>NC_069143.1:6307390-6373668 GCF_943734635.1 Anopheles cruzii
CTCTCTCTCTCTCTCTCTCTCTCTCTCTCTCTCTCTCTCTCTCTCTCGCTCGCTCCAAGAGACACCCCTAGCGCAAGCGCGGTGCTAGTTTATCGCGCCAGCAACGCAAAAACCCCACGTAGTCCTTCTAGCGTCAGGGCTCTTCCACACACATTCTAGAGGGCTCGCACCTCGACAAGTTCCACCGCCCGGGCAAGGTGATTAGTGGCCCGGGGGAGGGGGGCGGAGGTGATGGGAGGATGCAAATCGCCAATCGCCGCCAGCGAGTGATGGTGGCGGCGAACGCAGGTGGCGAACCTGAGAACCTGTAGCCTGTGGCGACCCGCGCGACAAGATTTACAGTGCCGGTTTCTCAAAAGTCGCGCCGGTGAACCTCATTTGCGACAGCGGCCGCGGCGGCGGCGGTGGTGGCGCGACCGTGCGTGGGTTCACGCCTCGCCTGCGTCGCCTACCCGTGCCCGATTCGCTCCGGAACGGCTACGCGCTCGGCTACGTTTCACAACCGGTTTCACAAGTCCACTGCGCGCGCACTACAAATGGCGATATGGTCGGTTTCTCGTCGGCGACGGTGGCGGCAGTTGCGGCGGCTATCGTAGCCGCATCTTAAATGCCATTTCAAGGAAAACACTCAGACCCGCAGGAACAATCCCTCAATCCTGCGCGAGATCGCCGCCGTTGTCAGGGTGCTGGACGCTGGACGTAGAGCTCACGTCGGTGGGCTCGGAGTCCTTCGGGTCTCCGGGCCACATTCCTTTGGCGGAGCTACCGGTGAAGACCTGGCAGGTCTGTGAAGACCAAGAACAAGAACAGGAACCAGGGCCTCTAAGCCGAGCATGTGGAAGCCACGGGACACGGTCGATTTGATGAAGCTAGCGAAGCGATCGAGCGAGTGAGCTGTTGTGTCGGTCGTGTTGACCTCGGTGTCAGCCCAGAACCTCCCGCGAGCAGCAGTAGCGCTAGGCAGGCCCTCGATCCCGCCAGCTGCCGCCGGCTGCTGGATGTGGCGGTAGTATCCCGGACCTGGGTAACGGACTAACGGGAGTTGGGATTGGGATAAACATCGCCCCGGAACAGAAAACGGACGCTACCACCTGGTGGTGGTGACCACCGTACCACAGTTGACCACCACAGTTGATCGTATGGTTCGATGGTTCGTGTGTGTGTTGATGGCTGCAAATTGACCCCGGAGTTCATTCCAACTAACCTTCGGCGTGTTTTCTGCTCGCTGCCTTCGCTCGTCTTCCCCGTAAGAATATGTCCCGCTGACTCGCTGAGCGCTTAGCGAATGAGCGCACACCTGGTTGGTGTCGGTGGGTCGGACGCCACCGTCCGACACCGTCCCTGGCAGCACAGCGCGTCGCAGTTACCCAGCAGCCAGCAGGCGGTGTGGCCAGGATGTAGTTTCACACAGGAAAGGAGGCGGCTTACAGGGCCGGAAGTGGCAATAACACGCACACACACACACGCGCGCGCGGGGATACCAGGATCAGGATCAGGATCAGGATTCACGATTGGCGCGCCCGCGAAGCCACTGGTCTAGTCGCGGGTCTGGGGTATGGGATCGGTTGGCGAAGCTCTGGGCCCGTGTGCACGGTACACGTACTACTACTACTACCACTACTACTACTACTACTAATACTACTACTACACTCTGCGGGGGCGCGCGCACCTAGATTGAACCTAGCCGAATCTACTAATCGTGTGGTACATACACACAGCACACCGGTTCGATCGATCGGCTCCGCTCCGATCGCCGCTAACTGCTCGAATGAGCTCTCTGTGCGCTCTGGGCTGGGGTAGCTCTGCTACCCTGCGCGGACCTTCCGAGGCCGCCGTCCGGGGTGGCTCGGGACTCGGAACTCGGCCTGTAACACACGAGACAGAGCGAGAGCGAGAGCGATTGGCAGCGATAGCTCCTCGCGTGGATACTGGATCAGTCTGAATACTGTTTTTCCCCTTTCTCTCTCTGTCTCTCTCTCTCTCTTGCTCTCTCTTTCTCGCACACATTACCTTCTGTCTCTCGCTCTCTCTCTCTCTCTCTCGTTGTTTCTTGCTCACTGGTACACCGCGAGCGCGCAATCCTCCCCCCACCCCCGGAAACCGACCGTCCTGTCACAGCTCGGTACAGCTTTTTTATTGATTCCTTCTTCGATTTCTCTTCTCTCTGCGCCCGCACCGCTGTGTGCTGTGCTGTGTGCTGGGTGGTGTCACTTTACAGCAGGTTTTCTACCGCCTTTTTTTTACCGCATCAGCTTGCTGTTATTTTTTCGCTGTTACTGTTGTTGTTGTTGTTATTTTGCTCGTTTTTTCCCCTTCCTCTCGGAGCATTAGCCCCTCTGATTAGCGCGCGCGTAGGTAGAACGCACTGGTGACAGGACCTCGAGCACCTCGAGCGCTGACCACAGCGAGCAGGCGGAGGGGGCCCGGGGGGTACTTGTCCGTGTTTTGGCGTTTAGCTGCCCCGCGCGAAAAAAAAGTGCTGCTCAAGTTGTGGCGGAGGTGCCCGCAGAGACCACCGCGCAGGCATCTCATCCTGGGGCGTAAAACCTCACCCGAAGACCGCGTCACCTACCGCGCCGACACCGCCGCACAAACCGCGATCGCGATCTAGCGGCGCAAAGGTTTTTTTTTGTATTATAGAGACTTTGAGCTGTAATAGCCTAACATTCGTCTCTTGGCGCAAACGTGTTCTGGGTGAGGTGAGATGAAGCAAAAAACGACCGATACAAATACACACACACACACACACACACACACACACACACACAGATCCAGGCATGGTCCATGTGTGTTAACATATTCAGCCCACCGCGGGTATCTCTTGAGGCGCTTTTTGTGGAGGAGCGCAGCACATGTGCACATTTATTGCAGGCACTTGCAGTCAGTCTGGCAGCAAAGTAGCGCTCTAGTAGTGCTCACGTTCAGGCGGAGCTAGAAAGCAAGAGAGAGAGAGAGAGCGAGAAGGATCAATTCAGTAGACGTGCGTGTAGCTGGTTCGGTTCAAAGGATAGTGCAGCGTGCAACGCGTGGGTGGCTCGTAGCCCAACATCGCCCAACGCCTTTTTAATACTGGTTTGCCGCTGTGAAAAGTCATTCTGGGCACTGCCACGTTTACGTTCGTCTCAGTTCATTTCCATTTCAGTACATCATCCGGTGCCCTGTTTTGGGACTTGCTCAAAACCGCCTGTCGCCTAACTACCATCTGACATATTTTCGAGTCATCTCAATGATCGGACAGCAAATAAAATATACTAAAAGCCTTACAGATAACCATAACGTTGAATCCCTTCAGTAGACATTTGTGTTTAAGTTTATGGCCGAAAACTTGAATATGCCAAACATCCGCTACGTAATTCAATGGTAAACTTACCGTACATTGTTTTCATTTCCGCAAAGCAGGTTGTTTGCCTCCCACCCCCGCTGATAGAGCAGTCGGTAACGCTCGTCCTGGGTCGACCTGGGTCGGCCTGGGTTCGAATCCCTGGACCGGTTGTTACAGGGAAACCGTTACAGAAAGCATCAAAGAAAGTCTCTGGTGCAGGGGGCTTAGCCCCCTATTATGAAACTCGAACGTTCACTCGATCGTTTATTTTGAGTTCATTTAGCTATAGCTATCTCTTTCTGCGTTCTCTCTTGTTGTATTCTGCTTTCTCTTTTACTGTGTTCACTCTAACGTTCGAGTTCTCGATTAGAGTTTCATAATTTGGGGGGTAAGACAGCTCAGCGGATGTTGTCCAATAAGAAGGAGAAGAAGAAGATTGTTTACCTTATTTCCCGTGTGGCTCACATCGGGGCCCTTATTCCGTCAGTTCCGTTCGCTCTGAATTCGAATTCGACCATTGTTTCCTATTTTACGAGTGTACCAATAGAACCCAAAAGCCGCGCACACAAATTATACAACCGCCGCCGAGCGGTTTTGGGCCTGCATTAGAGACAATTGCTAATCCATGCTAATGCTTACTGCAACGTTCTTAAAAATGTAGTGGAAACTCACTAAGCGTGCGCTTGTTATGCGCATCAAATCTATTCTAATCAAAGCAACACAGCTGGTAGGTAGCCGAAATACAGATGAGTTTAAACAAACTTTTAAAGCGTGGATGCATTGTGAGTTGAGCATAACTGATTTCATCAAAGGGAACGATGATAGTTCTGAGATATCGAAAACTAGCAGTTCCCGGCGCGCGTCGCTGCGCCTCATTTCATCCTTATTTCTCGATTGGGAGACGTTTCAAATGGACTTCTTGGTGACGTATCCGATCAGCTTCCCTTTTCGATTCCCGTTACTCCTATTTTTCAAACGATCGGGCTTCCCTCCTACTTTTCAAACGATTACTTTTACTTTTCAAACAATCGGGCTTCCCGGTGACGTATCGGATCGGCTTCCCGTTGGTTACAGGTCAAAAGTCGCACCACTTGAGTTTGGCTCAAATTGCTTGAAAACTATTGCCCCCCTTTGTAAAGACGGGAGGGGTTTGAAACATTCACCACAACATTTCCCCTTCCCCAAAACTCCCATCTGCCGAATTTGGTTCTAATTGCTCGAAAGCGTTTGTATGGGACGTAACGTATGGGACGTTACGTTACGTTACGTTTGTATGGGAGCCCCCCCTCCCAGGAGGTGTGGGAGGATCAAACTTTTTTATTCACAATCCGGGGTCACAAAACTACGCTGTGCAAAATTTCACGCGGATTGGTTCAGTAGTTTTGGAGAAAATGCGGTACAAACGGGTGACAAACATCCATTTTTTTATATATCTAAAATGAAATGAAATGAAATTTAATATTTGCTGGTGACTATCCTTTAAAATCTTGATATCTGAGCAGCTGTCACGCAGATTGCATAACTTCTGGCGTACAAATTCATGGAAATGTCGTAAAATTGTTTAATTAGTATACCTAAACGTGTGTATTACAGATAAAATGAAGAAATCGATTAAAACACATTCGAAACAAACAAAAAAGTTAAAAGAAGTCCGTCGATTCTGTTCAAAACCATAAACCGTGGTCTGTTCAAAACATTTCGCACACTTTTGGGTTTCTTCTAAATATATTGGTTTATTCATAAATATCTAATCCCCCTCATACACTTGTGCCAACGTTTTTTTTTAGTCATCGAAGGGCTTCAAAAAATATTTTTTTGCGTTCTTGCTCAGCTCCTTCGTCGATGCGGTCTTTATCTCCTCAGCCGTAGCGTAGCGTCGTCCTTTCATGGGGCCCCTTCAGTTTGTCTTTCACACCAAATTTGATACAGATTCTTTGCCATCCATAAGTGATAAGTGCATAAGTGATTGACACGAAAATCGAATATACGTACACCGCGTCAGAATACAAAAATAATCAGAACTATTTGAACACCCCTCGCGAGTATGTTTCGCGAGGAATACGTTTTCCTGGTGTGAGTGACGACTAGAGGTTTCGTTCGGACTTCATACGGCCAAAGTACGGTGCTGCTGGTTGGCAACGGACTGTATATTCTGTCATCCCTCGTGTGAGACGTGCATGCGGATACGTCAGTCGGAGAAGGTCGTCGATGACGTCATCCGCGATTACGTAACCATATGCCAGCAGCAGCTAGAGTAACTAGCGTAACCATATGCCGACGACGACGACATCGTCGCTCGTTATCACCTTCACCGACTCGATGATGATGATGATGATGCTATGTGCGCGTCATGGGGCGCGAAACTGATCATCGGTGGCATCAGATTGCTTAGTTGCTGTCGTCTTAAAGTTCGCTTGAACGAGGTTTCGTTGGGCGCCCGAAAGGGGTGTCGTTAGTATCGTCGACGACATTCTTCGCGCACCCATAGGGCGGCCTCTCCGGCAGCGTAAGCATTTTTCGTTCGCTACCTTTCCTTTTTTTTCTGGCCATATTCTCTCTCGCTCTCTCGCTGGCTAGTTGTTTCATGGATATTGCGTGTGTATTACGTATACTAAGCTCGCTACTTTTCCAGCCATGAATGGGGTTTTACGCTCAGCTCATCCATTTTCCACCGTCCACCCATTCCCCCGTTGTGGTTTGTTGTGTGCAATCACACATACGAGAAGCCCTGTGTCATGACGACGATGATGATGATGCCAGGGCGCGCTGACTTGAGATTCGTTCCGCGAGGTCACCCGTGATGAGACGGACGTGCCGGAAAGGGATAGCACGCGATCGCACGGATCACTCACTCGCGTGCCCTTCGTTCCGTCCAATAGAGAGATCCAGTGTGTGTATTGGCATTCCCGCTCTCCCTGCCAGTAGGAGTGCCGTAATGTGGAACACGTCAACGTTGGGGATGCCACCATGCATAAATAAAGGGTTGGCCATTATTTCATGAAGCTCGTCGGCATACGCGTTGCGTCACTGTGTCACGTTAAACCGTGTCGGCTAAGAAGTAAATAAATAAATTTAACCAATAGAGCCTTCGGAACCGCAGCCGAACACGGGACGACACATTTGAGACACCGCTCACCGTTACACAGCGTGACTCTGGCGCTCCGTGCGTCCGTGTGTGTGAGTGTTGCCGATTGCCTCGGTGTGTTGTGTGTGCACGGTCGGTGTTGTCAGAGCATCGCGCCATTCCGCTCGGGCGTAAGGCGAGCGCTAGCGTCACGCAGCTAGCTGTCTCACTTGCGCTCGCGAGCGCCCGTCCGCTCGCAGGGTTCCGATGACGTTCGATCGTACTGTCAAAAACACCCTTATGCTAGTTCATTTCGGTGTTCACAAAGAATATGACGAATTCCTCGGTTTACTGCGTTTGCGGGCTATCCACCATTAACGTTGCCAGTGCCGTCCCGTTGTAACCAGCGAGGTGACCAGCCGTGCCCCCCTTCGTCTCGTCTCGTCTCGTCTCGTCTCGTCACATCTCGTGTCGTTTCGTCGCTTGCGCCCCATCGAAGGACCACCATCCCTCCTTGCTGCTGCGTGTGGCGTGTGTGCAGTGTGTGCGGAGACACATCCAATAGAGCGCCGAGCATCCATTTCGTTACTACCACCACCACCAGCACCAGCACCAGTGTTTGGTGGCCATCGCGTTGTGTCGCTACAATCACATCACACCATCCCGCGTATTCCCGCGCTCTCCCCTATCAGCTCGCATCATACGGTAGGTGTCTCCGCAATCGTTCGTCCCGCTGTCAGCGCTGTGTTTTTGCAGAACTAGGTGTTCCCTCTAGCACTAGTTTGTTTTTTATTTATTTTTTTTCAACTTTTGTTACATGTGAATCACAGTATTTAAAAGCCCCTGAAACTTGCCCTTGCTCTGTCTCTGTCCCCCCGGTCCTGTCTGTGTTTTGTTTCCTCTTGTTTCCCCGCGCTGACGACGACTTGCGTTGGGTGTGTGTGAGAGCTCACTGCTTACCTCACTCTCGCGCTATCTTTGTCGCGCTCACGGCTTTGGCGGTTGTGCCGCTCTTTTTCTCGAACTCACTCTGTATCATTGTAGCGAAGAGGTTCGTGGCAGTCAGGAGGCACCCCGCCCCGCACGCACGCGAATTGAAACAAAATTGTCACCGTCGTAGCAGTCGTCGTCGTCGTCGTCGTTGTTGTCATTGTTGCGTCAGGACCTCCCAGTTAGCGCGCGCTCAAACGCACTTGGGACCAAGCCTTGCACACACCGATTCCCGGGTGTCACAGGTTTGCTGGCTGGCTGGTTATCGTTTCGCGGTGGTATGTGTATGCACGCGTATGCGTGTGTGCCACCGTGATCAACACCTCGCACGAGATAAGCAAGGGCGCATTGCGAAGAGATAAGCGCCTTGGAAGTGAGCCATCCTGCCAGCCACCCGTGTGCGTGTGTGTGTGTGTGTGTGTGTGTGTGTGCAGGCACGTTTATCTCACGGCGCACACAGAACGGGATTCCTGGACACACACGCGTACGCATGCGCAAGCCCGCTCTTCCAGTGCACGGCTGCGTGGCGACGGCGACGTATGTGCGTCGCGTCCTACAGCTTACATCTACCAGCCGGTTTCCTCCGTGCGTGCTGCGGCGTGACCCATGAAGTGAGCGCGCGGATCAAAAGAGCTAGCCGATCATTCTAGCCGATTGGGCCCAAAACAGCTTTAAGGTGAGTGGTGGCGTCGCTGCAGAGAGCATATCTTCCATTCCACCACAGGAGCCGCTTGTAGCGCCGAGATTGACGAAACTGTGACAACGAAGAACGTGAATCCGCGTTCCGTGTCGGCCGTTCCGTTCATTGTTTGGATCTTCGTCATTGGCTGGCTTCGATCTTCGTCCAACCAGTGCCGACGGAATGTGAGACCGAAGCTACTGGCTCAAAGTGAAAACTGGTGTCAGCGGCATGTCGTTGAGTCAGTTTACCGCGACTAACAACATACGGCTCGGCGGCCACTGGACGGCCGGGTGGCAGGTGATCCTTCCGCTTCGGCAGTCCCACAATCAACCAAAAACAGCAACCATTCAAACAGTGCGCGGCTCGTCATGTTTCGTCACCCCCATCAACGGTCGCGCGTCAACTCGCGCCAGTTTGCGGCTCTGGGATTGTCCCCCGGGTCCTTCGCCAGCTTCCCTCTCGGGTGCTTAGCCCAGAGGCAACTTCCAAGAATGGACCACCAGCGTCAGTGTTCTAGCTTTTTTGGCCAGTACTAAACACAACTTGGTCAGCAACGTGCTGGTTGTCAGCCGCGCGCCGAGGTCATCATTTGGGTTCTTTGTTTGTTTGTTTCCTGTTCGCAAATGGAGCTGAATTGATCGGTCGCAAACGAACAATTCGAGCAGGATTTAATTCGGTCGCAATTATCTTCCTGAAAGTCCGTCCGTCGCCGGAAGTGTTTCTGGAAGTGTATTGCTGCAGAGAGATCCATAGATCGTAGCATCGGTATTCGAAAACTGTAAAGCTCAGCATTTCAGATCAATGATCAATTTTGTTTGTACCACCGCTGGTGTCGAGGCGGGTCGAAGCTGTTCTGGTGCTTGTGTGTTTGTGTGAAACATGCTGCCGGTCGTGTTACAGGGGGACAACTATCCGACACGTCAGCGCAATGTAATTTCGGACGGCGTAGACGCCACCCGAGAAGTTTATCCGGTGTAAATCTGTTATGCTTTGCTAGCCGAGTCAGTGCAACGTATGCTTGGTCGGCGTAGAGGCGTGTTGTGTTCTGTTAGTTGCGTCATTTTCCGTTCAGTAATATGCGCGGGTGCGCGCAGCCTTCTGCCGAGGAGTTTATTCGGCATAGCTCTGTCATGCTTTGTTAGCAGATCCGTCGCTTTGGTTGCATAGCATCAACTCGAGATGTTTATCCGGCGTTGCTCTGTTTTGCTGTGCCAGCCAAGTCGTCTTCCGTTCACTCGGTTCGGCCCCCGATGTACGTGTCTATAATTTCCGTACGTATTTCACCTCCCTGCAAAGGTGGCACATGCTTGGCACTAGAGTCGGCGATTGCTTTACAATATTGGAAACCGAAGCTATACGTGTGAGGTAAAGCGAAACCTATTTTTTGCATTTAATTTCAACATAAGAAGGTGTATTTTGTACACATAAACTAGTAAACTTTCCAGCTTCGCAAACGCCTAAATTCTGGCACACGTTCTGGCCTTCTT
Source organism: Anopheles cruzii (assembly GCF_943734635.1). NCBI lineage: Eukaryota > Metazoa > Arthropoda > Insecta > Diptera > Culicidae > Anopheles > Anopheles cruzii. The sequence goes on from NC_069143.1 coordinate 6,316,936, forward strand.
TCACATGTGGCTGGAAATGTGAGCGAAATAATTTTCAAGAACTCGTCCCTGCCTTTTGTTTACGTTCTGTTAATTTGACGTTCGACTTGTTGCTTTTCAGGGTTTATACCCATCGATTTTCGTGGTGTTAAAACGGTCCGATGTGTGCCTCACTGCGAGATGCGACAGATGAGTGACACCCAAGTTCATGGCAGCGTGGCGCACGCAATTGCGCAATAGCATCCAGGCAAAGCTCTTAACAACGCGATTTACATAGTGAACTAGCACACACGGTCATGCTCTAACATATCAATCAATAAGTACTCAGACTAACTTATTAATGGCGTTGATACTGTTTGCTGTGATTGAAAGTGGTTTTTAAATGGTTTTTGAAGGCTAGTTCCGAGATTTATTGATCGATGGGCTAGTTCGTTCCCGATCCAATGCACGTACATGGGCCTGTTGAATTCGTAACCTTAATTTGGCTTCGTTGAATGTCTTTCGAATTGTGCACTGCACTGTATTAGTAGTAGTATTTTATTGCCTCATAAAATAATTTACATAGTAACCGTGTACGTTCGGTTGGTCTGATCTAATTTTTTGTGTGGATAAGATGTTAAGCACATTGTAATGCGCGCCTGTATTTATATTTTGTTTGTAGCGCCACACGCTACGATGTTAGAAACCAACCAGCCAGTCATTCTACAGTGTGAGGAAACTTTGGTTTGGTCACATCTCGTGTTGAGACGGTCGAAGTTCGTCCTTTGCCTAGCTAGGCCTATCCAGAACCTCTATTATCCTTGTTCTCACATACGCATCTATCCAACACTGACGAAATCCTTTTAGCCGCGCCCGAGAGGTAGATGCTCCGATTGATAGTTGATACCGTATGTATGTCGGGATAATGGAAAAGTCGCCACAACAGCGAGCTGTACGCAATGTATGACGACCTCACTGTTGTCCAACGAGTGCCCCTCGCAAGGCTTCGGTTGGCGGGCCATGTCATGAGAATGGCGAACGACGAATCAGCCCCCACAGTCTCCTTAGGCCGTACAGAAGGACAGAGGGGACGTGGTAGGTCCCGTATTTAGCAGTTATGCTGGTAATGGTGAAGACAGTTGTTTATGTTGATGTTTTGATATCGTACAACAAATCGGAAAAGAGGGAGACTGAAAACATCGTTTCTGCTGCAAAGGAACGGTTGCGGTTACACTTTAATATGTGTAGACTGACCAGTGATGGAGATTCCTTCTTTCGAAAATAATTAAAAACAACAGCGCATCACTCAAAATAGAGTTTGCCATGAAACTAACATTTGTTTATTCGTTTCTTCTCTTATTCTCGTTGCAGCTGAAGAAGCAACGCTAGCCAAATCCAACGCGCAAGCAAGAGTCACCTGTTCTATAAGGCTGTGCGTCTGGCAAACCACCTGTTTGTTAAAACTTCCGAAGTCAGACAAAAGTTACGCAGTAGTTCCGAAAGATGGTTACAGATATCGCGTTTACGATTGCATGATTACAGTGCGTGTTTACGTGTGTGTGTGTGTGTGTGCGTGTTGCGTATGATAACAAGTGGTGGTCCTTGTTAGGCCGAAGATCGACATTGGTGGTGTACGTCCGCAGGAAGGATTGTCCGAACTGTTGGGTTTGTCACTAGCGCTGGAGAGAGAGGTTCCTAACACTGTCGCTGGTGGCGCTAGCGACACAAGCACCTGCAACACGGAAGACCTAGCGGAGGTTCGGGGCGGAGTATGGACAGTAGTATGGTCGAGGAGAACGGTTCCTCGGCGATAGGCGATCCGATAGGAGGTGGTGGTCGGGCAGGTGGTGCAAACGTCGCTACTGGTTCAGCGGTTGCTGAGGTGTCCGGTGGTGGGCGGGATCCTTCGGGGGCGCAACTCAACGACAATAGCAGTACCTCCAGCAACAGTGCCAGCAGCAACAGCACGGCGGCTACGGGAGGAAGCGCTGTTAGCGGCGCTGGTGGCGGTGGGAGCGGTGGTGGGGTAGTCATTTCCGCCGGTGGTGCCACGGGAAACGTGAACAGCCCGGTAACGGTTGACGGTGCCGTTGGTCCGGAAGCGGCTCTCGTATCGCTGGCGGCGGCAGCAACGGTTGCGGCGGCGGCCACAAACATTGTACAAATACTACCAACATCGCAAACGGCAGGCCAGGTTGGTGTAACACTGACGCCCTGTTCTTAGTTGAAATCGTAATGTCAATTTTGTAGCTTGAATAACTTCAAGGGTCACGTGGGCAGATATGCCCGCGAGGGCTTTTTAAAATATGCATGACATGCTGATTTTTAACAGTTCGGCCGAAGATTTTGTTTTGCTAGCAAACCCCGCCAGCATTTCACGCCCAAAGTTGGGCTTTGAAAGTGAAAGTAAACGTTCTTTAAATCCAACGTGTTTAACAACGTTGCCAGACTCTTGTTTCTGCTTATGACGTACGAAGAACATCGAACATCGTCGTTCGAAGAGTAGTCTATTGACAATCGACCATGATATGCGCCGTAAATTAATTTTTGTAAGACAAATGAAATAAATAGGTTATTTTTATTGCTTACGTTTGTGTGGGATTCATAATGTATTCACATTGTTTATCCGTGCATTAGCAACATTTTTAACGTGAATTACTGTCGAATTTTTGTCCAAGCTTGGTGCGCATTATATCGACGATTGCTACTACGAATGTTCGAAATACGTGCGGCTGCCGATCACTTTTGGTGATTTAAATATTCAACGTGGAATTTGATCGATACTCGATTTGACGATGGCTTTCTGAAATTGACGTTTCGAACAGAGTTTGCCGTTTCTATGTAAGAAGATCAATGTTTCCTTTCCGCTTATTTCCGTCGTCTGCAGCAAGTACAATCCGTTATACAGGCGAATCAACAGTCGGTAATACAGACCGCCACCGCCAACGTACCAATCACCAGAGGCGTCCTACTAGTGTGTAACAAACCCAACTCCGTAATCCACACAACAACGGGCAATTTGCAGGCGATACACGTAAGTATGTCATGCGAAAAGCGATCCTTTAAAAATCCACGACCGTTATCAAACATATTTGCAGAGGCGAAGACAAGGCTCCGCATTAACGAATAGTACTTAGCTAATCTTAGCATTGACCATTTCGGCAGATCAAACCCGAACCGCATATTGGCACTGGTCCGGTGACTATCATGACCGACACCAACAGCGACGATACGTTGTCAGATGAGGAAGCGTCCCCTAAGAAGCGGAGAGACTTGCTGACCAGGCGACCATCCTACCGTAAGATATTGAACGATCTCGGTGGAGCGGAAATCGGTACGTTGTACGAATCCTTGAAGTTTGTTTTTTACTTTTCTCATATCTTGTACCGTTCAAACACCACCCTCGAAGTGTTCATTGTTTGTTTTCTAATATGATGCGCATTCCAGTCCACCACAGCACTTCGTTGTATTTGTGCCTGTGTGTGTACGTGGGTGCGGGTGGGGTTTGTAAGTGTCCTTGCGATTGCTGACAACTTATTGCTGTCATCGGTTCGGTTCCATTAATTGTTCCTTGGTCACCAAAAACATTATCACCACCGTTCAACAAGCCCATCCTCTGACTGTTTGCTACACCTTTGTTAACTAACTGGCGCCGCCACTACACTAGCAGATTTCAAAAGCATGCATCTTGCACTAGCAATATTTTGCGTTTTCCATAAACTACTTTTTTTCGTTGGACTGGTTGTGCTTCACTGGACAAGCTTGTAATTGTCATCTTCAGTTTTCTCTCTCTTTCTCTATCTCTATCTGCTCTTTTCTTTGTATTTTTGGCTTTCTTTCTCAATCTCTTTATCCGTCTTGCTTCCTTACTGTTTTTTTACTGACGGCACTATCCGCGCCAAAACAAGGAACGCTTGCTGTTCCAGTACCTTTATTTGTTTGCTTAAATTTACCACTGTAGGCATGATACCTTTAGGAACATACTTTCCATTATCATATACGTACTTGTTTTGTCTGTAGTTATTTAGACCATTCGTAGGGCGTTATGTTTTATTAAAAGTTTGGTGATAGTTAGTTTTTGTCGCCATCGTTGTAGGAAAATGCAACATGTTTCAAATTTTTAAATTGATTGAAGATAAATATAAGTTGAGTTATTTTTTCAGCCATGGAATGTATATTTTACCATATCAAAAAACAACTGAAGATATTTGCTGAAAAATTATCCAATATTAGTGCCAAATAATGTTGTAGCCATTAGGCAAAGTTAAATTTTAAATCTATCGTCGAATTTTAGTCGAGTATATAGCCCTGCTTCCCACCCTCTCCTGCACTCGGATACAAGTTCACAGTTGTACTCACATGTTAACATAAAACTAATTACTATCGTGGTCCGTTACTTCTTTATGGGTGAAATACAGCGTTGTCTAGGGTATTTGCAAAAAGATGAATCTTTCCACTATGTTGGCAGAAGAACGGATCTTTTTTCTCTGGTACCTAACATTCCTTTGTTCTTCCTAGATGTTCTACATAAGTTCGCTGTTAGGTTCGAAAACTATTTTACCATCTGTGCAAAAAACCGTTACTACGATATATATGTTATACATCGTGCTTCCTTCCATCAATCTATCTCACGGCTAGTAGTCATTTTGTTGTACATGCACTACATATCGGCTTTTACGTATTTTCTTTGTTACTCTAAACCGAGAGCTAAAGCTACCTTGTTTTCGAAGTACTAAACTGGTTGGGGGTACACATTTTCCAAAGACAGTTCGTCAAAATTAGGAAGAAAATAGTACAGGGCCTCTATCTCTCTCTCTCTCTCTCTCTCTCTTTCTATCTCTCTCTCTCTCTTACTTTTCTCTCTCTCATTCCATTGTTGCATTTCAATGCCGATTTTTTTTTTGCTACCGTGAATACAACTGGTGTCTCCCCCTCCCACCACTATCACCTCTACCACAGCGAACACCCCGACCGATGGTTCTGGACTGCACGCGATAGCAGCCCCTGGCGGTGGAATAGTACAATATTCTCAGCCCCAGGAGAGCATTTACGTACCTCGTAAGTATGATGCCAAAACGTTGATGGTGATGTCCGTCTCTGTCCTCCATCATCTACTTCATCGCCCTTACCAATCCTTCCTGCACTTTTCAATCCCTCTCGTTTCTTGTCGTTTTAACCATACAATTCATTTGGGGAGAGGCCGGTAACCGCCGGTACGAGATTATCTTTTTGCAAAACAAAAACACGAACTTCACGAAACACACTAGTTGATCGCTTAATCGTTGTAATAGATTTTAGTATTAGATGTTGCAATCGTAGTTTAGTAAGAATTTTTATTTTTCGTACTTAATCTAAAAATGGTATAAAGCACGTTCTTTCCTTAGAAGTTGTGTTGTAAATTGACATACAACTTTTTTCTTTCGCATATGAATATATTTTTGTACCGCATTACGATCGTATCGGCAATGCAATTTCTCTTTCGATCCACCGCCACCCATCAACATGCTAATGACAAAGAATACAAAAGGTTTCCAAAATGTTAAAAATCTTACGACAGTGAATTAGAAAAATATTATGGTATATACTTTCCGGTTTTTCTGCTCACCAGATAAGATAAAACGGTACTTCGAATTGTTCTGCAGTGCTGTTTAATTCTTTAAATTCTCTCTATTCTTTTCTTGCTTTCTGTTTTATTTTTTTTATTTTCTATTTCTTTCTCTGATTTTCTATTTTCTTTTTATCTTTTCTTTTCTTTTTTTCTTTTTTATTTAAATTATTTTCTTTGCTTCCCAATACCGGTTTCCCTATTCATTATGATTTCCCTTCACAAATGTTGGTTTCAAAACATCGTTTTGTATCTTTCTCTGTCTCTCTCTGGTCGCTGCATAATTTCGTAAACGAATTAACACGCAAACCTTACTTCCTATATCCGTATCAACAACCTATTGTCGATTGATTATGTTCCCTATTTCTGTATCCTGGCATCCTAACCCTGGTGGTGATTTGGTTTTGTTTTCGTTGTCAATGAAAATTATGATGAACCGATAAAAACTCGTATTGTTGTGGAAAATTCAACACCTTTTCCACTGTAACAACGTCGTGTACGTGGTGGTGGTACGATGATGCTGCGTCACAATGACTGCGGCGGCCACAATCGTCGCCTCAACTCAACCGATTCTCCGCTCCACCGATCTACTTTATTGAATTGCTGTTTCTATTTTATCTATATGCATTCAACTGTACCTTACCCCTCAATCGGGCATTTCATTCTGCCTAACTCCTTTCGAACATGATCGCACCTTGATTGGACTCGGTGCGTCCGTTCGTTCCGCGAGCGATTCTGAATTATGAAACCCTTTCCACACACGGTCCCTTGATGCATTGTTTCTCGACGCACTGTTTTCTATTCTGCTTCACACACACACAACACACACACACACATACACAACAAAACACACACACACACACACAACAAAACACACACGCTCAACCAAACCGAATATGTTCATTTGGTGCTACTTTTCCTTCGCAACTTGAAGATATCTTTCCCAATACAGTCATGGGCGGCAACGTGCAGCTGGAGGATCAGTCGCGCAAGCGTGAGATGCGGTTGCAGAAGAATCGGGAAGCAGCCCGCGAGTGCCGGCGAAAAAAAAAGGAATACATCAAGTGCCTAGAGAATCGAGTGGCGGTGCTGGAGAACCAGAACAAGGCCCTGATCGAAGAGCTGAAGTCGCTGAAAGAGCTGTACTGCGCGAAAAGCGACTGAGTCGTGCAGAACACCGATAGCAGCCGCGTAACAGACCGATGAACGTGAGGAGTGCAGGAATAGTGACCGTGTAGCAGACCTCCTGCGCCACAGGAACACTACTGTCATCAACTGTTGTGCGCTCCGCTTGTGCGCCAAAGGAAGCTGCGGCGACGAGTTGCTTCAGAGATAAGAAAGGTTTTACCGTCCTGCTCGACCAAAACTCAACGGAATGCGAATCGATCACGCGTGGGGGTTTCTCGTAGATGTTAAACAATACTGCGGGCGACCGAGAGGTAGTGCTGGCGCCACTGAGACGACTTGATCATAGAGTGAGCTTATGCATTGCTTATCCCCTATGCGTGCAGGTCAACCAGCATAAGTTTGAGGAACAGGAAGGAAATCGAAGAAAAATGTGTTTTAGCAAGGCTGAGAGAGCTCGCTGTGTGATTGTCCAGGTTTTTGAGGCGCTTTTAGCGTTTTTTAGTGTCAAGTGGTGTTAGCAAACAGAATTATTATAAGATCACATTGGAGTGGAGCGGTAAAACGAGTGGAGTGGTAAAACGAAAAAGGTGCAATTAATTTCCTTACACACACAAACGCACGCACACGCAAACACACACACACACACACATACATACATACATACTTCCGGGTGGCCAATCGATTTAACTGTTGTGTAGGTGCACCTTTCGATCGACGCGGATAGGATTTCACAGGGCGACTGGAAGATGTTGTTGTTTTTATGATTTGAGACGTTTGGGGCATGAAGCTTCCTTCATCTCTAAGTCTGGACAATGTTTGAGCTTGTTGGAAGTGACCATTCAAAATATATTTGAAGTATGTTTAAGAGAGTACGATCACCAAACATCTAGTCTACGTCCTTGCGCATCTCCAATAAAATGCATTGCCATAACCGACCTAAATGAAGCCCCATACCAATTCCCGCGTTTCCATCTCTACTGACCACACAAACTCCTCAGGCTATCAATCGGCCCGTTTAACCAATCAACCATGAACTCATCCGTACGATCTACTTCTCTTCACGGCGTTTTCTTTCCGCAGTACGAATCGCACGTGCACTGCACCAGATTAGTTATATGTGACACTTTTTTACGAAACGCGTTATTAGGTGTTCTAGTTGCTCTAGCGACTGCAGAGAATCATATAGGTTTAACGATCGTTAAGAAGCAATTCCGTTGTAATGTTTACGTTTTATGTTTACGTTAATGCCAATCTAAGTCGGAAAGGCTCTTAGCAGAGAGATAGAGGTGTATTAGAACGAAAGCGATAAATGAGAGCACTAGCCTCATGGAGCACGTCGAGAAAAGAACCTGAAATTTACCGCAGTTTTATCCATCAGCATCATCGTAATTATGTTGCAGCCATTGTGCGACTTACCTTTCGTGTCGAAGTGATTATAATTAATACTTTTTCGTATTATTACTGTCATGATTTCTTTTGTGTAAATGATAAAAAGTTGTCATACTTGGGGCCGCCACGATTTCTGGTTTTTTAGAGTTGAAGTTAATATTTGTTTCTGTCACTGTGTAAGGACCTACTATTTTCCATCCGCTCGGTTCACTGCAAAAGGCTACATAGTTCATGTTTTCCATTCCGGAGGCAGACGATTTTAAGGAAGCGAACCAAGGAGGTATGTGGTATCATCAACCACGCCAATCGAATCCTCTCACTTGTGTGGTGCGTATTGTGTGTTATGTATGCGAGGGCTAGCCTGTGTAGCGTGTGTCACAAAGCATCGAACGAAACAATATGCCAGAGAGGGTTGACATGGAGACGGTCGCTAACATTTATGTTACCCGTGGAAGAAGATCACAGGGATAAGATGAGACTATCTATGTGCAGAGTTTTAATCAAACACGGGCTCATGCGAAGATTACTTTTGATCTTAATTGTATAAATCGAAATATTGTATAAAATTGAATGAAAACGTCTACTAATTTATATATGTGTGGATGTGTGTATGTGTGTGTGTCTGTGTGTGTGTGTGTGCAAGAGAAAACGCTTGTGCGTTTGATTTGTATATGTATATGGAATGTATATGTGCTGCAACGCATACCAGTTGGTTTTTCTCAATTGATTGGAATAAGTGTATTCTTTATGTTGTCGTTTTTGATGCGTGTCGTCTAAGGCAAAGACGGAGCAGTGCAAGAACCATCTGCTTTTCTCATGTGCGTCTCTATCGGCAAAGTGCTTAGAGGCAGGGTTAAGTTCTTCCAAGCACCATCTTCGAGAAGGACAATGCTATCAGAACGGTTAATGACTGGCCAGCGAAACCACGTTTATTTGGAAAATATGTGAAAATATGTGTATATCGTTTTTTGGAATCGCTCTTTTAAGATGTTGAGTGTTAGTTTAATGTTTTAAGAACAAAATTATGATGTTTAAATTGTATTTTGATTTCTTCACGTGTACTGGTACAGCTAATCGGTGAATTTGAGCGGTGCGAAACAAAGTTTGTTTGTTTGTTTGAAATTTGAAGCTTGGAGTTTTCAGTTTTTCACAACCTTTTCTTTTGTTTTGCTCGGTATGAAAGCAACTAGAGTAGATTTAGTTATTTATGAGTAATAATAACGTGACTTTTTATATGTTTCGATATTCAAAATGAAGATTCAAGGGTGAGAAACGCGCTATAAAGAATTCTCAAGACGTCATTTTGTTTCGGAGCTCAGTTCAGCATAAACTAAACGGTGAAGATCGCCAAATAGCCATAAACATGAGTTTTAATGGTAAAAACAATAAGAAAATTTCAAAAATGCTCTGCAAAAGGTGGGCAGTAGTCGACTAAATAGTCAAGGGATATGAAAGTGATGGTCGTGTTCATCGTATTAAAGCTGGTGGGCATAAGAAACCAACACCAAAACGAATTGGAAAACGTATTGTTCAACGATTTCTCTCAACGACAAATCCTCTTCTATCCGCCAAAAATATGAATCAAAAACTTCATTAAGAAGGTATAGAGAGCCCTTCTGTGCATGTCATCCGATGTGGCATGTACATCTATGACGTAGGCAAATCACAAGGGCAGAAAAAACTTTCGCACCCAAGTAAGCCAATTTGAAATACGAAATGGTATTTTACCGTCAGCATGCTTTAACACCTCCCTTATTCTGGAAAAAGGTGCTCTGGACTGATAAATGGTTGGTAACACTCAACTAAAGTCCCCTTTTCGCCTATTAGCGTGATAAATCAACATCATGGCATTATAGTTTAGGAATGCATTTTTTAACCATGAAACTGGCAAGTTTCATCAAAGACCTTTCTGAGCCTTCTTCGCCTTAAGTTTCGTCGAAAACATATGAAAGAAAATATCACTAAAAAAGGAAAACGTCTTAATGCTCAAGATTTCACCCTATAACAGGATAACGTACCAATCCGCTAGGTACAAGTAAACAAGCATTATCTCGAGAAAGATAAAAGTATTCTCGCCACCACAATTTTCAGATCAGCCAACCATGGAAAACATGCGGGCTTTGGCGAACCTTCATGTAACAGAGAAGACCGCACTTAATTAAACAGAATTTGCTCACTTTATAAAAAAATCTTGTCAGAAATAATACATGAGGACTGCAGAAAGCATTGCATGACAAAATCACGACGTTTGGTAATATTGTTTGAGCTCAATGGCATGCATTGCGTACAATAAACTTTAATTTGCGTCAGAGGAATTTTGTTAGTTCTTTATCAGTATGGCTAAAAGTTTTCATTTGTATCGATGGTTCTAGAATATAGCAGCAATATTACTTTCACAGCTCATCTGATGTTTTTGGCATATTTTTGATTGATTCAAACAATGTTTTATAACATCTTTTGTTTTGTTGAAAAAAAAAACTTTGTTCCGCTAGCCACGTTGGATGTCGTAAAATGAAAGCGTCAACAATTTTATAGAAATTAATATTGAAAGTCGCGAAATAAGAAAAGGGCACAGACAAACACTATATTATATATACCTAGGATGAAGAGAACGGCTACGAAAATTAGTTGGCATCACTTGTCGAGAAACGCGTTTCGGCTAGTACGATTAGCATGATAGTGTTTTGTTCTTGGTTTTTGGGTATTGCTACCGAGCTGTGTTTCCTTGTCGTGCAAGTCACATCCGTGGATCCGTGGCCTTCCGTTGGTTGTCTGTCTTATACCAATCTCGATGTTTAAACCTTTAGTCTTACTTGCCTAATAGGTGCTGTGGGAACTGGCGAGCTAGAGAGAACAATAAGATTAATTGTGAATATGTGAATTATATGTATATATAATCTCCATCCTTCAGCGAGTATATTTATCCCCAGCGGTGGAGAACTTGTTCGGACAAGGACATGTGGAATTTCAATGTTGAGTGATCCTGTGAATCGTGCAGAACGGGCGAAGGCATAGTACACATCAGAGTGTAGCAGAAACTTGTCTACTTTATATTTCAAATGTTCGCGAAAAGTGACGACTAATGAAATAAATAAGAAAACAAAACCCAAAAACCTAGCAGTCGTACATGGAATGGTTCCGATATAATGCAGTAAAACGAAGGTAGGGTGCAGTTGTGCCCGTCGAACGTTGTTGGAAGTACAGTCTTCTAATCGATGTGTGTCGTGCTAATAATTAATGCGTTTTTGTTAGAGTCAACGTGTCGGTGTTGGTATGGAAAGGCAAATCCATCTCCAACAAAGCATAGGTCGGAAGGCGATACAAGCATTTCGCGGGATTTGAAGCATATCTCTGTACGTGTAATACATATACATATTCAAACCTAGAATGCTCGGTAAGTACGTCAAAGGAAATATCTTATACTAGATGTTTCCGGCGCACGTTGCCACGCCTCATTTCATCCTCATTTCTTCATTATCCGGCGTTTCAAAGGACTTCCTGATGACATATCCGATCAGCTTCCCCTCTCATTCACCGTTACTCCTACTTTTCAGACGATCGGCATTCCGGGTGACTTATTTGATCAGTTTCCCTTTGCGCCTCCCGATACTTCACTGTTCCAAATGATCGGGTTTCGCGGTGACGTATCCGATCGTTACTCCTCCGTTTCGGACGATCGCGCGTCCCGGTGATGCATCCGATCGGTTTTCCTTCCCGCTTCCCGTTGGGTACATGTCAAAACGCGCACCAGCTGAATTTGGCTCAAATTGCTTGAAAACTATCCGAGTTTAACTGAAATGAACTTAGATTTTGTATGGGAGCCTTCCTTCCGAACTTTTCACCATAAGTCACTGACATGTGTAGCAACCTAACGCCACAATAAAACATCGAAAATCGGATGTACGTAGCCCGCGGAAATTCCAATTTCGCAAAACTTTTTGATCCCCCCTCGTACATAAATCTTGGAACGGCTGCGCGTAATCGATCGTTACCGTTATCGGTCATCAGTGGTTAGAAAACTTACATGGAGAGACTCTAATGCATAGAGACCGGTTGATGGACAACAACGTGACAGATCTACACAAACGAACTCTGTAGTTACTTGGAAACCATAAAAGTGCTTTTGAGCGATACGAATGTCGTGTTTTCACCTTGGGGTTTTTTATTTTGCTCAATACGTAGTTTATGAATTGTGACAACTTACTGATTTACATACAGCTTACATTGCATGCTTTGGGTTTTTGGGTTCGTTATCGGTAGTGAAGTACTTTATGATGATATATATAGTTTTTCGAAGGGCTGGGGTGTGTTGCGTTGTGTGAGGATAGTTCTGCTTCGATACGCAGTAATTTTGGGTGCGACGTCACCTACGCGGCAGTGCAGTAGCAGCGCCCCGTATTCGTATGTCAATCTGTCAGTTTTTGCAGCCACAAAAGTTTCGATCGTCTTCGCCGGGTCAGGCTGGTTGGGCGCCTGTTGGCACTCTTTTGAATGCCTGTTTCCGGGCGGTTACAGTTGTGGTTTTGTTGTAGGAACGTGTTTGCGGCGTATTTTCCATTTATTTGTTTTTGTTAGTTTTCCATTGTTTTGCTTTCACAGTCACCTCTTCATTTTTAGATTTTTTGGTTCCTTGTGTTTTTTTGCATTATGCTATATGGAGGGGGAGTTTGTAACGTGAGTTAAGCTTTGGTGTGGGTTGCAGTTCCTCTAGCACACACTCGATCGTCGCCATCGCTCTTTGCATAGATCTAGTCCCTCTTCCCCCTGGGATCAAGTCATACCTCTTGTACCAAGGTGTAGGTGACACCGAAGCTTCTCGTGCTCTTCGCGTTAGGGCTCGTTTGCGGGATAGTAAGAGAAGAGTTGTAGTAGGGTTTGTTAGTGTTTCTTTTGTTGTTGTGCTACACCTGTGCGCGCGCGTATGTGTATGACTCTGAGCTTTTTTCTAACTCCCTCTAGGACCTGCCTGATGATGGGAGATTGTTATAAATAGTTATCCATAATTAATGTTACCTCTATAAATTACTTTTACTATCTCTGTTTTTATATCTGCTTTAGTTCATGCTGTTAGCTTGCGATCTCTTAGATTACTACTGATATTGTTTCCTCCATAAGTTACATATTTTAACTCGCACTTCTTTTTATTATGCCTTCTTCACTTGCGCCTCGTCCGCGTTTGCCTTTCCTTTGCTTTTAGTTGTTTTTTGAAGTGTACAAGGTCTGTTCAAAAAGTATTGTGACATTTGAATTTCAGCGGGCTACGTACATTCGATTTAAAAATTTTCTTGTGGCGTTAAATTACTACTCATATCACTCACTTGTGGTGGCATGTTCAGCCATTTTGAGTAATCTCCGCCGATAAACGCTGCTTTGGGTCCTAATCGCTTCACCTGTAAGCAACAGTGAACACTTCGATGCATCCGCGCTCTTCATTTCGTTTTTAACACAAAATTTGATAAAAATTCTTCGCCATACATTTTTTTGAGCAGAGGAAAATCGACGATGAGCCAAAACTTGTCCAAGCAAAACAGCTGTCAAAAATTGACTGATTGTTCAAAATGGCCATACTAGTGACATGAGAAGCAATTTAACGCCACAAAAAATTGAAAATTGAAAATTGAAAATTGAGTTTATGCAACCCGCGGAAATTTAAATGTCGCGATTCTTTTTGAACACACCTCGTATATCTTTTGCTTTGTTTGCTTGTATATATATGTTATAAGTTTTTTTTTTATATGTTCTATGTCTCTGTGTTACTATCTCCTGTTTTCCCTATTTTTTTTCTTTTGCTTATCCTCTCCCTTCGTCCCTTTTTCACCCCCACCACTCTCTCTGTCTCTCTTTCTCTCTCTCTCTCTCTCTCTCTCTCTCTCTCTCTCTCTCTATCTCTCTCTTTTTTTCTCTTATCTTTCGTTACGTCAAGTCTTGCGCATCTGAATAACGCCAAACTTTGGGCGCTTGGGTATACATGGTGCTCCCATCTTACCCAACACCATCTCCTATTGTTCATATTCTTCGCACTCCTATTTACAATGAGACCACTAGCACCAAAAACACCACCGGAAACACCACTGCCATAAAGCCAGATAGGAGGTAATACTTCGAACAATCAACAAGTACACATCCAACTCGTTAGCTTGTAACACACACACACACAACCCACAAACACCGCTTTTAGTGGTTAGGATCTAGTGTGATGGTGGTTGTGTGTCGCCAATCAAATAGCAGTAGTCCCATAAATCGGGCTTGAATCAATTCAAACTCCACCGGTAGTTGCGAAACGTGGCAACCCGAACAGAATATGAAGGTTTCGTCGTCTCCACTCCCTTTTTCCGCATTGCTTTGTGTTTTGTCACCTTGGTTTATTCGTTTACTGCTACTATTATATATATAGTGCGGGTTTGCTGTATATTTACTCTAGCTTTCAAACGTTTTGCTGCGGGACGCGGGAAGTGCGCGTGCCCGCATGACGCGCATGCTAACTTGACCAATTGCTTTAACGTTGCGCTTATCCAGACTATACTATATTTCTTCCTAGTTTCTCCTCATCGAACAACTTACAGAAACGGTAGTTTTTTCCCACTCCTGCCGTAGCCCCATTCCCCTCCCCCATCCCGCGCCCGCCATTGCCAATATTCGCTATTCTAATTGATTAATTACAATATGGATTTGGTTTTGTGAAAATATCATTTGAAAAACATGTTAGCAACACACACACTGACACACACACACACATACACAGAGATCGCTGCGCCGTGGTGATCGTGGTGCTAGTAAGACTTCGACACAACACCGAAACATCTCAGTTTGTTCTCAAAACAATCGGGTAGTAATAATAACAATAAACTTAATCTTCACTTAATATTGTTGTAGTAATGATAAGATGTAACACACTGCTGAACGAAACAGGCAGTCTCGCTTAAGTGATAGGAACAACCCCTGTGTTGCTTTATGGTAGGTAGTAACTGTAAACAGCACGCAGTTCAATCACTCCTCCAATCCACCACTTGCTTGTGTTCTAATATTTTTGGTTTTGATTTTGCATGGTGGAACGTCTACCACCTGTGGGGAACAACGATACGCAGTGGTATGCTTGGCTCCTTAAGCTGTCAACAATCCTCCCTCGTCTCCTACCCGTAATCGGAGTCGGAGAATAGGTTAAGATCATTTCGAACCTAAGGCCTCTAATAATTCGCATTTGTTAAGAATAGGGCTCGGTACGTTACGTGCTCCAACTATCCTGACGGAAACGTCGGCGGGAACTAGCTACCAAACCAAACGGTCGATTGGTCTTTCGGCCCCCATCCGCCCAACTCTAACAATCAATGTACACGTCACAGCTTCGTCACGGTCCTCCACTAGGGATCTCAACCTGATCAGGGCTAGTTCACACTCTTTCGGGTCACATCCTGCGCGCTCGTTTATGCGTGTGAACTTTGCTACTCCATCTGGTTGAACTCCGGTACACAACAACAACAACAACAACAACAACAGCAACAACAACAAATTGCAAACGCCTAGTGTTAACCCTGAATTTTAGGTTTTTGTTTTTGGAAGAAAAAGAAATCTTCAAACCACAACCGAAAGGCTGTGCATGATCGATCGGGCAACACTTTGTTTGGGGTTGCGTTGATTGGCTGGAATAAATTGGAGGAATTCTCGCTGCCAGTTTGGACTCCAAGATACAAAGTATGTTAAGCGTTCAGCGAGGCTTCTCCATCGTTTTAAGCCAGCACACATTGATAGTGACGAAATCTTTGGCAAGCTAATGCTCGTAGTGTGTGTGTGTGTGTGTGTGGTTTTTTATCGGTTTAAGTTCATAGAGTGTGTATAATCGTGCGAATCTCAACAATTACGGGACAAACGGAGGGCTCTACAGCAAATGAATGGTTTTTAATCACAACGCCAGCGTGTGTGCAATCGAAACTGTATCAGCGCCTCATAAATATCTGCCACATCCGTGCCTCAACCACCCACAGCAATAGAGCAATAGATTAAAAGTGTGTTGAAGAACCTCATACGCACTAGGCGAGTATGCAAAATAGGCGTGAATGACAGTATTCTAGGGAACGAACCGAAAACAACACCAGTGGATCCCCATGTGACCAAATCGCTCTACAAGTTTGGCTGTGTGTCTGCGCCCGTGTGTGTGTGTGTGTGTCGCTGTTCGTCGGTCGGGGCCCGTAAGCCAAATCGGCTGGGTTGGGCGCAGTAAGCTAAGAAAACAATCGCCAAAAATGCAGCTCAAGCTCAACGTGAGGACTATTGCACTCGGACTCTCTGAGTCCTTAACCCGACGCACCTTGCGGGCTCGTAACTGCTCCCCTGGCAGCGGTACGTATACTACCGCCTGGCTGTGCCACGCCGTGTGCACGTGTGCACAGATGCTTATGCTTTGCAACCTGCCACGTATATGACGTACTGCGTTCCGATCCTACATCCTATCAATATACATATGTACACCCACGTGCAGATAAGTACATCTAGCGATATGTGCAACAAACAACAATGACTAATGAGTCTACATAATGCACTGCACACTCGACCCGCCGCTCGGATCCAGGTGCCCGGTGGTATACGGTATACAGTTCACAAACAACACCGCCGGTACCACGGTTGTACCAGCACACTCCGAGTTCGCCCGGCGTTACCTTTAAGGTTAGTAAAGTTGCAGCTATCGACAGACTGTCCCAAACACTGTCTCTGCCACGTCTAGACTGTCTCTACGCGCAGCTGGGCTACAGAACATACCTACACAATGGCTCACTCAACCACAATGTTATGGATTGTGGCTGGTGAGACACAATGGCTCACTAACCAAAAGCTGCCTGCTACGGGTATGAGGATGGTCTAAACGTGGGACGTTTAACGTAGCGCCCGCATGGCGAGTCTTCAAATGTAAATAATACTCCTACGCCGAGCGCTGGGCGCCTCAATCAGTCGTCCGACTCGATCCTCTCGGTGGTTGTTTCAGTGTGTGTGTGTGTGTGTGTGTGTGAGGGTCCTTAGTAAAGTGCAGTATCCGCCAGCCAGCCAGCCAGCCAGCCAGTCATAAGACGTGTTCCGCTTACAAGGAGCAGAAGAAGCAGCCGACCCTCGGCCGACACCGAGATGCGTGTGCGGGTGATCGTGATCCTGTCTGTGGATGTTGTCGCCCAGCACCCTTTGATTGTTTCCAGTGGTTGTTGTTGTTGTGGTGGTGGTGATGGTGAGTGTGAACGGTGGCTTCCTTTGGCGACACCCGCCTTGTCCTGCGGTGGCGGTCCTGCCCGTGGTGTTTCGTGGAGCTGGTTGGCCGAAACCACCTGACCGGACACACTGATCGCTCGCCAGGCGGCGGCCAACTCTGCGACTCTCTCTCTCGATTACTAATCGTCCTCGTTCGGCTTCGGTTCGTCCTCTTCCTCGTCGTTCTCTGCCAGGGTCATCTGTTGGGGGGGGCGCAAACAGGCGGTTAGGTTAGTCCGGTCGGTGCGTTGGAGCGGCCGTACAACGGTAAAGGGCTACCTGAAAACGCAACCTGGCAGCCAGTGTCTGTGGATCGACGGGGAGTGGCGGTGGATCCAGCGGTTTACTGGCTAACGGCCGTTGGTCTTGGCCGTCGTCGTCGCCCTGCGCCGGCTCCTGTACCGGGGGCGAGGGTGGCGGGATGAGCGCCTGGTAGTAGGCCCGGTTGTCCTCCAGCCGGTCCAGGATGTCTTGCGCGTCCGGGCGCACCAGCTCGGCCCAGGCCTCCCACAGCGGGTGCACGATGTAGTCGATGAACCCGACCTGCGAGCTCTCGACCGTGGCCGACAGCCGGTCGCACATCGGCGACACGTCCATGCCGGCCGCCCGCTCCCGGTCGCCCTGGCGGAAGAACTCCTCCATCAGCCGGCGCACCCAGCGCCGGTACAGCGGGAGCGGCTTGGTCGGGTTGCTCAGGTCGGCGCAGTGCACCAGGTTCTGCAGCACCTGGATGCGGTCGGTGTAGCTGTCCAGCAGCCGCAGCAGAACGCCACTGCCGCCGGCCCGCGGCTCCGCCGACGATGGGCCCTGGTTGCCCGAGATCGCTACCTTCTTCGTTTCCACCATCGTCTTCAGGTCCGCCAGCAGCGTCATGTGTTTGGACATATCGGTCGACAGCACCATGTCGATGACCATCTTTCGGAAGGTGGCGCGCTGCTTCCTACGGTTTGAGAAGAGAAGAGGCATTAGTCGACGGTCGGTCGGTCGGTCGTCCTGGTCGGCCGGCGGGGAACCCACTTGGGCAGGTTGCGCAGGATGTTGCAGTCGTCGTTCTGCATGAGCTTGAAGGCAACGGCTAGATGGTGGTTCTCCAGTACCGACTCATCGTTGTACATCAGCGCCAGCTCGGAGCCTGTGAAGTAGGGAGAGTGTTTGCTTCGGTTCAGTTCGGGCTCTCCCGGGACGGTCCGGACCCACTGGAGGGTGTTACCCACTGGAGTTGATCAAAAACTGGTTCGTCAGGCCCGGATGGTCGACGTCGTGGATGCAGGCCGCCACCAGCGCCGCGCACACCTCGAGCGGCGTGAACACACCGTCCAGGGCGGGACTATGGAGCAAGGCGTGCGTGCTCTGCGTCACGTCCGCCGCGTGCAGCGAGTTGTGGAACGGGTTGTCGGCCACGTAGTGGTCCTCGACGGTGCTCACGAACGCGAGCAGCACGGCCGGTGGGATCGTCAGCGTGCGCGGTATGTTCCGATCCTGGAACATGGATCCACAGACATATCGGGGGTTTTTTTTTTTTTTTTTTTACAAAGCTCGACCGAGGTCACGGGGCAAAGTGGCTGGCTGGCACCACTCACCTGAAAGACGGTGTACGCCACGGCGGTAAGCGGCCGGCTGCCGCTGAGCGTGCTGATGCGGAAGATGTCGACGCCCCACTGGTCGACCTGGACCAACAGCGCGCCCAGTTCGGCTTCGTCGGCGGCCGTCGCCGTCGGGACGCCGTACGGCGGCAGGCGGTCCGCTAGGCTGCCGCCGCCGCCGGCCGGCCCGACGCCGCCGGCACCCGTACCCGAGAAGGAGTTCGTGTGCTGTAGCGGCCGCTTGAACCCGCTGATCTCCGACATCCGGCCGGCGACCCCCGACGGGCGGCTCCCTAGCATGGAGCCCACCATGAGCGGCACCGACGGCACGTCCGGCTCCTGCTGCTTGTCTGGGGGAGGGAAAAAGGAAGGGGTCCGAACCGTCAGTATCAGTCAAGCGACAAGCGACCTAGCGCCGGTCCTCAGCCGGCGTCCTACCCAAGAAGGTGGTGCAGATGTACTCGCTGATCTGGTTCCCGGACTTGCTCGACTCGCTCAGGTGCGACAGCTCCTTGTTGAGTAGCCTCTTGAACTGAACGAAGCAGAGAGACAGACAGATGGGTTAACGGGGGGGGAGGGGAAATTTTGCGTTCGCGTCGGCACCTTACCTTGAGTGACGCCATGTCCGACACGCTCCGGTGGGTCTGTACCGTTTCCAGCTGCTCGAGGCACCACTCGAGCTCGTCAATCGTCACCGACGCCAGCTGCCGGACGTCCCCTTCCGTGCCCGGTGCCCGGTCCTCGCCGCTGCAGAGAGAGGGGGCGGGGGAACACACGTAATAACGCAGTGGTACAGGGCGAGCCTCCCGAGAACTTACCAGGCGGGTAGCTTGTCGGCCTCGGCGATCGCTTCCGGTATGACGGACGCGAGGGTGTAGAGATTGGCACGCACCGTCCGTAGGCTGGCCAGGATCTGGGCGAACGGGGTGACGATCAGGTCGTCGTGGTGCCCACCGGGGCCACCGCCCCCACCCGACCCGCTCATCATTCTGTTGAGCGCAAAACAAAAAAAATGAGGATAGAGGTGTCCAGGAAGTCCAGGGGGCGGATCCACCCACCGCGACACACTTACGTGGTCCGCTCGGTAGTCGACGACGTCGACGTGACGCTAACGTTGACAGCCACGCCGCCGCCGCCGCCGCCGCCGCCGCCGCCGCCGACGATCGTGGCGGCACTGCTCGACGGCGACGACACAATCGAGGGCTGCTGCAGGACCCAGGACCCGGTTCCCGGGTCGCCGTCCGCCGAATCGCCACCGGCACTGGACGAGTGGAATGGTCCGTCGCGCAGGATCGGTAGCGTGCCGCCGCTGCCGCTGCCGGTGGAGGCGGTGGCCGAGCCGCTGCTTGCGCCGCTGCAGCGCGCCGCCAGCAGGGACACCGACGACACCTTCGGCAGGATCTCGAAGTCCGAGTCCGACCGGTACAGGAAAGACTCGCGGCGCTGCGGGAGCGCCGCGGACAGTAAGCCCCCCACCGGGCCGGCACCGCTCCCACCGACAGCCCCGCCGTCACCGGATGGCAGCAGCAGGGGCGAGCGGCGGCTCGTGAATCCGCCCGCCACGCTCATGACGCCACTGGACGGACCGCTCCCGCCAGAGCCAGACCCTTCCACGTTGTCCATGAAGCTGTCCACGAAGAGTAAGCGGAAATGGGGGGTATTCAGATTACTGTGGTGCAGGTTGAAGCAGGGCAAGAACCCTCGTGACGTCTGACCCAACCCCCCGTCACTAGGAACTAGCTATGCCGTAAATCCTCAATCTGTCCTCACATGCCAGATATGTCTGGTCTCGGGTCTCGGACCTATTCTTCCTTAACCCGCCGGTAGACTCATCCCTCAGACCCCAGACCAACGGGGCACAGACCGCAAATATCTGGTGGATTCGACATTTCAAAGCTTCCAAACTTCCTGATACTGATACTCGCCCGGACACATGGGATACCCTGTCGGAGACCCACTCCGTGAGTCCGGCCCCCGTGTAACAGCAAGCTCTAACAATGCTGCCGGCTGTACGACCAGATATGTCTGGCCAGATATGTCTGGTCTGGGTCTCGGACCTATTCTTCCTTAACCCACCGGTAGACTCATTCCTCAGACCTAGACCCACGACCCTAGACCAACGGGGCACAGACCGCAAATATCTGGTGGATTCGACATTTCAAAGCTTCCAAACTTCCTTCCTGCCCCCGTGTAACAGCAAGCTCTAACAATGCTGCCGGCTGCCCAGAGTGCTCACAGTTTGAAGCGGTGCGGACGGAAGTGTCTACCGATACCACCGCCGCCAGCCATCAGTCCCGGAGCACACCGTATCGCGCCCGGCAGCTCGGCGGAGGCACCTGGACCCGGCAGTCTAGCGACGCAATGCTGCTGTTGCAGCTGTTGCTCGACACTGTTGACGGTGGTTGACGACGAGGCGATCGCGGTTGATGACGCAGACGACATCGAGGTTGATGTTGTTGATAATGTTGACGATGAGAATAGAATGTGCTGCTGCTGCTGCTGCTGCTGGTGTTGCTGGTGTTGCTGATGCTGGCTGTGCATCGCCCGGTACGCAAGGGTCACCCGTGGCGGCGGCACCGACGGCGGAACCGGAAACCGGAGCGCTGACGGATGGCCCGAGCGCTGTTCCATGGCCGCTGACACTCACTCTCCAGCGCGCGCGGTCTCTCACTCTCTCCTTCTCACTGTCTTTTTCTCTTAGCTCTCTCTCTCTCTTTCCGTGTGCTCCCTCGAAGCTAGAGCAGTGCTTCGTCAAAAGAAAACACCTTTACCGAACAGAACAGAACGAACGAACGAACGAACGAACGAACGTATTCGATCATCTGATCATCAAAACGCACACACAGCCTCACACACACACACTCGCCCACTCGCTCCACTCGAGGAGGAAATTCGATGACGACCAAAATCACGATTCGCTCGGCGTGTATTACTACTCGGCGACCGCGGGAGTCGGCTAGTTCTCGGACCTCGGTCCGGGTGCGGATTGGGTCCGGGTCGACTGCCGTATGGAAGGAGCAATCTATCCGGCCCTAAAAATGGCCGTATTGCACCGTGCGGTCACCGGCCATCGGCCATCGGCCCATACCATGCCATGCCATGCTTGGCATGTCTTCGTGACCATCACAACGCACGTCGTGCAAGCGTCGCACCGGCAACCGCGCGCGCACGGTGCTATATTTAGTCTACGAACGAAAACTAAACGTCCAATCGTTCGAGAGAACGTATGTGTGTGTGTGCTCAGGCCAGAGCGCTGATCTGCTGGCTGGGTTCTGCTTTGCCGTTCCTGGGACATCCTCTCTCCCAGGTCCTCCCAACCCGTTTGTGCCTACTGCTGCTGCTGGCGACTGGCGACGCTGACAGCCCGACTGGGGACCTGGGGCCCCGAAATCGGCCCCAGTGGCCGACCTCTATAAATAATATACTGATGTGTTCGCTGGTCCCCGTGGCCTTGTTTGCTTGCTCTAGATGACCGCGCCGCTAGGTTGTGCGGTTCCATTTTTAACGAGATCGCGCAAACCATCGCGCCGAAGCCACACTGCCACAGTGCCTGCCGTAGTCACTTTAGAGGAAGGTCTTTGGATACCGACGCTCCTTGGGGAGGGGCGGGGCGGCGAGCGATCCCCGAGCGGGGTTAATGAAAAACTGTCAAACCCCAGCATGCATGACGCAATCGAGACGCGCGCGTAACCGTGACGGTCACGAAGAAAACGAAATGTCCAATGTGGTTGTTGGTTCTACTGTGGGGAAAGCACAACGTGACTGGCACTGCAATTGATCGGACCGCCGTTGGTAGGGGGACTCGAGATATCCGGTGTGCGGCCGGTACGGCAACACTTCCCCGGGCAGGTATGCCAAAAGTTCTACACCAACATACATCAATATCGGTCAGTAATATCCATCTGATCTGAATGGCGGGAATATAGTTTCGGAATCATTAAACACCATCAACAACAACAACACACACAGCGTTAACCAAATCAAAGAATTGATGCTGGGAAATGATTAGGATTTTGTGATCTTGACAGATCATCTGACAGAGGCGATACCCGATGTTTGGAGCACTATCAGAAGCGGACAGAAATGGAATCTCGTTTGTCTCCATGAATTCGTGTTCCAAATAGGGACTCAAGACCGCTTGACCAGCTCAAAGCCCGCCCACGCGTAGACGATCTTCCGTGTCGCGAAAGGGACAAAGGAAGCAATTCTCAGCTGTTTGCTGAAACTACTCTGAGAAGGCTTCAGGTACACTTGATTGCGCAAAGACGTCGCTAAAGTCCACCCGGTGCCAGCCGAACGAATTCTGACCATGTTTTCGCGGAATCGTCGGGGCGGAAGATTCGTGGACGTTGATGGACGTGGACTGGCGCACCGATGATAGATGCTGGAGGGCTGGTGGCGTGGGGACGGCGGCGTGGGGACGATCATAATCAACAACTGCACCAGGCACCGCAGCCGCAGCCGCAGCCGCAAAGAGCATATTGATACACATCCAGAAGTGTCCAGAAGCTCACTAGATGCTGCGGCTGGCAACACTGGCGGATGGTGCGAGGCTGGGCGGACGGACAACAGTAGCAGTAGCAGCAAAGAAGGGGTTGCCACCCCGTCATACGTACCAGTGGGACGGTGGTTTGGTCGTCGGGCGACGCTTACCGCCGCCACCGCCACCGCCACCGCCACCGCCGCTGCTACTGAAGAAGTACTTGTTGCGAAACATTGTTGTTGTTGTCGTCGTCGGCGTCGTCGGCGACAGCGCAGCCGCCGTCCCGACTTCGTTAGAATATTCTCTATGAGTGTGTGTGTGTGTGTGTGTGTGTGTGTGTGTGTGTGTAGTATGAACGACGGCGTGCGCTGTACAGTCGGGGGCCAGCTGTTGTTGTTGTTGTTTGGAGTTGTGAGTCGTTCGACCCAAAAGCGGAGCAGCACTTGTGAACGCACCAAACCCAAGACTCTTGAGCGGCAAGCAAGCGGCAGATCCGAGCGCTGTTGATAGTTGAGTGATCGAGTGGTGGTGGTAAAGGGCCAAGGGTCTGGCGTGACCTCTTGTTCTCAGTTCTCTGGATTCTTCCTTTGGCCCGGGCGTGAAACCTTTCGACAGCCGGGGGGTCTTTCGTGGACGGTGCACACCGCCGACACCGACGAAGAACACGCACGGACGCACGCACGCACACACACACGCACACGCACTAGCGGCAAGCTACTTCCGGACCGTGAAGCTCGCGAACGCGCCCAGCGTGCCCAGCGTGCCCTGGCGTCCTGCGGGAACTGGAACCGTTGCCAGTCCGTCGGCCTCACCGAAGCGGTCGGCCTGCACTCGTGCACCTAGAGACCTAGAGCACCTAGGTAGAGTACACGCCGCGTAACGCCACTGCCACTGCTGCGCTCCTCCAGCCGAGGACGATTAGCGAGCGTTCGATTTCATCTCACGCCGCACGCCGCACGCCGCCGCTTTCTCATGGCTGCCACGGCCATCCAACGGAAGTAACGGCGATGACGGTGGCGGTGGGCGAAAGCGCGGAGCCGCTGCCGGCCCGGAAGCCAGCGTGGAAAGGAGAAACAAAAGGTCCGCCCAATCGAATCCGCGACGACCGGGCGGGCAGCCCGCGCACCGTTCTCATTCTTTCTAGCTCTCTCTCTCTCTCCATCGCACACTTAACTCAATCTGATTCGATCGGATCGGCCAGTACCCACTACTGCGTCACACAATGCACCACAATTGCGAAGGCGCGCACGTGGCCACGCTTTAATAGACGGGATCCAGCAGCACAGCAGCAGCAGCGGCTGAATGATCTATAACACCGTGCGCATTCCGTTGATTATGTGCTACAACGAGGCGTGAAACGCCTATAGTGTGTGGTTCTAAAGGCGCGGGCGACGTTATTTTCCCACGTGACGTCACGTCGTGAGCCGCCGAGCTTCATCGCGCTTCAAGCTTCACAGACGTAGCGGCACGTACTAATTAAAGTTGGTCGCGCGGGGTGCGATCCCAGACCCGCCCTTCCACCCACCCACCCACACCAGCACACCATCTCTCATTAGCATTAGCTCTGTTTCCCACTTCATCTAGAAACGTACGCGCCTGCACTGTGTACGTGTGTGTGTGTGTATGGACAATCGATCCCCACGCCCTATATGTGAGAGCCCGCCTTGTGTTTCGTGTTGCTGCGATGTTGACGGATTTGTTTGAGCAGGAAGAGCAGGTGCAGAATCCTGCTTCCTGCACACATCTAGGTGCAGGAAGCCAAGGCCAAGCCAACCCGCCCGTAAAACACACCGTTACAGAAAGCAACAGATACATTGCCTTTGGTGCAGGCCAAGACCCCACAGCGGTTGTAAGCGGATTGGAAGGAATGGTTCCGAAGAAGTAATAGAACAATAGAATAGAAGAAGGTCTATAGTTCTACGCTAGGACCAACCTGCTAGGTTAGGACCTAGGATCGGAAGATCTGGTCCGATTTGGAAACGAGTTCGAGTCCGACAAAGTTGGACTATGTTGATGTGTTGATCCACAAAAGGAGTTCAGTGGTTCAATTCTTACGATTTCTAACCATCCTTCCAGCTAAAGATCTGCTCAGATCTGGACTGGGAAACTGTCTCTCTCTTTCTCCGTCTTTCTCCACCACGAGCTAGACGAGTCGGGAATCCTAGTCCGACTGGGGATTGGAAAACCTCTCACATACCTGGAGGTTGTTGGACCAACAACAGTTCAATTGTTCTCTCTATTTAGACTTGTGGAACCCCACAGGTCAAATACGAATTTTGAGATTAGACCTGAACGTAGTTTTGGGATTGGGACCTGAATGTGGTCGATCGCCCACAACCCTGGACGATGGCCCTGGAGGATGGTAGGCCAGTAGTTAAATTCTCTGGACCAACTCTGGAGTCCAGGAAGATCCAGGAACCTGATCCAGGGCTCCAGCTAGTTCGTGTCTTACAGGCTAACGGGGAGCGTCAGAGTTGTGTAACTTACCGCACGTTGGCAAGCGTGTGACGTCGGTTGCGGTGGTACTTCGGTTGAGTCGGCGGTGGTTGATTGTGCTGCGGCTTGCTGACGGTGGCAGCCGACGACGACGCCGATGGCGCCGGTGCCGGATAACACCTGGACCCGGATGGCGCCCCGAGTGGGTTCGCGTCGTCATCGGACGCCATCGGATCAGGTCCCCCCTGGTCGCCCTCCGTCTCATCTTCATCCTCCTCCTCGTCGTCCGCCCTGCGGCCGACTCCTGCCAGGTCCTGCTCCTGTTCCCAGTCCGGGCCACCCTCGGCCGGGTTTCTTTCTTCCTCCTCCGCGATCATGAAGTCGGGGTCAGTGGCCGAGTCCGAGGCGCCGGCGCCGGCGCCGTCGCCACCGCTCATCCATCCACCACGCCCCGCGCACGGATCCTCACCGCCCCGGCCGTCACCGAGCGTATCACAGCTTCCGTTGCGCTTCCGCTCCTCGCGTATGTGCGGCAATGAATAGGGATGCTGCTGGGCGGACCCGCCGCGGTGACGGTGGCCGCCGCGCGCGTGACCGCGCCCACCGAACATTCCGCCGGCTGCGGAGAGGGGCTGCGGAGAGTGTACGGCAGGGGGGGGCGCGTTGAAGGACGCGCTGTCGTTTAGCGTGCAATCTTCCTCCTCCTCGCTGCCGTCATCGTCGTCGTCGTCGTCGTCGTCGTCCTGTTTGGCGAGGGTAGCCCGCCGCCCACCCGGCACAGTCCTGCCCGGTTGTCGTGCCGCCGTCGCCAGTATCACCGCCGCAGCCCCGGCGGTGGTGGTGGTGGTGGTGGTGTTCAACTCCCCATCGGCGACTGCTGTCATCGGCGCCGCCGGCACCAGGACACTGTTGGGTACGCCTCCGTTATCGCCCACAGACGCGGTGCCCTTCCTCCGATCGCCAGCAATCCCGTCCAACGTCTCTCCTGGTCCTGCTGCTCCTCTGCCTTTTCGGCGGCGCTCCTTGTTGTTGTTGTTGTTGCTGGAACGTCGGTGCGGCCCGTCGTTCCACCGGTCCCGCCGGCCACAACCACCGGTCCCGTCACCCGCCGCTCCCGCCTCCCGCCGCTCCTCGGCTGCTCTGGTTCCCGCTGCCCTGCTCTGCACCTCGGTAGCCCCCGGCACCACCGCCACCACCGCTGGCCGTTCCCGCAGCAGCAGCTGGTGTTGGTGGTTGGTGGTCACGGGTCTCGACGGCTGCGGCAGCGACGGCAGTGGTGGCAGCGACGGGGGCGGCGACGTCGGCGTCGGTGGGCCACCACCACCACTGTCGCTATTGTCGCCCCTCTGAGGACCGGCCGCTGTGTTTCGCCCCTCGCCGCCGCTGTACTTTCTACTCGCCCACCGTCCCTCGCGGTCCCCCTCGCCGTCGCCTTCTCCCTCACCACCACCGCCGCCGCCGCCGCCGCCCACTCCGCGACACGGCAAACAGCAGCGGAACAGACTGGCTGTGACTTTGTCGCCGGCCTCGCTCGCCTCGAACGACCGCCGGACGCTGCCGCTTGATCCGACGACGAGGAAATGCTGCTGCTGCTGCTGCTCCTGCTGCTCCTGCTGCTCCTGCTGCTCTTGCTGCTCCTGCTGCTCAGACTGAGGACGGGAGCGCTGCTGCTGCCGGCGCAGTTTACCCCAGCCGCTCTGTTGTTGCACGCTTACCGACGCTGCCACCGCCGTCGCCGCCGCCGACGCCGACGCCGCCGCTGGCTCTTCGCTGGCCGCCTCCACGTGTTCCGCGCCGCGTGCTCCTATTATACTATCACTGGGCGGCGCTCCGGCGACACTTCGCTCGCTCTATTGCTTATAGTTCTGGGTCTATTGACCCGTTGCCTTGTCTTTCTCTCTCTCTCTCTCTCTCTCTCTCTCTCTGTCTGTTTCTCTCTCTTTTTTTCTCTCTTTCTCTTTTTCTTTATCTCTTTTTCTCTCTCCCTCTCTTTCTATCTTTCTTCTTTTCTCACTTAATGGTTTTTCCTGCCCTTCGCCATCGTTTACCGCCGCCCGTCGTTCGGAGAAGCTCGTTACCGTCGTTTAACTTCAAAGGGGTTTTTGCAGGCGCACGCCTGCAATAGCCGAAAACAAACAACAGATACATACAATTATGGGAGGGAAGGGGCCCCCCCGCGCCCCCCCTTCAGATCCGGGTATCTTCTATGGCCTCTCGTCACTCGTTATCGCATCGCATCGCATCGCTCTCGACGCTCTCGGCGAGCGTCTCTAGTGCGCGGTCCCACCCCGGAGCTCTTATCGTTTTGAATGAGCAATACATAACCTGAGGGGTGATTTGGAGAAATAGACTACCGGGTGTAATGTAGAAGTTTGGACGAAGTTGCTCCCCTCGGCGCCAGCTTTATCTGGCCTTTTCCCGAGAGGTGTGCAGCAGCAGCAGCAGCAGTACATGGCATGGACCCCTAATGCAATGGACCCCAGGAAGCGCAACCGGAGCGCTCTCTCGCTCGCTCGCGATGTCCACGGAGCAGCTCTCTGACTTCAACAGATGTTTAGGAAGAAACGAAGGAAGAAAGATCCCTTTGAACTTTCGAACCAAAGCAACCCGCCGAGCAATCACATGAATCGAGATCCCCCCTGTAGAACGAGCAAAAGGAATAGAGAGAAAGAGAGAAAGAGAGAGAGAGAGTCTCTCCCACACTCCGTCGCTGTGCAACAGAGTGGAGAACAGAGTTCGTCCAGCCCGCTTGGAGCCAGGAGCCCAACAGGAAGCGAACACCAATCTGGCCTGGGCTGGGCCGGTGGGCCGGGGGGGGCGGTTGTAACGCACTTCGTCATTCGCAACACACACACACACACAGTCCGGTAGTCCCGTGCAACGTGACGTGTGATAGGCAAGGTCCTGGTCCCATTATGGGAATGACGGCCTCGAATGCCTGCCTGTTAGGCGGGCCTGCGTGCGTCGGTCGGACTTTCTCGGCCGGCCACGGTCAGGACGAGCAACGAGGGAAGCACCACGATGTTACACAGGCAATGACACACAACCACACACACACAGACATACATACACGAAGTAGCACCGGAACCGTTAGCTACACCACAAGGACTGGGCTGGACTGGGCACCCGGGAGAGCTGCGATAGACATTGTTTTGTTTGATTGTTTTCTCTTTCGGTCGGAGGAGCGTGACCTTTAGAGTGGTGCGCGATGTCATAACGCGATGGTGTTGCGGCGGCCCAGGTTAAACCCCAGAGCTACCTCCCACCACTCCCACCACCTACTACACCACCCCCGGAGTATCACGGCCCCCGCGCGGGCTTTACCTGGACCCCTTCGCAGCGTTCTCCCCCCGCTCCACTCCTAGCCCTCGCCGCCACATCCGCAGGCTAGGTTTGTGGTTCTGGGGTCCGCGGTCTGGACAGTTCCTGGATATGGACCGGGTGGGGGGAGGTTCGCACTCTGGTGTACGGCCACCAAACGAACCACCATATCACACACAGGACCATTCCACCCACCCATCATACACACAGCACACACACACACACACAGGACCCTGGATCTCCCTGGTCACAGGGAGAACGCGGCGTCATGCTTCTTTACCTTGGTTGGTACGCTCCTTGTCCCGGACACCTCCCGCCGCCGCGGTAGTGTCTGTAGTCCTGCTGTCGCTCCTCTGTGCTGTCGCGCGCCTACGGCTATCTTATCGTCGTCCCCTTAGCGACCCGCACGAGCACGGGTGAGAGTGACAATGACAGTGATACAGACACACGGCGAGAGAGAGAGCAAGAGGGCGCGCTGATGACGTGGGTAGTTCCGTGGTGGTGGTGGTGGTGGTGGTCGTGGTGAAGGACGAACTGCTACCGGACAACTCCGACCGAACGCGTCACCGGGCCGCTGGCCCGCTCTCGGAGCTGAGGTCAGTGCTGAAGGACGATCAATTCACCCGGACAGACCCGTTCGCGCGGGACACGTGAACTGCAGTGCACTTTCCCGACTCTAGGGCAGGACCTTCATCTGGCTGGCTGCCTGTTACTGTTACTGTGGGTCCTTGCGGGCCACAGAACATCCACCGAACATCCACCACAGGCAGGGGTTTGACTGGACCCGGACGACACAAACGACGACGACGACGACGGTGATCCGTTGATTGGTGTGTTCCGCTGATTCCGCTTCTCCAATTCCCGCAGCTGAGGTGCTCCCGGTATGCTCCGCTTGTCCGGACCGGAGCTGCTGCCAACCGTGGTGGTTCGTGGTCCGAGGTTCACGGCCCCCCCCCGGTTCGGTGTTGCCGCGCGCGCTCTCTCCACGTTACTCAGTTCAGTTCTTCATTACTTATTAAATCACCACAAACTGTGCTGTGCTGCTGCTGGTCCTGCAAATGCCGATGGCCACGGGAGGGCCATATTTCCACCGTTTGCTGCCGTCGTCAGCCTGTGTTGTGTACCTCAGTGGCCAGCACAATGCTCGAGCTCAAATGGAACGGGTGGAAAATTTGTTGCTTCTTCGGTTGTGTGGAAAACGCGGCGCCTGCGCACTGGTGGCCCGCGGCACTCGCGGTACCTCGTGTGTTCTTCTTCTCTATACGCTGTCCACCCGTCCGGATGTCCATCGGAGGTGTGTGTGTGTGTGTGCGCGCGTTTTGCCTTCCCCCCCCCTTCCGTTTCTTTTTTTTTGCTGCTGTTTATTCTGTTCGAATTTCCAAATGCGGAACACACTCGCACGGCGGCGGCACGGGGTCGCGCTTTTCAAATGGGACCCCCGCCATTCGTCATTCTGGGACCGCCAGACCGCCGTGACCGGAAAAACGGCGTCGCGGAGAGGCAACACGTTCAAACACCGGACACCGGCCACCGGGCGAGTATACGGCACGCGCTTTCCGTGGCACATCGGACCCCAGGCGGCAGGCGGCAGGCAAGGAAGAGCGAGAGTGAGAACAGCGATTGTTTAGTATGGTTGTAGAATGTTTATTTGATCCATTTTCGGTAGTAGATAGGGATTATAGCAGTAGTAGTACATTTATGCCGTTGCAAAATCGTCTTTTCGTTGCGTCTCCTGTGCCGCGCGCGCACACCGGACACCAGTCGCGATGTCTAACAACCCCCACACTCGGAAGCCTCAGCCTTCACACATCCCCCCGGGGGTTGAGGAAAAGAGCGGAGGGAAGGGTGAGCTACTGGTCACGAGACATACGCGTACACCAGCAGCCTGTCCAGCCTGTCTGAAAACTTGCCGTTTTCCCGTTCACCTTCTTTTGCTGCTTGCTTCACTTCTACGTATGTTCCCTGTTCTGAATCTTTGCTCTTCGCGCGGTCCTTTCGTCCGCTCCCATCTGATCGACAGCTCGTCCGAGTCACGAGAGTCTCACGATCCGTCAGTCAGTCAGAAGGTGCCCGCGCGGCGGCCCTGGTGCGCTAGGTGTGGCCCTTTTCCGCTTGTGTGCCCATTTGTGTGGACATTTCTCGTTCGCACCCTCCGCGGATAAGTACAAAGTTAAACGCCAAACAACGAGAGACAAATAAATTAGACAAAACGTTAGATTGATTTTCCCAAAAATAAATACACTAATATGAAAGACCACAAAAAATAATTGGCTGAACTCTAGAGAGCGTAAACACCGCGAACGGGAAGCTAAAAACCCTGATGGAAGGAACGCGCGACTCTGCGCGATGCTGGAGAACGCTGCTGTACTCTCGTAGACCATCCTCCCCTTCCTTTTTCTATGTCTTTCGACAATACTGAGTGCCACTTTTGGTTTTGTTTTCCTTCTAAACTCGATACGACAAGAGGTATATATAGATCGGGCCCCGTGTGCGCCCTTCCGCGACGAACGTATGTATACTTCGTCCTTCCACAGCACAGATCGATCGCGCGTTTTGGCCGTTATTAGAAATGGAAAATTGGTGGTTGATGTTGGCCCCGGTTCCGGTCACTACCCGGGGGGAGGATGAAAGAGTTACCGAAGACCGCGCACCGGAGCTGTTCTGCTGTTCTGCGGGGTTTCGGGCAACGTGCAGCATAAGATGGGTTGCACGCGCTCGCGCTTACGGATAACGGAGCGCTGTTAAAGTGTTGTTAAACGCAACGTCTGGTATTACTTATTACTTATCTTTCACACTCTCTCTGTCAAACGCTCGCTCACGCTCCCGGTATCTATTTTATGTCTTATTGTGGTGATAATTAAAACTCTCTGCACACTCTGCCCGTTGCTAAATGCCATCTGGGAACAGAAAAGGCATCAAAATCCGGCCAAACATCAAATTAGCAGATTGAAGTAACCTTTCCTTTCTGCGTCAGTCTCGTCAGTTTCGTGTGTCCGTGTTGCATCACTGTAGCAGTTATTATGTTGGTTGGGTGGTGGGGGGCGGATCGTTCTGGTAACCGAATGGGTGCCCCGAATTTCTTTTTCTTTCTCTCTCTCTGTTTACCGCTAACCCTGTCGCTTTCATTCTTTCTCTCTCTCCCTTTTCCCTGACGGTCTGTCTTTCATCCGTTCTGCCTGGAATCTGGTATATCGTGAATGTGTTCGTTCGTTCGTAACATCCCTTTGGCCGTCACGTCGCTTTCGTCTTCGATTTTCTTCCGTGTTTTGCATCACAAGGAGCATCACAAGGCCAAGAGTCGTTGTGCCCTGGGTTCTGCGTTGGAGATGGTTAGTATAAAATGTATAATAATGTCACACATTGCCTTAGGCAGTACGCGGCGTTATAGCCACCGACCCCCCCCCCGTCCGCACGCAAGGGGCCTTTATTTGATTTGGAATTGCTCCGAACTAACACTGACCGCGCTTCCCGCTTGCGCTTGTGCCGCTGTGTGACTTGTTTAATTTTCAATTTTGATTTTCGATGTTTTTTTTTTCCTTTTTGGATCTTAGTGGCTATCCGCAACCCGAGTGGCTACCACCGAATGGCGTGTTGCGTGTTGTGTGTGGGTGTTGTCGTATGCACTTTTGAAGCGGCAAAAATTTACGATCAATTACTACGACGACGACGACAGCTAGTCTTTCTCGATTTCAGCTGTGACGGACATACTCCTCGGTAGGCAATAAGACACTAACGTCAGCTTTCTGGCCCACGCCTATTTCTTTTGTATGTAGAGTGTTTGCTTTGCAGATTTCATCCTATGTCTAGCGCGATGGAGGCGCCATACGCCTCCGCTACCACACACTGCCAGTTTGGTAGAAGTGTAAAAATATTCGATTTATTATGAAAATCTTAGCTGGTATCAAATGCGTTCACGCGTGGTGAAGAGAGTAGAAAACCTGACGGTGGTGTAGTGGCCGGTCAACGCTCCGCGCTGACCACACACACACGCACACCAACCGCACTCAATGCTGCTGTGTTTGCCAAACAAACTCCCACGCATCGTTCCCTTCGCACTACGAATATCAACAGTTTACAGTTTTTTTTTCTTTTTATAGTTGTGTCAACGTTATTGTGTGTTTATGAGGAGTTGTTTTTGCTTTTCGTACAATTTCTTTAACGCCAAGCGCTAGGAATGCGCCCTTGATCGCGCGCCTTGGTCAGAGAGCGATCGCGGCCTGAAATTGAAGGTCCTCGCTCAATCTCATCATTATACATATGCTGGACCTGGTCGAACAAGCCCTTTAACAGCCACCCCTAAATAGCCTACTAAATTTCGGAACCGAAAGGACTAACTCCTTCGTTCTGTCGCTTCTATTGCTCCTGGACGATAACTTTCGTTGGCTCTAGAATGATCTCTATTGCGTGGTTTGGCCAACAGCAACCGTGTTTTGCATTGGTTCGTGGTTACTCGGTCGTCATATCGGTGGGTCGTGATGAAGGAGACCAGAGACCAGACGGTCGTATGAAAAAAGGAACAAAAAAAACGGATAAAGGATGACGCTTCGCGGGCACTGCGCGGCAATGGTTTGGGATGAACCGAGTGAGAACAAATAGACATGAACACAAGCACGCACACGTACACAACGCGAGCGCTGCAACTAACTTTAAGGGGTGCTGCTGGAAGGGTGGTTCGTATCTTGATGGAAGCTTCCTAGTGGTTTACGGCCCTTATACGTTGCCCGGAGTGTAGGGGTGGGTGCGATGGACTGGGTGGCCTTCGCTTGTGATGATGACGCTGCTGGTGGTGAAGTACCGTTGTTGCTCAACAACGACGCACTACTACTGTATGTGATCTTTTGCTTGCTTGCTTGCTGCTGTTGTTGTTGCTGCTGCTGCTGCTAGTACTGCTGAATAGGTAAAATTATGCCTTGCTTTGCTTGCCTTTGCGCGCTCCGCTCCCCCCGCTCACTATCTCTCTGGGCAGGCGAAAGAAGTAGTAGTATGGTATTGGTTTTGCGCGCACCACTTATGCACGCTTCTCTTCTTCGATTGTTTCACGCGTCGGTAGCGGGTTCTTCTCAAGCGTTTCGGCGTGCTTCAAGCGCGACGTGTCGAACGATTCGATGCCCTCAATGAAGCGTTTCACACCTTTCTCCGCTTGGATGGCTGAAAGACAGAAAACGGAACAGGAACAGGATTAGAGCAGCAAAATGAGCACGCTGCGCGGTATGTCTGTCGTGCCGTGCGCGGTTCAATGAGCACAGTTCAACCACCGCCAGAAGACTATGTGTCATTGTTAGCAACCACAACGGAGGCCAACCGTACTGAGAGAGTACGCCACGAACTCAAATCATCGGCACACGGGCACGATATACTAGAGCGAAAAGCCGCCCTCCAACCCGGCTAGAGACTGGAACAGGCTAATAGGCTGACACACCGAGTTTGACTCTGCAAAGATGGCCCCACACAAGTTCGGAACTCCAGGGAAGTCGCAAAAAGAGACACGAGACTCGAGCCACGTAGTACGCCTCGCGTCTTGCTGTTGAGCAAGTTCGCCAAAACCAATCCAAAAGTGCGCTCGGATGGGGCACACTCAAAGTAAAACACAAACACACACACACACACACACGAAGAGATAATTAGACTTACCTTCCTGGTCCGGGAGTGGATTTTTTTCGCACGTTTCGGCGTGTTTCAGCTGCGAGGCGTCGAACGATTCGATGCCCTCGAACACGCTGCGCTGGGCGCGCTCACTCTGGACGTCGGCTGCCGTTGGCAGCGGGTTCTTCTCTTGCGTGGCCGCCTTGGTGAGCGTTTCCGGGCGGAAGGATTCGAGCTCGCTCTTAAAGTCGGCCCCGACACGTGGGTACTCGGCGGCGGCGGCGGCGCTGTTGGTTTCCTGTTGGTTTGCGGAGGCCATTGCTGCTGCTACTGGGTTGGTGGATAGTTCGTGTGGAGGGTTATAGGCGACGGTTCGTTGATTGCTGGCTGGCTGGCTGGCTCTTCACCTATTCTACAGGTTGCTTCTTCACAGCTCGCTTTCCACTCGCAACGGTGAGGTGGTGCGTGTAAGATATGTATTTGGCTTCAGTCTGAAAGAATAAAATGAAAATACAGCCTTCGATCAGCAAAGGATCAACGCAGAACACAGAGAACAAACCAATCGGCACTGGACTGGCTCTATCCGGGGCGAGCTGAGCGGAACGAGTGATTGATCGAGCAAACAAGAGGCGTGATTTAAAACGCGAGAGACGTGTGCGCGGCCCGATTGCGCTGCGGCGTGGCTGGCTTCTCGAAAGAAAGGGTTCGCGGATCGAGTAGCCGGTGGGTTCGCGAAGCAATGCGCGAAGTGCGCGAGCGACGCAGGGACGCTAGCCAAGAAAGGTAGGCCGCCGCCGCTGGACGTGGAAGGTTCATCGCTCAAATTGGGTAGAACAGCATTCAGTCGTCTAACTCCCCACCCCCCACGGCTGACCGTCCGTGCGCTCGTACAGCGAATTCATAACGACGACGACGACGACGACGGCCATGGTTCTAAGTCTTCTCGTCGTGCGTGAGTCGATCGCTTCCCAGCCCCCAGAGGCGCGCGCACCAACCAAAGGAGCAGCAGCCACCACCACCAACAAGGCCTAGCACACGTTTGGCGTGCGAGACACCCGTCGTCCTCTGCTCTGCCTCTACTTGCCACTGTCCTACATTTCCTACATAGGCCGCGCTCCAAGCTCTCACTCTCTCTCTTCCGAGCCGAGGGAATAAAACGGCAATGATGCATGGCTGCTGCTAATAAGGCAATGAGGAACGCTTCTGGGGTTTCCAAAAGGGTCCCGAAGCGCAAGGTGAAACGCAATAGTGACGGCGCTGGCGCGGTTGTAGGCCTCGACTCGACCCTCCTTGATTTATTCCATTTACGGTCACAGCTCGTGTCTCGGACTCGGCGATCAGCGGCGGCCGGCCGAGCGGCCGAGAGAAACCGAGAAAAGGGTAGTAACATTGAGTGAGTGAAAGAGCGAGAAAGAGAGATACTGGTATCTCGTCCATTATCACAAATTCCTCTTGACCAACATCATCATCATCATCATCATCGATCGTGTGTTAAGTCGTCGCCATCTACGCTTCCTCAGGGTCATCCTTAAATTGCGCATTCACATAGTTTGCGCGCCTTCTGCTGCCAAACTAGGGGGCCAGATTCGGAGCCTACCCGATGGCCCGAGTGGGGTGGCTGGCACAGCACCAGCCGGCCGGCCGGTGTTGCCAGTTCCAGATGCTTGCTTGCTGTTCGCGTTTCGGTGCTTGCTTCGACATTCGACGGAAGATGCGCTGAGCGGAGCCACAAAAAAGTTGCCGAGGGGGTGGGGGGAACATTCACAAGCGAATCGACTCGCGCCCAAATCCCGCTGATCGTGCGAAAGGTCAAACTGTCCAATGAAACTCCGACATCAGACCGATTGTTGGACCCGTCCGAGCGTAAAGTATCTACTGTGGCGGCAATGCAGACGACATCTGGTGACATCTGGAGGGCATCAGCCGGGGGTGCCTTACACGCACAGCTATGGGGCTCCCGGGTTCCCTGGGAGAGGAGCCGCCTTGGCGGCTGGCCGTCGAAGAGCCTTGATTGGAATATCTTGCGCCCAACAAACCGGAGAGTTGCGGAGTGAAAACGGCGTGTGCGTGTCTCTGTGTGTGCGTGAGGATTTCTTTCTTTCGCCACAGAACAGAACTAAACAAGTAGTTCATGGAGAATATAACCAAAAACAAAAAAAATTGGGCAGATGGTGGTGTCTACCACCCCGCCCCACATGGGGCGCTGGAGAAAGGCAAAGTTAGAAAAGTAGGCTGCGCAACCATTCCTGTCCATATAGGTGCCCGGGCGCGGACTTCGGACGTCCGTCGTTCCTCGGTTTTGTGAGTTCGGTCGATGGTTGGCTTCAAAAGCCCTGTACTTGAAAAGATGGAGCTTTTGAACCTGGTTGCTTTTCTGCCCTAAACGAACACCACGACGACGGCTGGAGGAGTTATGGGTGCCACACTTTGGCACCTCACCTTGGTCGCTTGCTGTGGAAGTAGTAAAGCCCAATCCGATAGTCGCCTCCGATCACTCTCGATTGAAGCTATGTTCGACTGTTTCCGGGTACTCTCGGGCTCGGTTGTTGCTCCCCAAATGTCGAGTCGTCGAGGCCACGGCCTACTACTAGCGCTTTCGCGCATGGTCCGGTACAGAGGGCATGGTCAGAGGGCTTAGGAATTGAGCAGCTCTCGACTGCGCAGCTCACAGGGAACGGGGCACATACGCAACATTGATTTCACCCGTAGAAATGATTCCGAATGTGCTGAGCTAGGCGCGACCAAAGAAACCACCAAGAAAGATAGGGCGAGAAGAAAACAGCACCGCACCGCCTGAAGGCCGCCTTTACGGGAAGCATTATAAATGTGCACCCGCGGCATCTTTTCGCTGGATGAGTAATCCAAAAAATAAAAAAATAAAAACCGTCCCGGGCTTTCACGCTATGCCACCGTTTTTTTGTTGGCGGCCACCAAGTGAGTGAGTAGCGCAGAAAAAAAAGCTAAACCTACCTACTAAATATTGCAAAATATAACACGACGTTTTCGGGCTCGGACGTGTCCGGTGTTTCTGTGTAAACCCCCCCCCTTGGAGGCCAACCCAGCGGGGTATCGGGTACCTTGGGCCGTAGCCTTTGAGGGGTTTTAGCCGGGGTTTTGGCCAGTGCAATTCTCGTTCCCGCGGCTCTGTGTGGCACACAATTTTCGCCCAACGCATTTTTAATAACATCCAGCCCTGGTTCAGGATATACCAGTGCCCCTCCCCCCCCCCCTCCCCCCTCTCTTCTAGTGGCACAAAATGGTTAGAGGCAGGTGTTGTTTTATTACGGGGCGAAACCAGTGGACCGTGTACAACCGGGAGTGTGGAAGAAACAACCCCGGATTGGTTTGCTCGCACGTATATATTGGACGAGATAGTGCTGACCGGGGGGTGCTGACTTACGGGCCCGGCGGGCTACACACACCGTGGTCCGACACAAAAAAAAAGGTCAGCAGAAGAAGCAGTTAATGCCATTTTGCAGTTCGCTCGAATGTAACACACACACGCTTCCGAACGGGACTCGAAGAAGTCGAACGTTGAGTTGAGTTCATTCTGGAGGTACGCCCGGCTCAATGTGAATTGTTTCAAATAGTGGCAGCAGCAGAGTACGCCGAGTTCGCCCATCGACGACACGACGACCCTCCGCTCCACCCGAGCGGGCAGCACCGTAACGTGACCATAATTGGATATTGCCGGTTTATGGTCACCGCCAAGGCTCTCGCGATTTTCATTACCATAAATGGGAGCAGAAGGAAAATATAGCGGGCGTGAAAAAGAGAAGGGCGTTAAAGGAACAAGAAAAGGAAGAAGAGGTATGAGGGGGATGGGATGGGCGGGGGGGCGACGAAAGATCTCACCCGAATCGCCTCGAGACCAATTGGGCACCGAGGGCAATGCAACCGTAAACTTTTGAACTGTGTGCACGGTGACAAACGCGTATCGCAAACCATCGGACGGGTCCTTCGCGGTGTCCTTCGCAGGTCCGCGCCATCTAGAGAGCCACCACGAGAGGAACCTCGAGATACACAGCACAGCAACAGCCAAACAGTACTGGAGGGAACTTTTGGACGATATCCAGAGTGTCGATCCAGACGATTGGTCTCGACCCAGGGACCAAGTCTCGAACGTGGTACCGGTAGGTGTTGTGGCATTATTCATTGCTTACGACGAGAGTTCCAAGAAACCATTCTGGGTCCATCCGTCCTCCCCACATGAAGAAGAGTTACGGTCCGATTCTGGTCCGGGTGTTCAGCATTCGTCACACACCCATCAGAGGCGGGGTTCATTCCCCGGCAACGGGTACAAAGCCGTTTCCCAAGGCCAAGAACCACTGGGGGTCTGGAACTGTTGCGAACCGGAGACGGAGACCTACAAAACCACAAAAAGCCGCTTTTATACGTTATCCATCACGCCAGTAGCAGTGAGTCGGCACGGTTCCGGCACAAAGAGGTTCCAATCATTCCCCGAGGACTGATGATGACACATCCCTGCCATGCCTGCATGCCTGCACGCCTGCACGCCTGCATACTGGCGATGCACTCTACGTCTCGCTTCCGCCATCGGTATGCATATCCCCGCGGTCGACTCATTCCGACGTGCGCTTATGTGTGTGTGTGTGCTAGTGCAGCACGGAGCCTAGCCAACGCCCTAGTCACCCCCCCCGCCGGGTGATGTTGCTACTTTGAACCGTTCCCCACATTCGGCAACATGTGTGTACCGTCGCGGTTCCCCCACAGCCCCCAAAAAACCCCACAACATGTGTGTGTGTGTGTGAGAGAGAGTAATGTGCATATGAATGAAATGAATTCGAAAAAAGGAAGCACAACAAAACCAGAAGGAAGAAAGCATTCGGACAGTCGGGTGGCTGGCTGACGAGAACCCTGCTGCCCGCCCCCCACAAAACCCCTGACCGGAAGTGCAGGCTTAGAGGTGGGTGGAAGGGGTAAGGAAGAGAGAGAGAACGAGAGGAGGAGAGGGTGGTTCGGGTCACTGGTTGGTCGGTCATCGATCACCACGGTATCACGGTAATCGAACCGAAAAGCGGCCAACGGAGCGCGTCCACTTTTACACACACCCGTATGACCACACCCCGACCCGACCCCGAGTGTGTGCGGAAGGTGCGGAACACCCTTCCACACGGGACCGGCCGGGCGCAACCATGCAGTGCAGCAATTCACTTTCTTCTTCCAGTCGTCTCCGCAGTCGTCTCCGCAGTCGTCTCCGTGCGCCGTTTCTGGTCGATTCCAGAGTGTGGCGAACCCCCTTGTATGTGTGTGTGTGTGTGCGCGCGATGGCCACCGGATGATGATTCACCAACAGCAGCAACTCTTCTTCGCGCTTCGCTTCGGCCTTCAGCAGCCCCACCGAGTTGGCAGGCACTTAACTCGGGTGAGGCACAGGCACGGGGGCCCATATCTCAGATTGAGGATTGAGCCAGCCAGCCAAGCGCCAAGGAAAGGCTTGTGAGGGAGCGAGCCAGACTATACCCCTTTCGCGCTTTCCAGCGAGCGCGTGTATGGGTGTGTTGCAACCTCGCTGTCATTGCGGTCGGTCGCCGGGGTTCTTGTTCTTCCTGCGTGTTGTGTTGCTATTGGACTTGGCATCTGCATCTTCTACGCTGCAAATGAGGGCGGCCATACAGAGAGAGAGCGTCGGAACCCTAACTAAAATAAATCAAAAAAAATACACCGGCGGCCTGGGGCTTGGTGAAATGATCGTAGGTGCGTTCCATTAAAGCACACACACACGCGGCACACGGACGAATCTGGACCCCGTTGGAGGACCGCCGGCCTGACCTGGGTGGACTGACCGGCAAAACATTTCGCACAGCACACAACTCACACACAGCCGCGGCCTACGGGACGGATATCCGACGGATTTAGCTGAAGCCAAATCCGCCGGTAGAAAGTACCGTGGTCAGAGCGACTGTGTGTGTGTGTATTGTGCCGGCCTGAATACGCACACAAACACACACACACCCACGCACGACTTTGCGGCACACTCTCTGGCCGAGGCCGGGGCTGGCTCAACAAAAATTTGGCCAAAAAATGGATAACAATTTATGACTTGCCCGTGTCTGCCGCGGTCCCCATCTCCAGCGAGATACCCGGGGGGGCCGTTGCCGAACGGGAGGGGGGGTCAGTGATAAGAGGTGAGCGCGTTGTTGTGATAGTCACCTTCGTGAGTTTGGCATTACGGACGGCACCCCACGGAACAGAGCGAGCCCTCTC
Source organism: Anopheles cruzii (assembly GCF_943734635.1). Lineage (NCBI taxonomy): Eukaryota > Metazoa > Arthropoda > Insecta > Diptera > Culicidae > Anopheles > Anopheles cruzii. Next base: position 6,357,878 of record NC_069143.1, read on the forward strand.
ACGGGGGTGGGGGGTAAACAATGGCGCATCCTTGTCGGTAGTGTTTTAGTAGTGTACGGTACCGGTTATCTCGAAGCCGGTGGTCCCAGAAAGGTAACCACCCCCGTCCCCCGGGAAGCGTGAGAACCGGCAGATCGGTATCGGTACACACATCGGTGCGGGTAGTTCGGGGGGGTTGCGAGACGATTTGGGATTTGCGATTTAGGAAACGGAAGGATGCACAGCACAAAACGCACGCACGCACGCACTCTGGGACTGGGAGAATGGTTTGACGCAACTGGTAACGCCCGTCCCGGAGCGTTCTTCTTGTCAAGAACAAAGGCAGAGGCAGAAAATAAACCGAGTAAAAAAAACAACAAATGTTGAGCACTCACTTTACACGGTAACAAAGTCAACAAAATGGTTGAAAGTTGCGACGGCTGCGACTACTGCAATTGCTGATGCTGCTGCTGCTGCTGCTGCTGCTGTTGAACCGTCTCGATCGGAAGCACAATTGCAAAAGGATAGACGCACCGGCCGACCGCTCAATACATAGCGTGCGGCCGGCCGAACACACACACAAAACCCTCCACGCACACACAGAGCCGCTGCCGCGCGGTGCCGTTTGGTTGGAGTGCAACGTACTGGAAGAAGGGATCGGAACTCGGCGACGGACCGGACCGGGGCGGCGGCCGGTGTGCGTTGGCGCCCGCACTAGTGTTGGTGTGGTGCGGGCTGCTGCTGCTGCTGGTTGTCGCTCCTCGCCGTCTTTGTCGGCGCTGGAGAGAAGAGGGCGCCGCCGCCGCCGCCTACCACCAGCACCACCAGCGTCACGGCGTCCCAAAAAGTCATTGTTTGCGGCGCGCGGCCCCAATGCTCGGCCCCCTCGGCGAAAGGCACCAACCCTTTCCCCGGCGCAACCCACGCCCAGGCCCAGCTCCCAAAATCCCCGCGATTGGTGCCACCGAAATTCGCATTTCGATTGAGGCGGCGGCCCCTTGCAAGTGTGTGCGTGTGGCTGTCGGCGGGCATTGTATCGGAAATGCATGTAATTGCTTTTTTACTGTTTTATTTGCGTCTTTTAATGCTGCAGAAGCCTCGAAGCTGGACGATTGCAGATGGGCGATATCGATAGAATATCAACACTCTGAATCTTGTTTCCAAGCCGACTCGAAAAAGCAGCAGATCGAGTCGCCAGCAGCAGCGCGGATCGTACGCGTGCCACCGGGACGAAAGTAAGAGAAAAAGAGAGATAGAGCGAGAAAGAGAGAGACGGAGAGCGACAAGTTCTCGTTCATTCACGAGTCGAGGGGCCGTTTTCGTGGTCTCAATAGTGGCCCGCTTCTTGTCGCTTACCTTTGCCGACTGCTGCTGCTCGGAGTGTCTTTCTGGTATGGGGCCTATGCGCTACGAGAGAAAGTTACGTCCCAACGTAACCGTGGGCATTTGATCCGCACCGTGCCATCTCACGAAACCCACCCAAGGAGCCACGAGCTTTCGCATCGCCGGCGCGCGCCGACAGCGCTGACACATGGACACGGACACTGCATTCGCCCGTTATAAGGTCGACGAATTTTCGAGCAAATCGAACCAAATTCGGTAGGTGGGAGTTTTTGGGAAGGGAAAATATTCTGACGAATGTTTGGCTCCATACCAAATCTAGGTTCATTTCATTTAACTCGGTCAGTTTTCAAGCAATTTGAGCCTAATTCAGCTGATGTGAATTTTGACATGTATCCGACGGGAAGCGGGAAGGCGTCCCCAGCGTCTGAAATCGAAGAGCAACGGGAAGTGAGAAGGGAACCCGATCAGATACGTCACCAGGAAGTCCGATCCTCTGAAACGCCGGATAATTGAGAAGTGAGGATGAAATGAGGCGTGGCGACGCGCGCCGGTAACAGCTAGTCTCTGCATAAATTTAAACATGCATTAAACAGTTAAACTTTACGTCAAAATTCGTTTTTCTCTTGTCCGAACGTTGTCTTCGTTAACTCCCGCTTCCCATGTTCCATCAAACACAAAGTTTTGTGAGCAATGATTATCTTTTATTGTACAGGTTCAAACAAATGCTATTGGTTCTTCTTGTGAATTTTCCAATGATATGATAGTGTCTGTCGTGAATGGAACGTTTTTGTATAGAGTTTTTGTGATTCTTCAACACTGACGAAAGCGCAAATTTTGAAGGGCAATGCGGACACTGTTTGTATTCGTCCTTCTTGTGAATTTTCTTATGTTCTGTCAGATTGCTTGAACACCTGAATGTTTGATTACATATTTCACACGCATAAGGCTTTTCGCCGGTATGAGAGCGAATGTGAATCTTCAGCTTGCTTGGATGAATACAAGTTGCGGCACAATGTGGGCAGCGGTGCTTTTTCTTATTGCGATGGCCGATGGTTGTTATCCTGTTCATTGACATCTTCATTCTCTAATTTGATCGCAATTGGATTTTCCTCTGCTTCGAACAAATCATCAGCTTGGTTGCCACAATATTCGTGTGTCCCATTTGCTTGACGAGCCGTACAACTCCTCTGAATCAAGGGCAAATCATGCGCTCCTATATGTGCGGTGACTTCAGTTTTGATTAACAATTGTGTGCCAACCGTTTCTTCAGCAGGGTGGCCAAGATGGTCTTTACTGATGTCTGCCTCGTTCTTCACTGTGTTTTGCTTTTCGGTAAATCCATTAACCAATGCAATGTTCTCGTTGCATCGCCAGCGAAACGTATACATTTTATCCAAGCGCGATTCGCATTTCGTGCACAAAAACGTTGGAACTCCAGGTAATATATCGGCCTGTAAAAATAAAAGTCTCATAGAACAGTCCTTGTGGAACAGGCTAAGATGTCGTAACAATCGTCCTACCTGAAAACCGGTACAATCGAAGAGTTTCTGAAGCTTATATTGTCCGGTTTCGTCATTCGGTAGGGGATCTAAATCCTCACACGTCGACAAGCCCCATCGGCATTTTTTGGGGGTTCTGGAAAATAATGTGCTGTAATACCTTTCAATACACATCAAACACCAACTTACTCAACATCATTCTCTTTCTTGATAAATGCCGAAGCTTCCATTTTGACTGTAATCGTCTATCGTGCAGAGATTTCGTAACTTCTTTCGCCGTACGCTGTTCGCTGTTCGCTGTTCGGGTTTGTTCACTATTCTGCGGTACCTTTTGACAGTCTCTAACTTTGACAGCGCGCTAAAATTTCGTTGACACAGGAACTCACAGGCAGTTTGACAGATAGTCACGAAGTCACTCAATCTTGGCAATTTAAAATATACAGCAACTTCTACAGGCGTGGCGGGTAGAGCAACGTTTGGAAGTTGAGGCTGCAGCTGCGACAGGATAAGTTAGCCACGTTTGCACAACTTATTAGGCGAACACTTTGTTAACCGTTTGTTGTTAACCGTTTGTTGTTAACCTCTTTGTTTACCTTCGTTAACCGTTTGTTCCTTATTAACCGGCTGTGCAGAGCAAGAGCGGAATTGCGACCGACTGACAGCTCCTTGTAGCGGAGCTGAAATTGTTTATACGCTTATATCCGCGGCTTGTGAACGTGTGTAGCATAAGTAAATATGTACTATGTAAATACTAAATAAAGGGCGACGATGCATCGGTCGGGGGGGAGTAACAGGATGTTTCCCGCATCGGGAAAATAAAAAATAAAAAAAAGAAGATTACTCTAATTTACAGGTTGTACAAAGAGCCGGATGGTTTGGGCCAGATCTGTCAGCGAAATTTCAATAACGTTTTTCGTCCTCACCAACATAGCTACGTAGTGGTGTGTTGTACACGCGATGTCATTTTGCAGCAGCGCGTGTGCTTCATTTTTTGTACATGGATTTGTCACGGTCATGCAGTAGTGTTGGTAACGACGGAAGCATTTGTTTACATCTCGAGGCATTTGATGGAATTAATTAATGCTTTTTTAACGTACCTGGCCCCAAGTCAGCCTGCTTTTGTGTAACCTGTATATTTACAGTAACCTTAGTTAATCCCGTACAAAATAGGACCATGCTCGCCAATTCGGCGGTGGTGTTGTGACGTTTTGTTTCAACAAACCAGGTAGCACTTCTTACGAACGTTGTTATATAGGACTTTTACTGTATCGTCCGTGAACGAGATCTTTGAATGCCGTCGACAGGAAGATAAAGGGGAAACTATTCACTCTTGGTGTCGATGTGTTTTGCCCTCCACAGTGCGTTGGTGCATTCCATGGTGTGTGCCAATTACGTAGCCATCGCATCCAGCGGCTGCGGCACGGATATAATTCAAAACACACTGCAGAACGTGGAACTTGCGGCAGGCGGTGCGTGGAACGGTGCCTGATGAGTGGTTGGCAGTGTGCCCCAAGTACTGCAAGATAAGATGCGCAAAACATGGATCAAGCGCGACAACATCTACTATAAACCATTCTACAAGCAGAAGCTCAAACTCACGCTCATCAGCGTGCTCATGCTGGGCGTACTGTTTTTCGTCTATCAGCTGGTGTACATTAGTCAGTTGTTACCGTCGGGGTCGACCCTGGCCAGCCAGATGCGCATTCCGCTCAAAGCTCTTAGTAATGATGATAATCCCGTTGCTTCGCCAGAACTGGGCCGGGTAGACGGGACGTCCAGCAGACAGCGAGCGGGCGGCGGCAGTGACGATCGGCGGGACTGGGCCAACGGGACGGTCTCCAACCACCGAACAAGCGCCACGGGGAATAGCAACCAGTTTGCGTATGTCGAACGAATAGGAAACTATGAGCGGTTGATCCTGCGGTAGGTATCATTGGATATGATTTGGCTAATTGATGATCGCTCATTGATCTCCGCTTCGCTTCTTTTCTCCTAACCAGCGGTATCCGACTGCGTGATCTCGATCGCTACACGGAACTGCCGAGCGGCAAATTTCGGTGCCTGAAATCGGGGCGCGAAATCGTGTGGGAGCGGGTGAATGACGATTACTGCGACTGCACGGAGGATGGAAGCGATGAACCTGGCACCAATGCTTGCGAACGGGGAAAGTTCTACTGTCGCTTCCAGAAGCGCCACAGTACTGGCCGGGGGACGGACGTATCGATACCGAGCAGTTGGGTGAACGACGGTGTTTGTGATTGCTGTGATGGTTCCGACGAGTGGCTGCTTACGATGGCCGAGCCCTCGAGTGGCCCTTGCATCAACACCTGTAAGCATACATATTTCCTCTAGGAGTTTCTTGCTCCGAAGGACAACTCTGTGCCGAATGCTGGGAGCCCAATGGGAACCGTTCACACTTCGGTGTTCGGCGTTTGTCTCACGGCGGAGGATAAGCGACGTACATTCGGCGAAGGAAAATAAATCTCCATTCCGTTTCGAGAAAGTAATACTTAGCGAGTTTTGCGACGTTGCACCAGCATGCTATACGAGTCAGGTAAATGTTAGGTTAAACTGCAGTTTCAAATTTAACCATTCTTTTTTAGTTCATATTCTGTTGTATAAATCCTTTTAACGTAATGCGAAAATGCAGCCCGGCAGCACGCGCTTGCGAAGTTGCATCAGACTGGTTCCGGATAGCGACCGGATAGCGACCGGATACATATCGAGATCGGATGTATCAAAGAGAATCGTACAGACAAACTACCATATACAGCCAAACTTTCTTCTAGCATTGTTCGAGGACGTTTCGATGGCGTTCGGTTCGTTTCTAACAATATTCCCTAAGGAGAGATACGTCCTTTGCATATCAAACCACAACGAGTAGCTGATTCTCATTTATTATGTTCGTAATGAAACCCTATTATGAGATTTTAAATAAGACTATTTTCTTAAAAAAATTAGGCGTTTAGAATAAACGGCTTACATACATATACAAGTCCTAGAATTCCATTTATTGTTGCAAGGTCCAGTGGTTGAAACACCTAGGCTTCCCTGAATTTCCTATCACTACTAATGGTCGTCGTCCCATGTTTGGTGAATAAGAGCCCTACCGCCGATACCCGCCTTCACGAGATAATTAACGATAATGGTTAGAGATTCATCAAATTTGCATCTGCTATGATTGTAAGTAACAAACTCTCGCGAAAGGGCATCCATAAAATCTCGTTGGTGTCCCCAGATGACGCTACTTTCAAGCACCAATGCTTTTGGATACCAATCGAGTCTGCTCATCTTTAAACGGACTCCCTGAAAAAAGAACGGGTACAATAGTTGTACAAACAGGTCATCAGGAAGTCACTGCAACTATTAAACGAAAAATCAACTACGAGCGAGACATGAGGCGCTCCAAAACCACGTATTAGAAAATGTGCCCAAACACTCAAGACTTCTGGCTGGATACTTCGAAAGATGTGGCTGGTTCGACGCTGAGTGAAGAGATGTGACCGAACAGAAAAACATTGCGTTCAAAGCAATGATACATGGGCGCAGAACAAGCGTAGAGGACAGAGCTTACCAAGAGCTCAGAAGGAAACAAGCTCACAAGAATAAGAACCGATTGTCGAATTCAAAATAGCGCTGCGAGGATCAGTACACCTTTTGCCCGCCGCACCTAGCCTCCCCAACAACCGGGCTGGATGTTGTTGTTATTATCATTTGAGAGATTCTGAGCATGAAGCTTCTTTTATCTCATGGCATGGCTGGCAGATGCTGGGGTTGAGAATCAGAAAAGACCACGATTGCGACCACAGATTGTGTGCGTGCAGCGCTCGAGAGAGAGAGAGAGAGTCCGACTTTGTAGCTTGCCTTGTCGCGCACATTCACGGCTAGCAAAAACATCGAAAAAAACATCGATTGTGTGTTGCGGATGTGAACAGCGTAGTAATTCGCCTAGAAGAACCGCAATCTGCCGGGGTTGGGTTGGTGTCTCGGGAAGCGACTAGAGTTCGGGCGCACGCCATCAGAGGGCGCACAGTAGTAGGAACCGAATGCTTTTCCATGCAAGTTTCACTCGTACAATTTCCTGCACACAAGCGCGGTGCAGCGTTTGAATCGGTGCCTTGCGACCGTTGGGATAACGGAATCACCCCGCCCCCAGTAGCGCAGTGCGCTTTAGTTTCTCCTGATTGTAGAGCCCGCTGACACGCGTTGTATTACATAATACTGTTTTTCGTTTTATTTATCGATAAACCATCAATAGGGGAAACATTATTTTATTACTAGGAAACTGCCCGGCTGCCGCCTGGGTCTGCGTCTGAAGGGTGGTAGTACGGGACAAGGGCAAGATGTGATGTTCTGTTCGCGCCTGGGAGTCGTTTGCCGCGACCTGCAGGCGTGAGATTGCCGATTAATACAAACATCGTTCTTCATCGACTTGATCGCGGCCGTCGCTGCTCGACTTGGCAACGACTTGGCAACGACTTGGCAACTCTTTTCACGCCGTTTGCGTACACTTTACTCTCGAAGTCTTTCTGCATACGACGAAGGTGCGGGCGACAATGCTTCCGTTAGCCGCTAATTCTGGAATATCGTCCATGGGGAATCTACCACCACTGCTTTCCTCCCGGGAGGAGTTTCGAGCTTGGGGCTGGCGAGGCGAGGACACGGAAATGCACGCACTAATCTCGCTACAGTCGCCAGTGTGCCATCCGCTCAGTTTGGTGGTGCCAACCAGGATCGCTCACTCGCAATGTTCATTTTGCTTCCGTTTTTGTTTATTTTACTATTTGTTTTTCGCTGCGCTGCGCTGCGTTTATTGGTTGCTGAGCCAAAGAGTTTAGCCCGCAGCACCAGTTGCACTTGCCCACCAATGTTCGCCCTTACGATCAGGTTGTTCGGTTCGCGGACATCCTACGTTTCTACACAACAAATACACGAATCAAACTAATTATGTTTATAGCTTTTTTTTTCTTTTCCTTTTTCGTCTTCTCCTGTCATCTTGCCACCCCCTTCGGTTCATTTCAGTTCAATATGTCGTCGCTGTGTGATCGTGTGATCGTCACAACCCGCAACAACTGAATTCGACACACGGGCCGCAGTGTGTGTGTGTGTTGGGGGTAGAGCGGGGGAAAGGCGGGGGTTGGTTTTGCAGATTATCGGCAGCTGCTCAATTGTGCATGTGTATATGTACATAAACCGTACGATTACTAAAAGCAAAACACATGTCAGCCCCCAGCGCCCCTGTTTCTTTAGAAAGACCGCCGCGGACACGCCGACCGTTGGCCCCCTAAATCCTTCAGCAAAACATAAACGACGACTGCCAGCATCATTTCTTCGAAAATGAAGAACGAGTCGCCGTAACTGGCCAAGCGGAGCAGCGATCCAAACACTAGATGGACGACGACCAGTGCAACGGGCTGTTGCACTCTCGTGTCGTGTTTATGTTTTTATTGCTTTTAACCCGGGTATGGTTGGCCGGGGCCCTGCACTAGGCGGTCGTCCTCAAGGACTTTCAAAAGAAAAACGGGCGTGTTGCGGTCTCCACTATCTTAACGGAAAGCTACTGCTTCCAACCCTGCTGAACCGGAAGTGGGGAGCTCAAGTGGTGTGCGTGTGTGTTTCCGAGTGGTGGACTGGAAAACACACACACACACACACACACACACAACGAATTGCGCTACGAAATAGGGCCAGCTAGAGAGCTGGACTTCTCTGCTTTCTTTGTTACTGGTTTCTTCGTCCTTTCTGGGGCCTAGTAACCGCCGGTCGCTTGTCAGCCGAGTTCCTCCCCTTCCGCATACGGCCCATACCCTAGCGGCCTCGTAGCCTCGGGTGGTGGTGCCTGCGTTTCGGCACCGTCCAGGAAGTCGATCGAGGCACCGATGCCGATGGCCGCCGCCGCCAGGGAGACCTGCGAGAACACGACGCTCGCCGCCGCTGCCGCCGCCGCCGCCGCCGTCGCTGCCGTCTGGCTTCAGTAGGGCCGCCAGACGGAGTTGCCGTTGTCGGCCGTCTGCCCGATCTGGCCCGGCCCCCCGGGCGGCATCCCGACGCGGCCGACGACCCCGGCGGCTCCGCCCAGCACTCGGTGGCCGGTCTCGTCGAGGGCACCGCGTGCCATCGCCCCACAGTTGCCGATCAGCGACAGGTCCGGTTGGCCGCCGCCTCCTCCTCCGCCACCGTGACCACCGATCAGGTTCGTGCCGCCGCCGCCGCCACCGCCGTTGCCGCCAGTTTGGTGGTGGTGATGGTGGTGGTGGTGGTGCCGGTGTGAGGCGGCTGCTGCCGCCACCGCCACCGCCTGGTTGCTGCTCGCAGTCAGGTGATCCATCACGCTCTGCAGCTCGCCGACGTGCATGGCGGCCGCTGCGGCCGTAGCCGCCACGGCGGCTGTCGCGCTGTGGTGCGCGGGGCTACCGGTGGCGGCGACCGCGGCGGCGGCTGCCGCAGAGGCCGCCCCGTGCGGGGACTGGATGTGGTGGTGGTGGTGGTTGACCGAGTGGCCGAAGCCGCCCACCGACTGGTTGGCCGCCGTGTAGAGCTGCGAGTAGAGCAGGCTGGCGGGCAGTACGGGGTAGAGGGACGAGCCGTTGCAGCTGCTGGTCCCGTTCGACCCGCCGCCGTAGTTGCACCCGTTCGAGCCGCCCCCGCCACCGCCGCCGCCGCCCCCGTTCGAGCCGCCGCCCTGGTTCATCACGATGCTGGAGAAGTTCTGATTGTGGCCCCCTCCGCTTCCAACTCCTCCGGCTCCTCCGCCACCCCCTCGTCCACTTCCTCCCCCGCCACCTCCTCCACCCCCTCCTCCACCATCGCCTCCACCACCGCCTCCGCCTCCTGTGCCACCGCCGTTACCTCCTCCGCCTGCCGAGCCGCCGGCGGTGGTGGAGGATGGACCACTGCCGCCACTGCCGCCGCCGCCGCCGCCACCTCCGCCGCCACCGAGGTTGGGCGTGTTGGACGAGAGGATATCGTCCTGGACGGGGGATTCGGCCTGCGACGAGTCACTCAGGCTCCGGGGGCCGCTCTGGCTGCTGGTCAGGCCGTACGCGTCCGGGTGCTGGGTGTTGGTGCTGGCGGTCTGCGCGTACCGCGGTACGATCAAGCCGTTGGAGAGTTGCGTCGGGATGTGGGGCGTCAGCCCGTTGACATTGTTACCGCCAGGGCCGCCGCCGCCGCCGCCTCCGCCACTGTTACCGTTGCTGGAGTTGACACTGACACTATTGCCCATGATGTTGCTCTGCACCATGTGGTTGGTGGCCTGCTGCGTCGCCCCGACCAGGCTGCTCAGGTGTTGGTCCAGGTCAGCCGCCGTCGAATCCGGGAGCACTGTGCGTCCGAAGCGGGGAACGAAGCGTTAGCGAAAAACTGTACCCAGCGGACCTTCAACTACGGGGGTGGTCCATATAAGATATTTACCGAATAAATGATCAACCATCGCAAAATATTAAGCCGTTTTCGGTTTTATAGCCAAATGAAAAAGACCACCCTTGACATATGGCATACAAGTATACTTACTGGCAACGCAGTCGCGAGCCGAAACGGAGAACTCCTGGCCAGTGTTCTGTTCGCCCGAGTTGCAGGTGAAACCGAGCGCGTGGTTGTTGAACTGGGAGGCCGTCGGAGTGGTGCAGGACGTCAGATACGGCGAGTAGGGCCCGGTCGAGCTGTAGCTCCAGTGGGAGTTGGTCGAGCTCAGCCCAAACTGAGACATGTCTGCAAAAGCACGAGAAAGAAAGCAACGTTCTGTTGTGTGTCTGCTTGTGTGTGTGGGTGTGTGTGTGTGAACAATGCACCCCGTACGCCACGCAATATGAACCCTCGCTAATGTCGTCGTTCCGGTCCCCCCCGACAACCCACGCACATTAGCACGCTAGCGATTCTGTGTCCCAGAATATCTGACCTCGCCCACTGGCACTTTTTATGGAGAAAAGCAGAATTAAAGGTATCTAATTAAACCCAACTCTGAACCTCGGCTTTGTAGGCTAACGTCAAACGTAAAACGTCAAACTTCGTTCTGGAAATTGTAAACAAACAGTAGTAAAAACTTTGCCACTTTGCCGAAACGGGACGCTCTGTGGTTGCAGAAAATTGTGAAATATAAAAAACTTATTTCCAAAGTGGTGAGTCTTCAACTCAAACTGTATGTAGTATGAAGACAAACAAACAAGCTGCCAAAACCTCAATTTGTGGATTAATTCGAGAAGCGGGCTTGCCATCAACTCGCCATCGTTTTCAACATTTGAGCATTCCACGCATTTCTTGAAGGCGAACGTTACGTAAAGATCTTGCCATGAAACCGCGACAAAGTTCGATTGGGCGGAAGTAGCAACCTTTCAAATAAATGTTCAAGCGTCGTAAAATATTAAGTCGTTTTCTTTTTATAACCAAATGAAATTCCAATGTGCCACCCTGTACTACTTCTGGCTCGTCCGTAGATCATTCGTGTGGTTTCGGTGCAAAAGCACATCAGTTCGAACCCTGACCCACAGTCACTATGGCGCATACGGTGTTCCGAGTTTAGCGCATCCGAGTCATTTTGTGAATGTGATTAAATTATGAAGGATATAACCATATTTAGAAGAGTGGACCCTGGGATCCAACGAGGATGTTTGGCCGCAAACATTAATTAGTATACGTAATCCACCTGAACGTTTTTAGAGTCGTGCATCGTGTATAGCCGTCGTCGGTGTAACCATGAAGGGTATGTCTCACTTAGCCTAAACATATTGGCTTACTCTACCTACGGTAGCATCATCGCTTAGGAATACAGATCAGGTTTATGATGTTTGAGGTACGTTAGGACCGTAATCGGCAAACACCGAGGGGCAAAAATTGTCTTGCCACCTCGTACCCATGCTCCGCCTTCGAGTCGTCACATACTTAACCGTTGGTATTACTACAAACGGACACGATACCACCATGGATCCTACATAAACATCCGCAGCGGGTTCTATCCAAGTACCAGTAAGTACCATTAACCAATCCCCACAGGTTTACCGATCTCGCGCTACCAATTTAGTTTTCTAAATCTAATTTAAAAAAATGATATCAAACTGAAGGAAGTCTGTCTTTGAAGCTCAATCAGAGCGAAACCTACAGAAATCAAATCGGAATAAATGTAAAAAAATGAATATATTTCTTTTCTTGCGTTTCTTTCGAACACACGTAAATTTCATGGCCTTATGGAGACGGCTGAGCGACAGACTATGATCACAGTGGAACTATTACTAAATAAAAAACGTCATTCAAGTGCCCTCGTGAAAAGTTTCGTAATTTTTCTGTTCCCTTGTTTAGCCCGCTGACTGGTACTGGCACTATCTGATGCATTGGAACCTACCTAATAAGCAGTGACGATTTTTAAATTACTTGCTGCCATAAATGCTTGAGTAGGGAAGTGAACTAACACCATTTTTGTTGTACTACCTGGAGGTCAATTAATATATTGGTGGGCTTCCAACAAATTAGAATTTCACAACACTAGATAAACGGAATTATTAACTGATTAACTGTAACTGTTTCGTTGTTACCTGTCATTTTTATTATTATTGCTGAATATCGTAAAGTTCCAGAACTGCAAAGACATGATTTAACAATTATTGAAATAGTTCGACTCAATCACAATGATTCCATAATCGAAGGCGTCTGCTGCAACGCCAAAAGATACGTTATACAACCACCATCCGAAATAAAGATACTAGTATGGAATGCAATTTACTGATAACCAAATTTCCCCACCTTGTTATGGGAAAAGAATGCAATAGCATAGTAGTGCCTGAACGCTCAAATCCTCCAATTACTCAAATCTGATTGTGGGTCAGATGTTAGTACCTCAAAGAGAAATTTCGCCCTTATATTTCCATATTGTGGCATGTATTTTGAAAACAAAAACTTTACATAAGGGGAAATTCATACCAAAAAGCCTTCAAACAACATACAACATTATAAGTCTTTCCGTATCTGCATGGAATTGACCAAAACCATTATTTGCTGCAGCCGCCCACACAAGTGAAATCGGAATTTGCACCGTGGTATCTATATTTATGATCAGATTTTCTTATGTTTAGCTTAGCCTTCTCAGCTGCCTTACACCAAATCGGGAATAGGAAATCCAGCATGTCGAACGAGGCACAATACCATCATAGAAGAGAATCCTTCGTGGACTGTCTGAATGCATGAGCAGGAGATCAGTGATCGCCGTCAGTGAGTTTCTTTCGGAACTGATTAGGCCCCGTCGGTAGCCGAGTCTGTGGTCACATTGCTGACGCGTGGAGCAAAGTGTTTCCCTAGAAGAGGACAGTTTGACAAAAACCTGAATGCCGACAGATACGTATCACAATTCTCGAAGACTACCGAGTGCATAAAACTTCGCAGATGCCAGTTCCGGGTCTTTGCGTTTGTAAACGCAAAGTCCAAACTGTACATGCAAAGGAAGGTTTTCTAGATTCGGAATTGCTGGTCAAATTTAAAACCATGTATTAAACCCAAGTACAACCCGAGTCTCGACCACAACATGTGTTCGGAATAGCGGAGCGGAGAAAGTATTGAGCATGTGGTGAAACACCGTAATCGACGTCTTCATCACCACGCAATGACAAGCAATTGTTAGTGGGGAGCTACAAGCAGTCTACAAAGATACACTACAATGCTCTCACCTCAGACACTAAAGAAGAAACTGACTGAACTGGTGCATGAAATGAGTCAGTGAATTACCAAACCTGTAAAATGTACAAGTAATAAGGTGTTATTGGTCGGCGTCATCCGTAACACCTGGCAAAGTGCAACTACAAATGATTTGCGATGCAAGCGAAAATGGGATGGCGGCAGTTGCATACTCCACCTCCAGGTGTCAGCGATTCGGTATCGTGTGCGATAGTGGGATCCAAGACAAGAGCCACCCTCAAATAAGATTGGCATCGATTTCAAGTCTAGAGTTTCAACGTGCGCTAATAAGAAATCATTTCGCCAGGAGGAACATCGAGCATTGGCACTGCATAGAGGATCAACTGTCGCATCCTATGGATCCAAATTCACAAAATGTAATGAGTTGGCTGGACATCGGATCATCGACGCTAGGGTCATTTGGTCGCGATGCGCGATTGGAGAGATTGTTGAAGTAATGAGCCCGAGCTAAAATGAGTAATGAGGATGGTACAAACGAAGCTGCGATGCTTCGATCGTTCGAGGCAATGGTTTCCAGATTCCGATTATTTACCGAGGACATTCGAAGAACCGACTCTGACAAACGATATGAGAAAGGTATGATCAATATACTAGGACATGAATGGCAACGGACCAATGTTACTCTTCTGGTAGGTTCTCTATACACCAGGTGTACTAACCAAAGAGAACGAACGCAAGCACTGTCCACAGAGGGAAACTTAGGGAAACTAAGTTTGACTAGGCCGGCGATCAGAATTCCATTCTGGACTCAAACAAACTGCTGCTCTGAAGGCGGTCTGGAGAGAGTAAACCTGTAATTGCTCGTTGTCGGTGAAGGTCTTACATCGAGAGAGAAACCGAATGAAGCAATTTCACAGTGGATCGTTTGGGCATAGGTCCATGACTTGACTCTGGTATGGAGTGATATGCCGTATCTCTGACAGGAGGAGCTCATTGTTGCGGGAAGCAGCGAGTATCGCTGACTGGTAGTGTATGTTTGAGTACCGTGCTAGCTGGAGTACCGACAGGATTAGTTGGAGGGTTGGAGTCCTTCTAGTGTCAATAATGACAACTGGAGCTTCAAACCTCCAGGCGGCGTCATCTTTGGCACGGACCGGAAGGTGAGTCCTCAAAAGGCTCGTGAGCGCCGAAGCCACGATGGTTCCCGAAAGGTGCCTGGCCTAGGCCTCTATCACTACCAATCCGGCGAGTCCGTTAACCGTCCGACGCTACAATCACAAGACACAATACTATGACAAGTTAATTATTTCAAACCCAAAAACTTTCAAACTATCACCACCGGCTGATCGCACGCCTTTCGCACGATGTTTTTCCTGGGGCTGGCGATGGATACTGCGATGCGGAATGGGGGATGTGGATATTTGTGGAGTGCAATATTTGCACCGGTGCATTAACAACTGCCACTTCGTCCCCCCCCCCCCCCCCCCGCCGCACTGATCCTGTCGGAGGTTTCTATCGCGTGGTCACCGCTCGGTAACCGCTCGAGGCGGTCGAGGAGGCGGGTCGGAAGGGGTGGGGGGGCAGGGCGTTTTAGTGCCCCTTTCCCGTCCCGCCCCTTAGCCCACCGTCACCAGCGCATTGCGGCAAAAACGCATACGGGTGTGGTTTCCGCAACGGCCCTTTTGTCTATTATTAGGCGTGTGCATTACATACATTTAGGCGTCGCGGATGTGGAGGGCATTAATTGCGAATCGTTTCGCAATTTTGTCGACGATGAGGTATACAGTAAATGGAAAGAGCACAGGGAACTATGTTCCTCATCCCATCCCATCCCATCCGCTCCACCTCCACCGGTCCATCGTTAGCCTCGGGGCACTGCAACACAACCAGCTACGGCACAATCGCGCCTATAGCCTTTAGCTGTGTGTCGCGCGCGGGTTGTGTGCAAGTGCACACAACATAAAACGGCGCACGGAGCGCGTTGCGAAAGAGTTGTATCTTATCGCTAGGTGTTGCAAACAAAAGTGGTACTAAGGTTGACCCTTGGCCCGGGGGGGCGGCATGCCAACCTGTCCTGTTGCCAAGTGTCGTGTAGAGCGCCCGTTCCCGTGGGGCGGATTCCTACGACCACCCTCCAATCCAACCACCGCCCGTACACTTTTCGGTGACGCAGACGAGAACGTGTATACGTGGAATGTGAGTAGTTTCCCCCGAATTTGTGCATCACCTTGCCTAAACACTCGAGAAAACGTAGTGTGCGCAGGTATGTGGGGGGCCAAGAGAGACAAAGAGAGAGAATATACATATAAATATATATTTATATATATCTATATATATATATTAATGCATATA
>NC_069143.1:6373868-6402133 GCF_943734635.1 Anopheles cruzii
CACACACACACACATGTGGGGCGCCGCCTTCGGGGGCTGTTCGTAAAACAATTAACACACACACACACACACACACACACACACACAGAGACTCTGACACGCGATCGGAGAGGTTCCCAGGCTGCACCCTTTAATTCAGCCCCTCTCGAGCCGGGCCCGGGGGGAGGAAGGGATACGAGCGGACGTCAAGTAGGAGCAGGGGATGAGGGGGGAGGGTGGAGTTGGTGGCGATGTTATCGCTCCATTATCCGACCGGCCGCCCGAAGCGATCGAGGCTCGGTGCGCGATCGTCCTTCGCGCTTCGACTCACCACCCCCCGGGCTTGTGGATGCCGGGGAAGGTGGGTCGCGGGGTTAAAAGGGGGGGAGGGCGTAATGTTGTAACCGATTCCCGTCGGGGTCCAGAGCGAAACGGAACCCGAAGCAGACGGAACCTGGAACCTATTAAACAACTGTGTAAAGTGGCTCCGGCCCCGGCAAGGACTCGCCGCCTGCGGGCGAGCGAGCGAGCGAGAAGGAGGCTGCCACTGGCTGCCCTCTCGCTCTCTCCTGATCGCTCTCTCGCTCGCTCGCTTCGTTTCGGACGGATCGGCGGAGTTCGTCGCGGCGCGTTCGTTTTCACAGTCAACCCGTTCGGGAGCTTCGGGCCGCCTGGTGGGTGTGTGTTTCTCGTGGGTGGCTACTATGGCCGTCCCCCCCCCCCGCCCCCCTCCTACTGGAGTGCGTGGTTGTAGCTGTACACGTACATCACCGCTCGTTGTTGGCGAATTGTGAATTTATTTGTGCCCATCTGTAACTGTTTTGTTTTAATTGCTATGTTGTGCCTGTGTGTGTGTGTGTGTGTGTGTGTGTGTGTGTGTGTGTGAGTGTGTTTCTAAGATGACACACGTTCCGGACCATCACGCAGGATGGCGGCCTCCCAGGTCCCAACCCCGCCCCCGGGCGAGGGCCGGTCGTCGTTTGTACCAGCGTTGAACTCCCGGATCGCACGTAAAATCACGAGAAACCCCAACTCTTCCACCGAACACGGCGTGGTGGGTGGCCGGGCGGTGGTGGGTGGGATGAGGTGGAAAACACAACGGCCGCCACCCACGCACGCAGTACGCGCGGGTGGGCCGGGCCGGAAACCGCACGACACAACGCACGGACAACGCACGCTTGGCGCGCAATTTCCGCCGGGGGTTTTCCCGCCGTCCTCGGTTGTTTTTTTTTTTTCGCACAGGATGCCCTCTGCCACCCTCGGGTCCACCCACCCTTAGTTGGCCGCGGGAATTGGAGCGCGCGCGACTTTTTTCTCCCGACGGCAGAGAGTTTTCCGACGACGACGACGACGACGACGGACGAAGAATGGCTTTGGTTTTTGGGGTTAGCCAAGCAAACCACCTGCCCCGCCCACCCCGCCCCCACCGCGGGGCACTGTTATGGTTCATCAAGTCAAGCGCGCGGCCCCCCGGGTTTATTGTGTGTGTGCCGGGGGCTGTGCTGATTGATTGTTTGCCTTTCAATAATTTCGTTCGGAAGGGATCGCGGAGAACAAAAATACCGCACGCGCCGCGTCGCGTAGCATCGGGCACGTGTCCTCGCTGGTGGTGGTGGTGGTGGTGAGTCCTGCCTGCATGAGCCTGAAGAATGTGCTACCGTGCGAGCTGGCTTTCTCCGAGCACGATGCACCTTCGCGGATCTGATCTAACGCCCATCGTTGTTTAAAGCGGCGAGAGGAACGGGAACATAATAAACATTGCGTGGGCTGAAAAGTCCCGAGCCTAACACCTAGATGGGGCCAGTCTTATTACACTCATCGCTGTTTCAGTTAGTACTATCCTTCTAATAAAAAGCTGTTAAAACTTCACGTTACTTTCTACTCATAAGTTTGGACGTTTGTTGTCCTGAGACAAATATGAAACAATAACACCAGAAAATATTTAAAAAATCCACAAAATATTTTTTTTAAATCGAAAAGTGAAATTCCGTTAGTTAGCAGTCAGTTGTACGGTTATCGAAGGAACGAGGTGGCTCTATACGAAGGTTTGTTCAAAAAGGACCGGGAATTTTGTGTTTTTTTCAAACATTATTCATTTGCTCATGGATATCTATATTTTGTCCCCATTTAAGGTAATCCCTATTATGTTTTACACATTTTTAATTTTATTTCAGAAGAACAGACCAGGCCGAATTTAAATATTGTATACACTTGTTCCAACACTTTTTTCCAATCCTCGAAATAGTTTCAAAAAATTATTCTTTGTGATCTTGTGTTCAGCTCCTTCGTCGATGCCGTCTTTATGTGCTGTAATTGTAGTGTAGCGTCGTGCTTTCATGGGCCCTTCCTTTAGATTCCGGAACAAGAAAAAGTCACAGGGGGCCAGATCTGGGGAATGCGGTCGCTGTGACATCAATAGAGTATTGTTTTGGCCAAAAATTCGCGTACGGGCAATGAGCCAAGCCAATTGGTGTTTTTCCACAAATCCGGGCGGATTGCTTATTCCTTATTGACCGTTACTACCCTGTTGGCAACAACTCATGATGCACCACGCCCCTGCAATCGAAGAAAACTGTAAGCAAAACCTTACCATTCGAAAGTCGAAGTTGGCGCGCTCTTTTCGGTCTCGGCTCGTGCGGCAGCTCCATGATTCGTCACCAGTTATGATGCATTTTTGGCAACATTACCGACGTTTTGACAGCAAAGGCAAATATCGAAAAAATTAGTTTGCAACTTATCTTTGACGGGGTCCATGTCGATTTTAGTGCCCTAAATTCTGTTTTGCGTCGATCATTGCTTTTCTGCTACCTGCTGCTTCAGAAAACTGCTACAGAATCGCATCAAATGCTTGCCAAAACTTACGATGATCATGCTTTTGCCTTTATCGCAGTGGAAAAGATGCACAAGATTGGACAGTGAACTGAACGGAACGTCGCAATGGAAAGTGGATTTATTTTGAGAATTCGCAAAAGAAAATATCATGGGTCAGTGCGAGAAAACCATCCACTTCTGACTGCAAAACCAAATCGATTCGGCGTAAAGACAATGCTGTCTGGGACTAACAAGGCGTGGTCTAGCACAAGCTTCTAAAACCTGGTGAAACCGTGAATACCGATCACTACCGACAACGAATGATCAATTTTAACCATGGATGGATCGGAAAATGACCCCAAAAAGGGGCCAGAAGACACGGGCACTGCACCTGTGCTCCATGACAATACGCCTTGACACAAAGCAAAACTGGTTTAAGATATACAATCAAGGCACTTGGCTGGGATGAAAAAAGCCAGGTTCGAACAAAAAAGGATTTTTTTCTAAGGCTCAGAACTTTTCAGCCCATGTGCTAAAGCAATGATATACAGGACACGTGGTAAAGTAGGGGGAAAGTTTAGGAAAGCAGAGAATAAGCTTCAAAAGAAAAACATATGGTTATGGGGTGAAAGCGAAGTGAACTAAAGGAAACCAAGAACGGGTTGAAAAACGAATATTCTCAAGACAATAGTACAAAGCGGAAGCAGAGCACTCTCACCGAAGCTCTGTAGTGGGTTAGGAATCGACGCCTCTCGAAGTATATTTTGAGGTCTCCTCCCGTACTCTTCATGAACAAGTCTAAGCCGTACAGAACGGTAACAGATTTTCAACTTCAACAACTTCATATCAAAGATCAGCTACTACCGAGACAAGGTTGAACATATCTGATATCAGTAACCAGCCAAAGCACCTGTTGCGATGTGAGTTGCTGTAGACAAAACAAAACTGTAGAGTTGCTGTTTTACAAAAGTCTTTATGTGCTGGTACACGCGATCTCTTTTATTCATATTGGATTACTGCTTCGTAGTGAGTGAGCGGTGAAACTCTGGTTCAAAATTAGTCTGGCGAATGCATCCGAGTCGACCTCTGATCTAACATCAGGATCCACAAGCTACAAGTCAGGCTAGATCCTGGCCGATGTTGATGACACAGACGTTATAGGTCGATTCATTTTCTTCTTGTCGCTCGATAACCCTTGATAAGTAAACTTAGTAAATGTAGCTGCATTCATGAGTTAAAATTGCGTGCGTATAACTTTAAATATTCGATTACGGATAGCATTACGGATAACACGCAAGGGAAGAAAAATTAACAAGACATTGCATCAATTAATTTTGCTGTTCTGGTTTTAAGATGGCAAAACTTTCGAAACATTGTAAAATAACTGCCAAAAAACGTTTAAACGTCCAAAAGCAATAGTGTTGGTGGTAAAAGTAACTACCACAATGAAAAAGCAGCAAAAGTGAAGCACCAAACGTTAAAATGATGGTCCTTTTTAATGTACCTACCCTGCGGGAATCAATTTAAAAGAAATCAAATCATCGTCTAATTAAACAACTTAACGTACTCATTCGAAGAGCAGCACCGAACGAAGCAACGAGCAAAAGCTTTATGGTTTGAGATGCATTTTTGACACAGAACTGACAAGCTGGAATCGTTTCTGGGTCGTGCTTGAAGAAAGAAGATATTATTACTGAAAGAAAATATGCTGTTTGTTAAGTTTTCTCGCTACTATAGCCCGACGACCCATTCGTAACGCACAGCAGTCATGAAGTCGAGAGTTCAACCATGAGAATGACGATAACGAGATTTTAGACAATCCATCACAAAGCCTAAACCTATCACCGCTTGAGAACACGTCTGGATAGGTGAAGCCTTCGAGTAGCCAGGAAGACTTTCGGTCATTTGACAGAATATAATTGTATAAATAAAACACAAAAATCGTTTGGTGAACAATAAATCTCCCGAAAAATTAGCCCCCGTTGATAGAGTAGTCGGTAGTGCAGAAAGTTCCACCTGCATTTTCCACAAACACAATCTTGTTCAGTTGGATAAGCTTGGTTAGATAACTGTAAAAGGAATAACTACCAGCCAGTTCGTTCTTTTCTGATTCAAAAAACCTTTGTTTTGCCCACCCACAGGATTATTTATTTTCTATTTTCAAAAAACGAACTTAAAAATTTAAGTTTCCAATGAAACTTTGTTTTTATTATTAAGTTTGTACTTTGCCATTATGCGTTTGAAACACAATACCGTTCAGGTGGCTGACCTACGGCCGATTTTGAGCAGACAATTTTTAATGACAATTTTGCACATTTCGCGTGTCACCTGACCCATAAAATTGGCGAATGTTATTTTTTAAATGCTCCAAAGTTGCAGACTTTTAGCATAATCACGAAATCTTCCGTAGCCCCACAAGACTTTAGCCCAACGGTATCAAATCGCATGATCTTGGTGGCCAATGGACATCAGCAAACGCCGCACAGCCCATAATCACCTTTTCTGGATGTAACGGCCTCTCCTCAATCGATCTGAGGGTTTTCGGTGCCCCAGATGCGGCAATTTTGCTGGAAAAAGGAGCGTTTTCTAATCCCCACTTTTTTAGTAAGTTGTACTAATTTTAACACGTACTGATTGTTCTGTTGCTAAGCGATTCATTGGCAGACATTTAGGTAAAACGGTGACACTTGGGTTAACAGATGCACTATATTAAAGTAGTGTAAATTTGCCAACCCTATATTGAATCTCTCCAATTATTAGACTAGTGAGTTTGAGCTTGCCGTTAAGCTCTCGTTAGCTTAACGTTAGCTCGATGGGTAGATGTAGGAAGAGGGTTTGTTTTTTCAATCTTGGAAGAACGGGCCGTATTTAAGAAAGAGGGGTTGTGGGTGTAGAAAAGCGTGTAGATCACCTTGATTCATTATTCAGGTGATCTACACGTTGGTTACTCGTGGGCAATGGTGTCAGTGACAGCATGCATCCATATTTTAAGCACAACACTGGTTCTGAAAGCACCCCGTGTATTGCGGTGTACTGTTGAATAGATTGTGCAAAAAATATACGCGTTTCAAACTGTGATACTGCTGCCTGAGATGAGTCACTGTGGAAAAGGTATGCTGTGCATATATTTATTTATTTATTTATTTATTTATTTATTTATTTGTAGAATCATCCCCAACGGGCTTACAAAGCCTAGTTGAATCTTATATCTAAACTTAAAGATAATACAATTGAAAAGAGCCGATAAACGATATATAACGTACACACGAACAGAAGGATAAGTAGAGCAAACAGGCATAGAGTAATGAGTAACAAAGTGCACGTCAAAAGTTAAAGAAATAAATACTATTTTTGCACAGGCTTACAGACATATAAAAGTTTAGTAGCGGTGATGCCCGGTTGTAGGCTCTGGCGATATTGTTGAGAGGGTCAATACGGGATGAAGAAAGGACATCCAACTGATGATCTGCACGTCTGCGTATGACCCTCGCAGGTGCATAAAGGTTCACTTTCTCAAGCAGGAAGGGAGAGCTGATCTTGGCAGTTAGGAGTTCAAACATAAAGAGAGCGCAGGAGGACATACGCCTGTGACTTAAGGGGCGGATACCGAGCAAAAGACATCTTACGTTATAACAAGAGAGATTATTGTATGGGTACCAGCCCGTCCTGGCTAAGGCCACTCTTGTGAATCTTCGCTGAACTGACTCGATTGCGTCCACCCAGCATTGGGACTGAGGATGCCAGACCACACAAGCATGCTCAAGAATAGGACTGCTCAAGAATGCTCAAGAATATGCTCAAGAATATATGGTGGAATATGAAAGGTGTGGTGTACTGTGAGCTTTAAAAACCCAATGAAATTATTGATGAACAACGCTATCGGACTACTATTTGTTCCGTTGCATGAGTAACGTTTTGGCAGCACAGCGGGGTTCACTTCTTATGAAAGTATGGAAAAATGGATCTCTGATTGGATCCTTTCTAAAGATGAGGAAATTATCTGAATGCTGGAAGAAAGTAGTAGTAGCTAACGATGGAAAATACTTTCATTAAAGTAGTCATGCCCCCGCTGATAGAGCAGTCGGTAACGCTCTTCGCTGTCAGCGCAACTGGCCGTGGTTCGAATCCCGGGATCGGTTGTCACCCAACCGGCCATGGTTTCGATTCCCGATACCGGCGTGACAGGGGGGTTGGCGCGGGGCTAACAATCCCGTCCGTAAAAATTAAATGTTACAGAAGAGAGCATCAGAGATTAACATTGTCTCTGGTGCCAGGCCAAGACTGCTCAGCGGTTGTAGCGCCAAAAGAAGAAGTCAATAGTTTTGTCGAATAAAAACGACATGATTTAGTTTCAAAGTGAATCAATTGTAATAGTGATAAATAGGGCCCGGTCCGTTCTTCTAAGATGAAAAAAAAATTGTAACAGTGTAGCAGAATAAAATTTTGAAATGACTGAAAGAGGTCCATGTTTAGGGATATTTTTGTTTGCACTTACTACGACATGCTTCGTTGTGCTATTAGCATTTACCTGACCTGATAATGACCTGATGGTTACTGGATGGATGGATGGATGATGTCGATGGCGCGCGCGCGCCGCTTGCTGGTCTCGAATTTTAAAAAAGCACGCGTCACTTGCGTGCAACCGTCGAGCACCACACCACAGGTCGTTCGCACACAAGTCGGCGGCGTGCGGTACCGAGCGCCATCTGCCGGATTTTTACGGCATAGCTGTCGCTATTTTTTCCCAACTCCGCGATTTTTCTTTTCCACAACTTGTTTTCCCGCAGGGCGACGGCTCGGGCGACGGACGAAAACCTTCAACGACGACTATACGGGGGTGGGGTGTATTGCCGGGTAACAGGGAATCGGCACGGCACGCGCGCACACCGTCATTCGACATCCGAGAGTTGGCCGCGTGCTCTTGGGAGGTGGATTATTATTTATTTACGTGCGTGCAGCTAAGAAGCCAGCCGAGGCCAAAGTGCGCCGGGACGGCGGCGGGATGTGTAACGATGATGCGGCGGCGGCGGCGACTGGTGTGATCCTGTTGATTTACTTAAAGCCTCGCCAGCGCTGTAGCTTCCTGGCGCATTTTGCGCTGGCATGGGGATTGAGCAAGGAGGAAGGACATCAGCGCCGACACTCCAAAAGGGCGCGATCGTCCTGTGGAGCGTCTAGACCGCAAAAAGGACATGAGCCGGGCATTCCATGAGCCGGGCACGCGGCCCCGTAGCACCTTCTGCAGTGTGTGAGTTTTGCTTTGTTATTTTTCGCAGGATACGGCGATTTGAAAACACGCGCGATGATTCACGCGCTCTTCCCGGTCTTCCCCGCTCATTCTTACGTACTCTACCAACCCATGTCGCGGTGTGTGTGTGTGTGGCCGCCTTTTCTTTTGACCCATTGCACCATTCCGGCGCACTTTTCGCCACTTTCGCCAGGAGCGCCCTTTTCCGGTCCAATATGACTCCCACACGGCGGTGCTGCGCCGTTGCGGTGCTGCCTTGCGCTGTACATGTACATGTACTTCAGTACACAGCACCCATGCCACCCACGCCACCCACGCCACCCACGTCACCCACGCACGCACACACGCAGTCCCCCAAAATGCAGTGCCTCGGGTCCCGGGGACCGAGCGAACCGAGGCGTTGGTATTTCGAGCCCAGCCGCCCGCGAGCCCGCGTCCCCTTCCCCCACCCCACCTCGCTGGGTGAAGGCTAAGGTGGGGTGGTGGTGGAAAACGGGGGCTCTACAAATCGGAAAACAATAATCGTTCGACAGGCACGGAGAGCGCGTTAAGCACCCGGACCGCCACGGGCTGACGGCACGGAACAGAGAAACGTGGCGATGGTGACCCACCTGGTGGGTGGGCGCGGGAGGTGATGGTGGTGGTGGGTGCAGGAAGCATAAAACGCTTCGCTGCACATGCACACGGCGGCGGCGGCCGACGATGTGCATCGTCGGCCACCGCCGGCGCCGAATGCGAGGATGCAGCAGAGCACAGCATTAAACAGCATTATGCATACCTCACTCTCCCTCACCCACCCACCCGCCCGTTGGGGTGTGTGGTCCCCGTGTGATGGCTCGTTTATCCTTTCGGTGTGTGTGCGCGCTTTTTTTGTTGTTTTTGGTAGTTGTTTGGAGCATACAAAAAAAGGCCCACCCACCGGTTCTGGTGCATCGACTGATGCACTGCGTGTGTGTGTGTGTGTGTGTGTGCGCGTATGTGTCCGAGATCGCACCCATTTCACGGTTGACCAAATCCACCTGGCGGGGGCGGGGCGGGGAGGAACTGGGGGTGCTGATGTGGCAGTGTATTTGTGTATATTTTGTTCCTCCGCTTCGTTTTTTTTTTGTTCCATCTCACTTATTTGTTTGTTTGCTGGTTGTTTGCTTGTTTGATTGCTCCCCGTTTCCTCTTCCTTCCGTTGCGTTACTCCATCGCTTGCCCATCGCCTGCGCCCACCCCCCGCTTCTCTTTGCTTCCTGCGCCCGGCGGCAACGCAGTGCAGAGCAATTTGCTTCGTATACTGTTCGCTACTGTGACCTAAAAATAACGGGTAAACGTGCAACTCGACAACCCTTTCTTTTAAATTCATTTCTTCCTCTTCGAAGTAGTCCCCTCTCTCCGGAAACATCTTCCGTCGAGTCTTCTTTCGGTATTATAGCCTTCAATGTGTTCTCCATTTCGGCCGCTATTTCTTCTATCTATTTAGGAAAAGGTGTCCACGGAGCGGGCTCTTGAGTTTAGCGAATAGCCCTGGAGTCACACGGTGCCAGAAGTCAGCTGGAAACGATGGTTGCGGAACGATATGGATTGCGGATTGCGACGAAATGATGATCGCGAATCACATCTGAGAGATGGTGCTTTATCGTGATACACAAACCAAGGATTGTCTCCCCGTCCACAAATCTAGTTTTTTATGGACGCACAGAATTACGCAAAACGACGCATAACACCCAAATAGTATTGTTTGTTGAAAGTTTGGTCATTTGGAAGGAATTCAGGATGCACCAGACTACGATAATGAAATAAATCTGTCAACATAACGTTGAGTTTTGACTTGCTTTGACGTTGTTCACGTCCGACGTCCGAAAGAGCAGCATCTGGTGAATACAGCGGGCGGGAGTTAACAGTTCCCATCCGATATTTTCGGTACAGATTTTGACCGGTTTTGCGTTGTGGCGTCGAGTGTTGTTATTTTGAAGAATTAGCTTATCATGTCTTTTAACCCATTCTCGTCGTTTTATGGCCAAAGCTTTGATGCAAATGCATTAGCTGTTGTCGATGGGATTGTCCACCAATAATTTCATTCGGTTCTGAAAGCTCACAGTGCACCACACCTTCCATATCCCACCATATATGCACAGCATAGCCTTTGCGCAGTGAATATGGACCAGGTTCACCAGGCTATATCGAGGGCAATTTGCATTTAGGATTCTCGTAATAACTCCCCTTTTCATCACCAGTGACGATTCGGTACAAGAACCCTTTTCTTTTCAGCCGCGCAAACAGAAGTTCGTAAATGATTTTCCTTCATTCATAGTCTCTTTATTTCAATTCACGTGGAACCCATAAGACATTTTTCTAATCATTCCCACGGCACGCAGGCGATGGGAAACTGTCGTGTGGTCAACTCTTAACATTTATTCCAGTTCTTTTTGACATCTGACATGCATCCCGATCAAGAAATGCCGCCAATTCGTCATCATCAACCTTTTTCGACTGTTCAGGTTGCTCTTGGTCTTGCAAGCCAAAATCACCACTTTTTAACCGTGCAAAGCACATCCGACACGTTCTGTCAGTAAGAGTAAGTTCACCATAAACATCCATTAAAATTAGATTACTTTCGGTAGCAGTTTGTTTCACATTATAACAATCCCCGCAAAATCACTCGGATCAAAACTCGACATTTTCAGATGCTTAAAAAATGTGTTGTTTACACTTCAGCCAAAAAAACCTATACTGCGTTAGATGCGTAATGACAGTAGCTATCAAAACACATGTTTTGTAAACCCGAACTAATTAATTTGCACATCGGAATCACGCAATCACCAGCTTAAAATCAACATTCCCCGATACTTTTTGGCCACGGTGTTGTAGGAGCATTGGAAATCAGTGAACCTGATGGAAAACGGAACCGCTTTTTGGAGAGGTACAGAGGTAGAAACCATGTGTCTATGGGGAGTAGGCGCTGGTCCAAAGGTTAAAAAGTCAGCCAACAGAGCGAGAGAGATAGGAGAGGAGAGGAGGAGCAGCAGCGGTAGGGCTGCAGGGAGTAACCGGATGATCAATCTTAGCGACAGGTGAACGACCCGCGCGACTCCGACTGTGGCACCCTGGCACACCTTCCCTAGACACGCCGCCAGCTGTTGGTATAACAAATTTGGTGTTTGACATGTTTGAAGTGTCGCCCAAAACTCGCCCAACGCCTCGCAGCCGTGCCATGCCGCGCAGCTGTTCCGTCCACAGTCACACATGTATATATATAGCCGCATAGATATATATGTGCGTGTATATCTCAAATCGATGCCGACGACACCTTCAATTTGAGCTCCGGACCGGTAATGCCTGGGGAACCGCCAAGCTGGCGATGATTACTACTAGCTCGGGGCGAGGTGTGGACTAGGAGCGGCCAGGTCCAGAGGTTCTCCAAGACATCCAGCACCCCAACTCCTCCGCAGCTCCGTCGCGCCGTCAAGGATCCGCTCGACGACGGTCGGCTCCTCCGTTGCGGGGTTACCTGTAACAACCCGTTTCCCGGGGGCCCCCCCCCCCCCCCCATTCCTCTTTCAACTCAGACTCCGCGCGAACTCGGTCGGGCGATAATTCCTGGGTGCTGTATCCTTGATGCCTTGGGTATCCTTCAGCACCTAGGAGACACCCGTAGCTCCAGCAGCCATAGCCTCGTCGGCCTTCGCCACAGCAACCAATCCTGGAGACAACCCCCAATCCCCCCTCCACGTACCCCGTTCCGCGTTCCCCGCCCCCGTTCTCCTCCATGCGTTGTTGCGTTGGCGTGTGCTGCTGCTTTTTAGCTTTGGCTGATTTCGATGAGCACGCGATTAAAACCCACCAACAACCCACCGACCGGAACACCACCCCCCCGTCAGCCCCCGCCTTCCCCTTCCGCGCCGCCACATTGGAAGTGGGAAGCGGCGAAAAGCGGGAAAAAAGAGGAAACACTGGAAAGGCAACGGTCAAATTCGCCATTAATTGACCCACGGTGGGCGCTATCGAGTGGGCCACCAGGATTCGCCTGCACGAGAGAGAGAGACAGAGAGAGGCAGAGAGAGAGCGCAAGTGGTGGGTCACATGATGATGGTGGTGGTGTTAGTAGTCCACCATGACTGCGGATCACCAAATATATCTTTGAATGAGCGAAAAGGGGGGGGATGCTGGGGGGAGACACAATTGAGAAGCAAAAATCGGGAAAACAATCGAGTATCGAGTGTGTGTGCGCGCGCGCGCGCCAGCCCACGTGTGTGTGTGTGTGTTTGTGTGTGATAAATCTCAACCAAACTCTCATCTACAAACCGCCAACAACAGTTCGGTGGTAGCGTTCGGTGTTGCTGGGGGGGGTGATCGAGGCAGATAGACCCTGCCCGCCTGCATCCCTGCCTCCCAACGGCACCCCTACCGCCTACACCACCCTCTCCAACACTCTCCATGTGCTGAGGTTTTGCTTCGCCAGGGTTGGTTTGTCAGTTAGGTGCGCTTCTTTCGCTTTTTCCCTTTTTTTTGCGCGTCGGCGCGCCACAACACCTCCCAGTCCGCTGGCAGGGAGGGGGGGGGGGGGGGGGGGGCCATGACGGGGGGCTGTGTTGGGCCAAACCGAGCGACAAGTCAGCCGAGCGACCGAAGGTCCTCCGGCTCCGGCTCCGGAGAGCGGACCGACCGGAGACCCGACCCGGACCCGACCGGAACCGACGGCCACCGACCGTCGTCGTCGTCGTCGGACTTTGTCCGGATAAACGCCAAACCCGCCCTTTCTCCCTCTCTCTCTTTCCTTCTCTCTCTCTCCCCTTCTCTGTCTCTCTCTCTCTTTTTCTCTGTCGCTAGCGCGGTCGGGCGCAACCAAAAATCCAAAACCAAGGGAGCAGAAAAAAAAAACGGCGGCGGCGGCACACCTCGGCACCACCTCTGCTGCACACCTGGGCCTTGCCCCTCGCCAGCCGCCGCCGCGCCCACCACCAGTCAAACCGGAGCCGGAAACCGCTTCCATTCGGTCGATCAGTCGGTCGCGGGTTTTCCACGAGGCCGCAAGAGTTTGGCCGGGGCGCTTTTAGAGGGCGCTCCCGTGGCCAAGAGGGGTGGATTTTCCGTCCCACAAACAAATACACTACCAACCACGACCAGCACCACCACCACCAGGACGGGCGCCTCCTCTCGACCGCCGCCGACGTGGCAGGATAACGACTTTATTGTGTGTTCGCAACGACGACGTCGCCCGGTGCAATCGCTCTCTCCCTCTCTCTCTCGCTGATGCGCTGTCTCTCTCTCTCTCTCGGTCCCTCTCTGTCTCCCACACACACACACACACACACACGACGGGGCTTTAACGACAGGAGGAGGTTTCGGATGGATAGGCTTCGGTAGCGCTTCGGGTTTTACACAGCTGAGAGCTAATGAGGGTTCTTGCTCTCTCTCTCTCTCTGTCTCGTTCGTTCGCTCCTCCAAAAAGGTCCTGGCGTGCAGTCGTGCATGCAGAGGACGACCAGGGGTCGGGTTGGGTTTATGTGTGGCTCACAGAGAGAGAGGGTCGCCCGGCTCGGCAGACACTCTATAAATCTTTCATCTACAGGTATACACCGCTATTCGCTATAGCCATTCAACTCGGCACGGATAGGACCTTTCGTCCCTTCGCTTCTCCTGGTGTCCCATCCCCTCGGTATCCCGCGCGCGCGCTCGGCCCACGGGTACGGGTGCTGCACTGCATGTGGACGACATCTGGCAAGCGCGCGGCAAGGGCAAGCCACGCAGGGGTAGGCCTCGCTAACCGTGCTGCGCTTCGCCAACTACCCTGTGTCCCTATGCAATCCACACACACACACACACACACAGTACACAGCTCAATCATTCGAAACGGGAGTTACCATATCAACACATGCTTCATTTTCACCGACTAAAAGTATTGCTAGGCTAGGTCCGATCCCCGGGGTGGGAATTTCGGGGAAGGGAGAGCGGGGTGGTGTCGGGCTCCGGGATGCTCTGCTATTGCGCCTCCCGGGTCGATGCTCCGTCCGCGCTCCGACGGTCGGTCCGCTCCGGTCGGAGCGTTTGTTTTGTGGGTTTTGGGTGCTTTTCGATACTTCAACATCTTCCCTTCCCTCACCCAACCACTGCGTCATGCGTCGTCATGCGTGATCTTCCTTTCCGGGCGCAAGATCCCGGGCCCAGTTCTTCTGGGATCAGGGCTACCGATCAGGGTTGATTTGACCGAGATGTCCGGAAGCTTTGGGCCCATTTAGGATTTTGCCGGGTGCGGGTCCAAAAGGTTCCCGGCACGGCACCGGGTCGCTACTTCACTCCAGGTACTTCCCTGCAGCCAGCCAGCCCGCTGGTAGTTCGGCGTCCACATATCGGTCCGTTGCGGCGGTCTGGTAGCGACCTCAGGTAGCGCTCGCGGCAATCGGCCCAATTCGTGCCGGGGTTAGTGTTTGTTGGTTTTGTGGACGTTAGGCGTTCTTCATGGCCACCGCCGCCACCGGTCGCAAATAGTGGTCCCCTCGGGTCCCTACCTACCCTGACATGGCCACAATAGCGGCTGCTGTCACAGGGGGTTTGCTAGTTGACACACAGGTAGGCAGCAACCCGGGGCGGACGTTGGTACGCAACACAGCAACAGGGAGGGAGAGCGAGTGCATATAAACAAATAAAATCACACTACCCTGGCAAACGGGCCAGGCCAGCAGCACCGGGGTACCCCTTCGGAGAGAGACCCTTCGGAATATATGGTTCGCTATAATGGTTCGCACGAACGGGCCGCCGTTCCGCGCGGCCAAAAACCAGCCCGAATTGCTTGGTTTTCGGTCACCCGCTGTTGGGGTGCGCTTTTTTTGTTGTTGCGTTTTTTTCTTTCTTCTTCGTCTTGTGTTGTGTTCTGCCGCCGCTACCCTATAGAACCGGGGCGCTACCCTTCCCTAACGGCCCGATGCGGCAATCAAGCGACACACAGCGTCGCTGGCAAACAATTATATCTACACGGCACATCGGGTGGTGGCGAGACAGGCGCGACAGAGAGCCAGGCCTCGCCCCGGTGTGTGTGGTGTGTGAGTACTTCCGGGCACGGGGCGGAGCGGGGTGGGGCGGTGATGTGTACAATACGTCGCTCCATGCCTGGTGGCTGACGTGTGGCAGCACGTTAGCGTTACAAGCGCTATAGATGGTCGTGTGCACAACATGGATATTGCCCGGGCGTTCGGGGCGTTGGTCTGCGAGATCTTCGCGACCGTCGAACGCTTCACGGGCAGATTGAGTCCCAGGCCAAGAGCTACGATGTGGCCAGAAAGTCGTGAGGATTTGAGCGGGGTGCTGCACCAGTAACCGGTGCAACGAACTCCGTTCTCCGCTTCTGAAGGAGTTCCAGACTGAGGCAGCAGCGCTAGAGCCATTCCATCGCTGTAGGGCCCATATTTTTTCTGCTTTTCACATCCTCCCACATCAACCGACGCTCCACTCCACCAGTTCCGCAGCCAGCGCCGAACAGCGCTAATGGAACGAGGATCGGAACAGCTGGAAACCCTTTCATTTCCCGACTACCCGGAATGAGGTTTTTGGGCGATGAAAATGGGCACCACACCCTGAACCAGGTGCGCGTCGCATCACTCACTCGCCCAAGACCAGGCCCTCTACCCCTCCTTCTCGGCCTCGGGCAGTAGAGTCAGGAGGATGTCGGAGGCGGACCTGGATAGCAGTGTGCATTAGCGCGAAATGTGTGCCGCAGGCGTCGAGGCGGACTGCGCGTGGGTGCGGGCTGCGTGGAGAGGAGTTACCGACCGACCGATAGTAGTACTCCTGTGGCCACCAGTCCGTGGTTACTATGCTGTAACAAGAGGGAGACAGGGCAGAAAGGGGAGAGGGAGAGAGATATAAAAAAGAGAGAGCGAGAGACAGGCAGAGCGAGCGAGCGAACCTCTTGTGTATTGACCTTACCGGCCACGTCTATAACTGGGATGCTGGGAGCGCATCCGGGGGACGCGGGGGGGGGGGGGGATGTGACTCTGTGACTCCAGAGCTTCAGCATCGTTTGTCCCGTCGTCGGCGCTCCCGACGAATCTCCCGGAGGGGTGCGGAGAGCCCGCCAACCCGTTGGGCCTTCCCGTCGGGGGACAATCGTCCTTTCGACACCAGCGACACCGGGGAGAGAGAGAGAGAGAGCGAACCAACAGAAAGCCAACAGCGCGCGAGAAGTCGCACGCTCCACGTGCCGAAGGGGGGGGCAACCACCCGCACTCATCCTTCACCCACCCACCCAGGCCGGCTTTAGACTAAATAATCGCCGAAATTAAACGCTCACCGGAAAATTTCCTTACAGCCCCCCCGCACCCAGCATCCGCCGAGGAGGGTGGTGGAATGGTGGGAAGGGTAGGGAGGGGTAGCGCAGCGACTCACATAGACAACATCCGAGCCTAGTTCGCCCACAGCTCGCCCATCTCGCTCACTCGCTAATTACTAATACTAATTATGGTGATGATGGTGGGTGCGCCCGTTGGGATGGTACCCGTGGGAGGCAGTGGACCAGCGGGGGGAGTGAAAATAAATGCCCATTTCTTTAAAGCGCCTGTTGGCGGCGCACGCGGCGAGGAGGCTAAGGATGGTGAAACACTAATTAACACGACCAGCGCGAGGCGAAAGGCATCACACAAAGGCAACCCGCTGCCTGCTGCTGCTTAGCGCATGTGTGTGTGTGTGTGTGTATGTGGGTCACAAAGTTCAAGAAGCTGCGGAAGCATGGGGTGGGGGTCGAGCACGTGGGAGCACCAGGGAAGAGAAGATTAGAGAGGTTAGCCCCGAAAAAAAAACGCACATTTTGTGTATTTGTCTCGCTGCTCTCCCTCTCTCGTTCTCACTTCTTTACTCCTCTTTCCCTCTACCTCTCGCTCAACGGGCCCCCGGGGGGGGGGGGGGGGGGTGATGGGGGTGCATTGCTCCTTGTTAAGCTAAACACTCGCACTGTTAGCGCATAAAATATCACGATTTTCTCCCACCTCGGGGCGCTAGTGGGAGGGGTGGGCTAGGGTTGGTGAGGCGAAGTGCGAACGGGGTGGCGGGGATGACCGGGAAGAAGGAGCAGCAGCAGGAGGTTTACAGGGCCGGTCGGTTGATTAATTTTGGGTGCGTTTTTAGCTATTTTTCTCCTTCTCGCGCTCTCTCTCTCTCTCTCACTCTCACTCGTTTCGTTTCGTTCCGGCGGGTTGGTGAGGAGAGAGAGAGAGAGATGGGTGACTGACACCCCTTACCCCGTTTTCCCCCATTGCAACCACCACACCGCGGGGTGACGGGGGAAAAGCTGAAACGGCTCAAACGGCGAACGAACGAACGAACGCTCGGTGTTGACAGAGAGAGAGCGAGAGAACGACGACCGGAGGGTTAGATGGGGTAGGGAGCAACGTAGCCGGAGGCGGAGGGCAACGAAAACCCATATTGTTGGGTTAAAATTGAAGCTATTCTCGCCTGCCGCCGTCGTCGCGGCAAAAAAGACGAACGAACGAATGCGGGGTTTCCGCAAAAAGGATGACAGTGTGCGGTGGCTGCTGCTGCTACTGCTGCTGGTGATGGTGATGGTGTTGTGGGTGGGTGGAAGGATGTCGAAGGGAACGGTGGCGGCCACGGTGGTTCGATAAAATGGATGAAAAAAGGAAGGAACAAGGAACAAGGAGGTAAAAAAACCGGCGAAAAATGGCTGGAAAGCTGCTCAAATTCAACGCCACAGACAAAGAGAGAGACAGAGAGAGAGCGAGAGAGCGAGAGAGCGAGAGAGAGAGAGAGGAGGAGAGAGAAAAGGAGAGGAAAACCAAGGAGCGCTAAGGAGCCGGCAAGGAGCAAGGAGCATCTCGATGGCGACTGGCGAACCCGAAAAGAAACAGAGCCCCGATCGAGCGAAGAGAGAGAGAGCGAGAGCGAGAGTCCGAGCGGTCTCGCAAACTGTGAACCCGAAAGAGAGAAAGAGAGAGAGAGAGAGATAGAGAGAGAGAGAGCGAGAGAGGGCGACCGAAGAAAAGAAAGAAAGAAAGAAAAACCCGACACCAGAAGGGACGGCACCGAGCCGCGCACCGTGAAAGGAAAACCCCAGCCGCCGCCGGCCCAGTGGGAGGTTCACCCCCCCGGGGGGTCAACCTTCAGCCACCGCTTCGTCCGCCCCCCGCCCCGTGGTGGGGGGCACATTTGGCGCGAGCGAGCAAGAGAGGGAGCGAGAGAGCGAGCAAGATTTTCATCACCTTTCGCTCCCCGATGGCCGGTGGCGGGTGGGGTGGGGTGAAAACGCTGGGGTCGGGGGTCGGAGGGGGTCTTGCGAAAAAGAAGCGAAATGATAAACGCGCGCGCGGTGCAAAAAATCACGGCGCGATTGGAGAATAAAAATCGTTCGTCGGCGGCGGCGGAGAGTCCACAAACCGCGAGTCCACGCGGTGTGTGTGTGTGTGTGTGTGTGCGAGTTGGTGGACTATAATGTGGTGGTGGTGGTGGTGGCTGTGTGCGCGCAGAATATTTTTATATACACTCTGGCACACCGCGCGCGCGGTTCCGTTCCGGCCACTCTCTCTCCGCCGTCCGTCCGTCGAAGGGTTGGTCTTTCGGTCCTAGGTTTCCCTCTGCCTCGCTGTCTTTCTCTCTCTCTCTCTCTCTCTCGAAAATACACATACTATCCCTTTCCCTCTCTCTGTCTGGCCCTGGCACCCCTTTTTGCTCTCTAGTTCTCCCGCTCCTGCTCGCCCGGTTCGCCCGTCTACCTTCTTCTTCCTCGCCATTTTCGTGTGATTGTTCTCTTCGTGCGTGTGTGTGTGTGTATGTGTTTTTCTTTTTCTTTTTTCCCCGTTTTTCCCTCCTCTTTTTGTTGGTGGTGGCGCGCGTGGTTTTCCTCTGTTTTCTCCTTCTTCGCCTCCTATTTTCGCGTTTGTTTTTCGCGCGCGCCGCTCGCACGCTTTTCACGTACATTTTTTCCACGCAGCTCACCCCCGCCGCTACCCACCCTCCCTTATCTCTCTCTCTTTCTCTCTCTCTCTTTCTCTCTCTCTCTCTTTCTCTCTCTCACACTCTCTCTCTTTCTCTCACACTCTTTCTTCATTTCCTTGCGGTTCGTCGCAAGCGGCGCAGTCCGGCACGCCGCAGCCGCCTGAAAGTATGCAACCCGCACGACGACGACGGCCGCGAGTGAGAGTGAGTTTGGTGGAAAACCCACTCCCCCCGCCTGGGGAAGGGGATGCACGCGGGGTTGGTCTTCAAGAAAGAGGGAAGTTGTGGGCCCGCCCGCCCGCCCTCCAGCCGCCGACCTGTGGACACCGCAGCACCACGACGACCACAACAACGACCCCCTGTGTGTGGTGCGATGGCCAGGGGTCGTGGTGGCCGGGGGGGGGTGGTCGAGCGGAGCGAAAAAAGACGCTGCCTCACACAGACACACGCACCGTGTCACCCCACGGCAGGCACGGCGTTCCGTTCCCCTTAGCAATGGAAATGGCGACGCCTTGCGTCAGAGAAGGAAAGGACGAGCGCATCGCTCGCACTTTCTCTCGTCCGTCCCCCGGTGCGCTCTCGGGCGCTCTCGCTCGCGCCCGTGCATGGCACACTTTACTACCGACCGACCGACCGACCGACCAACCGACACCGCCGCTCCGCCCCGCCCCGCCGCCACCACGCCGTCCGCGCGTCCACCGCGCGAAATATGGGAGTCGAAAAGGAATCGAAAAATATTTTTTAAAAACAGTTTCGTTTGAGACATTAAGCTGACTGCATGTCTTTTGGGAGCCGATCCTTCCCTTCGCGCGCGCCGTTGGTCCCTTTCGTGTCGTGTCCCTGTTGTTGTCATCGCGCTCTGCCCGCGCGCGCGTCCCCGGTGCCGCCTCACCAACGGAAGGGACTTCCCACGGAGCTCCCAGAGCCGTCACGATCCGTGGCACGGCGTGTGCCTCCGTGTGTGTGTGTGTTAATTGGCGTGTGAGTGTGACGCCCCCCCCGCTACCCCTCGGGGAGTAGTAGTAGACCTGTGTATCAACAACAACAACAACGCGGTGGCTACTACACTAGCGTTCTTCTCTCCCTCGCCGCCGCCGCCGAGGACATGAAGGCGAATGGTTGGCTGCTAGTGGCCTAGAATCGGACACTGAACCCCGCAGGGGTGAACAGTGTGAAGTGTGTGACGTTGGGACACTCTATGAGACCCTCTATAACGGTGACAGCATCAACAACGGCAACAACAACCCGCTCCGAGCCTCCGAGGCCGCAACGATCAAACACAAGGACCCCTTAACCCCCCCCCCGGGGCGACAAAAGGAGGTAGCGTGTACTACCTCTCTAGTGCACTTCCACCCCGATTCCCCGATCCGATCCACTCCGGTCGGTCGGCCATCTTGCGCGCGCGTTTTGACGTTTCGGTTGACAGCGCACCAGAGAGAGAGACCGAGAGACCGAGAGACCGAGAGCGAGAGGAGCAAGAGCGAACGCGGTAGAAAGGATAGGAGTTGGCGCGGAGGTGATCCTCGCGAAATCTGTCGCTCGTCTGCATGTCGGACGGACAACGAGGGGGGAAGGCAACGGCGCGGGTCAGGCTGCAATCCCGTTGATTAGTAACCCGATTACTACTTTGGCGCTAGTGTGTGTGTGTGCTCAACTCATTAGGCGACCCCGTCCGAGGTGTTGCTGCTGATGCGCGTGTGTGTGTGTAAGTGCTAACAAGGACGAACCGACGTGTGCGGAAGGATAACGCCGCGTCAGAGCCGACAGAGACAGAGGTAGAGGCTGTGGCCGACTCTGCCCGGTAGCGTGCTATAGCTATAGCTGTAGTTCACTCTGTGTGTGTGTGTGTGCGTGAGTGTGTGTGTGTGCCTGAGGGAAAGCTGCAGGAAAAGGAGCAGCAGCAGCGCCATCAATCAATCGCGGCCCGTCGGAGCAAAACCCCGAGCAACCCTCAACGACCGTGCCGTGCCGTCCTGGCGGCGACACCAGCACCACCGCGACCGCGACCGCCACCGCCAGTATCCGATCCTGTCCGCTCCGTGCACACCGACCGACCTCCGACCGTTCCGATGCATCTTCCGGCCACCGGCGCTGCCCCAAGCGAGTGCCAAAGTCCCTCGATGCCGACCACAATCAACGACATGTTCGCGAACCTGCACGAGATGCTGCAGGAGTACCACGGCGAGCTCGTCCAGACCGGCTCACCGGCCGTCCTCTGTTCCGCGCTTCCGACGCACTGGCGCTCGAACAAGAGTTTGCCGTGCGCGTTCAAGGTGATCGCCCTGGATGACATCCAGGATGGGACGCTGGTGACGATCAAGGCGGGCAACGACGAGAACTACCACGCGGAGTTGCGGAACTGTACCGCGGTCATGAAGAACCAGGTGGCCAAGTTCAACGATCTGCGCTTCGTCGGCCGGTCCGGGCGGGGCAAGTCGTTCTCGATCACCATCACCATTAGCTCGTACCCGTGCCAGATCGCCACCTACACGAAGGCCATCAAGGTGACGGTCGATGGGCCGCGCGAGCCACGCTCCAAGCAGAGTAAGTTTGATTTTCCCCAGCGAAACGTCTCTATAGATCTACATTTGGCTCACATCTAATCCCTTATCCTAATCTTGCTCCGTCTCTCTTTCTCCGGAAGTAGACTTTGCCTACGGGCATCCGGGGGCGTTCAATCCGTTCATCCTGAACGCGGGCTGGCTGGATGCGGCGTACATGAACTATGCATGGTCCGATTACTTCCGCCAGCACCAACAGCAGCAGCAGGCGGCGGCGGTGCTGCAGGTTCCGCCACCGTCGGCGCCCCAAACGCAGCCGGCGGCCACGGTGCTCGGGTGTCTTGACAAAGGTAAGTAGGGGTAGGCGCGCGATGGCCAGCGCGGACCGCCGATTGACATTGCTGGTCATGGATTGTTATGGAAGGGTTCAAACTTCGAAAAGGCAATAACATACCTTGAAATATCGGCCCCCTCTGGGCACACACCTTCGTAGAACCTGTCAGTAGAACCTGAGTTTCGAGGTCCTGAGCCTGAGTGTGGTTGTAACAACGTGTCTCCAAACTCCAACGCTTACGCCTGGGATTAGCGTGTACTTGGCGAAGAACCGGGACCAGAAGGTGGCTATTCGTCGGGTCGTTCCTACTTTCGAATCGTTTGGTACGAGTAATGAATAAGCATAGACCAGCGGGTGTCGGTGGCTTCCGGGCATATACCCGGGCTCCAATGGCGCGTTTTTAATAGCTCGTGATACACCACGTCATCCTGATCCCACCTACAATTCGTCTGCTACGATTCGTGACAGCAATGTACTATCTTTTGGGCCGCCGTTGGACCTGGAGCCGTATTCTTGACGCGTTCTGATTATGAAACAAAAAACAATGTTGATTTTTTGTTGCTTTCTGTAACGGTGTGTGTTTACAGATGCGTGACTGCTCTATCAAACGGGGTGTTGGGATTTACACGAGGCCGGAGTTCTGATAAAACTGCATTTGTTAGCAATCTTAACTTTATTAAGTCCAGTTATAGAAGCGCTTTGCAAAACAACAGCCGAATCACTCTGGGTCTCGCTTCGTATTCACTTCTGTCACTCGTTTTTCCCGACGGATGCTATCATCGCCGCTGACAGTAGCAGACGATCCCTTCGGTGACGTCGCGACATCATCTTTAGCGACATCAGCGCTCCTGGCGGAGGAACGCTGATAGGCGTCGCACTATTTCAACACTGGGTCTTTGGGATCTTTGGATCCACAAGCCCTTGGCCAATGTTTTGTTGTGTTGGCGTTGGCGTCAGCCTCCTTCACCAACTTCTTCGCATCTTCGAGATCTGTTCCGAAGCATTCCTGGCCATGTCGTTCAACCATGTCGTTGATACGTTCTGTGTTCCTACCAACAATTCCATGTTCTTCCATTTGCTTGTTTCGCGTGAAGAACAAGGCAACGACGCTCCTTTGGGCCGTAGCTCCCCCCTTTGTTGGTGAAGGAAACGAGCTATATGGTTACGGTATTTTGACAGAATCCGATCTGTGCAGATGCTGAGCATCCACGTTAGTGCCAGCAAACCGCATAAATGTCAAAATGTCTGTGCATTGTGCATCCTGTCGGTGACAGCTGCTGACAGTGGAATAAAGACACATCTTTTCGCCCGGTCTATTGGTGTAGCTTTAGATCAGATCGGTCTAGATTTTTGGGAGCGTAGAGTGGCGCCGTGTGCTATTGATTTTCGGTTCGCACCTTCCACTGGACCATTCCATTCCCTCCACATTAACAACTCTGTCCGTCCCGTCCACAGTTGGAAGCGGTGCAACAACCATCGGCAACGGGCCCCCCAATCTGCTCGCCAGCCCAACCGCAGCCAGAGCCACCAGCCTCAGCAGTGCCGTGACGAGCGAGCTCGTGACGCTCCGCTCCACCGCCAGCCAACCAGTGCCTGCGTCTGCGGCCGCCGTGGCCGGTGTCGGGCCGCCGAACGGGCTGGCCGGCGGCATGCCGCACACCGCCGCCCTCCTGACAAACCCCGCCTACGCCCCACCGGCCCTGCCCTCGTTCGCGGTCCAGCCGACGGACCACCAGCAGCTGAAATCACCTTTTCTGCCTTACGACATCACCGCCTTCCGCACGACGGCGGCAGCCGCCGCAGCGGCAGCAGCCGCCAACGGCGGCGGCGGCGCCCAGGGAGCCCCGCAGCAGCAGCAGCAGCAGCACCTGGCGGCCACCATCACCACCCTGCACCAGCACCAACACCACCACCAGCACCACCAGCAGTCGGCCACCAGCACCGACTCCGCCTCATCGCGCCTCTCGTCCACCTCGTCACGCAACTCGAATGCCAGC
This sequence comes from Anopheles cruzii, assembly GCF_943734635.1. Taxonomy (NCBI): domain Eukaryota; kingdom Metazoa; phylum Arthropoda; class Insecta; order Diptera; family Culicidae; genus Anopheles; species Anopheles cruzii. The sequence continues at coordinate 6,397,665 of NC_069143.1, forward strand.
CCACCGCCAATCATATCGACCACCGCCGCCACGGCCCTATCGGCGGCGACGGCGGCTGCAGCCGCCGCGGCCGCCGCAGCCGCCGCTCTCGGGGCGGCCAACCCGGCGGCCCTGTTGCAACCGTCGCCCAAGACCGGACTGCTAGCACTCCATCCCCACCCCAACCACCACCCGCATGGCCACCACCTCCTCCCACACCATCCAGGCGGCGACTCGCTGGCGGCGGCGGCCGCTACCAGTAGCCTCGGCCAGAACGACACCAGCAACGGCGATCTGTCGTCGGCGAACGAGGGCGACGACTCCGACGACGAGCAGATCGACGTGGTCAAGTCGGCCTTCATCCCGATCCTGCGGCCACCGGCCGCCCCCTCCGCCGAGACGACGGTCACCGGCGGCAGTGGCAGCGAGACGCGCGACAACTCGCCCGACATCTGCTGCGATCTGGGAGCGGGCTGCGGCAAACCGGAAACGCCCGACTCGACGACCGCGGCCAATAACGTCACGACCACCACCACGGCCACCGCCAACGCCAACGCCACCGCCACCACCATCGTTTCGCCCCGCATCGGGCTGCGGTGCGATCTGAAGGCCCTGTCCACGCGGAAGCAACTGCTTCACGATCCGACTCCGATCGTCGTCGTGGCGGCCAAGCACCAGCACCAGCAGGAGCTCGCCCTGCAGCAGTCGCCCCCCGAGCGGACCAAGCTGCGGTCGCCGAACCTCATCAAACAGACGCAGAAGACCGTCTGGCGGCCGTACTGAAGCCGGGCGGCTGACAGCAACTGTCGGCGGCGGCGGCCACCGACGCCGCTGCTGATCGGCTGGCTCTTGCGATGAAACGCGGCATCTATCCAGGCAGCTATCCGATCACCATAAGGAGCATATACACACATATATATATATATATATATATATATATATATACATATATACATATATAAATATAATAAATATAGAAATATATATGCTATATATAAATATATATAGATATATATACAGTTATATATGTTATATATCTATATGTATGTGTATGTGTGTATGTGTGTGAATGTGTAGGCGTATGCATGGGAGAGGCAATTCGAGAAGGGTACTAGACCAGAAGAGGTGCCGTGACCGCCACAGCAAATACAAATTGACCGACGGACTCGACGACGGACTATTGTAAAGATTACAAGTGATATTAACCTTAAAGATCGAGAGAAAAAAGCGTATGCTTAAGAGAGAGAGATAGAGAGATGAAAGAGAGAAAGAGAGAGGGAGAGAGACAGAGAGAAGTTTAAACCACCACTGGCAAAGAGCAAAGGCCAATGCTCTTGGAGACAAACAACAAACAAACAAACAAACAAACAGCACAGATAGACAAAAAAAGCGATAGAGAGAGCGATAGAGAACTAGTTTCAGATGGAAAAATAATGCGAGAAAACAAAAGATAGCAACTAAGCTGAAGGCGAGATGAAGAGATGTCGGTGATTTAGAATAAACATATTTCTATGGCAAAAAACAACAAAACACACCCTCAAAAAACGAAAATTGACGGCCGGGCCGTCGGAGACCCCCTATCGTACCCCCCACCGGTACCACCCAGACCATGCTGCCCCAACCTGCACCACCACCTCCCTTTCGAGCACTTTCGAGCACTTTCGAGCAGTCTCATGTCCGACTTCAACAAATGAAACCACAGCAACTACTGCCAGAAACCGAACACACGGCTTCCTCCCGTCCGCTTGGCACACTTCGAGCACACTGCTCGAAACTCGGTGCGGGCGGCCTCGCAGTTCGCATTCAGTTCGCACCGTTCGGAATCCCGCATGCCCCCCGCAAAAACTTCCGTTCAGCCCCCCACACGAAGAAAGTTAGGAAGGCTTTCGAGCAGTTTTTCTTTTCGTTTTATACTGTGTGGTGCCTGGACTCGAATGCCACCGCATTGCAGTTCACGCTGGCTTGTGACAGGCTTCGAACTCGGCTTCCTTCCCGAATGACCGTGTCCGGGCAACCAGGGCTGACCATCACGAGAGTCCCACGAATGCCGAAAGTGGCCGACGAAGAGGACGAAAGCAGAGCAAAAATGAGCTTTCTGGCTTGCCGTAGGTGGGGATCAGCGTAACCAGGCCCACCCTCCGGCGGTCCCCAAAAGCCCTGCCTGCGCCTGCTGGAAACAGCCAGAGAGACGGCTGTCGGTCAGGTATCACTCTCGTACCTGCTCGAAAAACGGCGCATTATCTTTATTTTATTCATTAACGCAGAGTCCCCCCAGGCAGCGGCAAGCATAAAACACGCTCACTTCCATATGTTATTGGCACATAACGCACGCTGCCGCCGCGAAAAGGAACATCAGGTGAAGAGAGACATAGACAGGGAGAGAGAGAGAAAGAGCACTACCGCGCGAGGGAGAGAGAGAGAGAGCGATAGGTAGGAAGGGAACGTAAAAGAGGCGTGAGAGACGCCAGGACCAGGAGGCATGGCGTGCAGGCATAGGTAGTGGAGAGCAGAAAATTAGTGTACTTAGAACAGGAACCTCACGTGTATATACATATAAATATATATTATATACATGTATAGTAAAAAGTCGAAACGCTAGAATTACTCTGAACATCGCAACATCAACATCGAGAATGGAGCGCGCACAGAGAAAGAGGCCGTTCAAATACAGCTACAAATAACTACTCGCCATTGTTATGATCCGTTCGGTCCCAAGCCCACAATCCCCTCAGAATCGGGATCACCAACCCCGAAACACCCCCCCCGCCATCGGGGCTTTCACTTAGCGTGATCAAACTAGTAGACCATTGCCAAGTGCGCGATTCGGTTCACCGCGGGGCCCAGCCCAGGCCCTTCTGGAGAGCCAGCTAATAGCCAAGGTCTAAGTTACCCCTTTTTTTTTTGGGCCATTTTTTGTGAAAAGATTTCTCGTCCTGCGACCTACGCCTGCCTACGCCTATGTAATTTGCTTCGGAATTTAGGATTCAGCAGGATAGCAGCTCGCTAGCTGATCCGTTTGATATCTCCGGTTCTCCTTAGCAGAACACCCCTTTCAAGGATACAGTACTTAGCCCCCCTCCCGCTGCCTGCCTGCCTGCCTGCCTGCCTGCCTGCCTGCCTGCCTGCCTGCCAGGTGCTGCTAATGTGTAACGGGCCCGACGATGAAGGGCCTCATCATGAATATTGCACGGGGCTGGGTGTTGGGGCTGGTGCTACTGTACCTAAGCCATCGTGTCGTATCCCACGCCACACGAAGTGAAGAAAGGGGAAGGATTAAACGCAGCGATGTGGAACGCGGACCAGGAGTGGTTGCAGTTTTCTGTGACCTGGACCAGCGGTGTCAGCGGAAGCGCGCTGGTGTGTTGCTCTCCATGCCCACCCCACGTCGCCCGGCGTCGTCAGCACGAAAGGGCGTCTTGGAGCGACGGAGTCTCCGAGAAAGTTTGCAAAGTCTGGCCTCCGAATGTGCCGAATAACCGCCCTAAAAGGTGGACCTTCTTAGCCACACTATACATCAGAGTGTAGCTTACTGCTAGCGAAGCAGTGCAGGATCCGTAGATTCTTCAACGGTCTCGCGCGCGCGGTCGTCCAGTCGTCGTCGTCGTCGTCGTCGTCGTCGCCTTGACCGACACGAAACCCGATTCGGACATGCGCATTTTTTCCATCGACTACCACCACGATGACGACAGCGACGACGACAACAGCGTGGCAACTGCTGCTGCTGCTTCTGCTTCTGTCCTTTCTTGTGCTATGCGCGAGTCCTTGCCTGCTTGCCCTAAGCGTTCCTTTTCCTTATGGGGCTGGCTGGCTGGCTGGTTCCGGGTGCATCCTTCGAGACACATTTCGGCCTCTCACTCTGGCACGCGTATCACTCACACCTACATCGGCCACCTACTTGCTTTGTTCGCTTCATGGTCCTTTTTTTCTTCTTCCTCCTCCGGTTGCCCAAGTCTTGTGCAATTTTTTCGTGCAGAAAGATTCGTTTCAGCCACCTCGTATCTTTCTCGCTCGCTCGCTCTACGCCGTTTATGTTTTGTTAATTATTTTTCATCCACCGATCCGTGCTCCATGTGCCGTCACTTTTCAGCCATTTTTCACTTCGCCGCACCCGGTGGGGGGGGATTCCGGGTGGGTATAGTCCGAGTGGGCTCTCTCTCTAATAAATGATGATGATTATAAAAATGGGAAGTTTGCGCAGGAATCCAGAGCTCCGGAGCCCGGTAAGCGAAGGCGCGTTTCGCCTGTGCTATATGTAGCGCCTTATCCTGTAGCGCCGCGGCGCCCGGTCTTGTGGGAGCGATTGTTGGACCGAGCCGTTTGTCCGTCCGTTTTCATTATCCGCCCGTAATAATCACTGTTTATTTATTTAGCAGGCTCTTTAGGCACGTTCTGCTTTTCCTGGTTTCGTTTCGAGCGCACCAAGTAGGGCTTAGGGTCGTCGTTGACTCGAATCGAGTACCCCCCCCCAGAGTGGACAGAGCTTATAGTAA
>NC_069143.1:6402542-6444970 GCF_943734635.1 Anopheles cruzii
GAGCTACCCACGCACCACCACCCCGTTAGACACCAACCGGGAAAAGCTACATCTTCGGAATTCAGGCACAAAACGTGAGCCACAGCAAGCCTTAGATCGAGTAAAAGAGCACAATCGCACTCTACGGGACTACTTCGGTGGTTGCCTAGTGGTACATTCCCGACGTAGCAATCGTTTGAGGGGTCTTGTGACCTTTTTTAAACAATGGAGAATTTCAACTAAGGTAGGAGATTCCCTAGGGTCGGGACCAGTCGGGTCCAAAAAAACCCATTGTTACGGTGAGCAACAGAGACTGAGATTGTCCCTGGTGCACGCCAAACCCGGCTAAGCGGTTGTAATTGCCGGATACCACGAGGCAGAGGGTCAAAGAAGAAGACGAAGAAGACGATAGAGGATCGCCGAAGGAAGGATGCCTTCTCGGTACGTATGTACGAGGGCTGATTAAATATGTTTCGCGACATTGGAATTTCCGCGGGCTACGTATTTCCGATTTTCCGATTTTTTTGTGCCGTTAGATTGCTGTCACATGTCAGTGACTTTTGGTGAAAAGTTTGGCCATTTTGAGTAATCGGTCAACTTTTGCGACAACTGTTTTGCGTGGACAAGATTTGGATCATCGGTGATCGGCCTTCTTTATCTCCTAAATCGTATCGTAGCGTCGCCCTTTCATGGCCTCCTTCAGTTTCCGGAATAAGAAAAAGTCACAGGGGGCCCAGATTTGGGGAATACGGTAGCTTTGGCATCGTTAGTGTGTTGTTTTGGCTCAAAATTCGCGGCAGAAACCATGATGTATTAGCAGGAGCGCGACAGCCAATTTTGGGATTCCCACAAATCCGGGGGCGTTTGTGACGGATTGCTTCGAGCGAATATATTCTTTATTGACCGTTCCATGCGCTGGAAACAACTCATGATGCACCACGACTCTGCAATCGAAGAAAACTCTGCAATCGAAGAACTCTGCGACTCTGCAATCGAAGAAACCAAACTTGTCTTTTCGACGTTCACATCTTTTGGGTCCTCTGAAAAAATTTGAAAACCACCGATAAGCGCTGCTTTGGGTCATAATAATAGCTTCACCATAAGTCACGGTCAACATTTTGCATGCGTCCGCGCTTTTAATTTCGTTTTTTACACAAAATTTGAGAAAGATTCTTTACCATCCATTTTGTGGAGTAGACAAAAATCGCCGATGAGCCAAATCTTGTCCAGGGAAAACAGTTGTCAAAAATTGACCGACATGACCTGACATGTGTAGCCACACCTAATGCCCCAAAAAAATCGAAAGTCGAATATACGTAGCCCACGGAAAATCCAATTTCGCGCAAGTTTTTGATCAGCCCCCGAAAAACTCCCTTCAAGTATGGCCAGGAAATTCAGCACCTGCAACCTACTTTCTGGGTTAAAGAGAGCAACGCTTCATTTGCTGGCACTAGCGTTGGCCTTGTTTCGAGCCACTACTTCACCACAGACCACAGATGCTTTCAGACCGCGCCCGCAGCGTTCCTTCGACTTGGACAGTGGACTTGGCTTTCGTTGCATCGCCGTCCGCCTCGCCCAAGCTCCTAAGAGTCCATTGCAAGTAGTTTCAGGCCAGGTTTATTTTGAGGCGTTGGACCTGGAGCTGCTAGCTGGCTGACGCTAGGTGGCTGGTGATGTTGGCCTGTCAAAAAGCCAAGCAGCCAAGTGGTGAATTTCCCTTCACTCTGGAGACAACATTTCTAGTTCGAGCCGGGTGCAATGCTCGGTGGGGCTTCAGCACTAGACTATGGTATCTGTGTGGAGTCCCAAGTGTTGAGCTGTCCCAATAGACAGTGGTTGGAAGCTCAGCTAGCCGCATTAGACGCTAACGTATTCAGCCAGCAATAAAAGAATCCAATCCAACAGCTGCCACAAGGTAGCCACGGGTGTTGTAGAGCAATATCAGGCATCATACACGCCTCAGATCCGGCCACTGGTGGCTCCAGGCTCGCGGGATCTTTTCCGGACCTAGCGATGGTGTCCTATTTTGATGCCTCCGAACTACGAATTGCCGAGTTGGCAAAAAGGCCCCCGGCGGCATAATCTTGCTGGCTGTAACGTAAGACGGAACTGCTTGCTAAGCCTTGCCCTCATTAAACAGTCGAATTATCAGCCACTCCAAACAAGGGTGCCCACCTCACTCCTTGGTGGCCCGCCCGCCCGTGAGTGTGGGCGTAAAGGAGCAGCAGCCGAGCACCAAAAAGACTCAAAAATGGGCCCAAAACGACGACGGGGACCAGCCGCTGCCAAAGAGCCCAGGGCCCCCGGGGGTTGAAATCGATATCGGGGAATGGTGTGCCGCCTGTGTGCCACGGGAGACCAAGAAGCAGCCCCGTTCGACGACGACAACGAGGACGGCTTCTCGACCCGACCTCTGCCGAGGAGCACACAAAAACAGCAAGGATCGGAAAGCGCAATGTCGGGTTGTGCTCTCTGATCTAAAGCTACAGCTACTGTCCCCGGTCTTGCGCCAAAAAGGAGAGACAGAGAGAGATAGAGAGAAACCGGAGGTCCGGAGAGGTTAGTGGCAGGTAGGAGAAGGTACCAAGAACACGCCAAGAAATTTCCCTTTTGCGGACGTCCATCATCACCACCGAACGGCTAACCGACAATGGTTAGCTTCCGGTCGGTGGGAGTTCCCGCGTGCGCTGAACTGCCCGCCCCCCATCGCAGAGAGAAAGAGTCGCTGGGGCATCTTGTCGCGCGCTAAGGAAGGACGTAGCGCAAGGACCTCGCTTCCGAGAGAGAGCGAGAGAGAGAGGGCCCAAGCGAATGATGTACAAGAATACACACCGCTCTGAGCGCTTCCTTCCGTGGGGCGCAATTCTTGTGCCTTTGTGCCGTGGGTGCGTGGGTAGGGGTGGCCGTAGGTGGGTTGGAGATACCTCCGCCCCCCCCCCCCCCCCCTGGGTTGTGACCCTTGCCACACGCGGAATAATATATGAAGTAAATCGCGCGCCGCGCGCGGCATATTGACGCGCTTGGTTGGTGGTAGGCAGACAGAACAGCAACAGCTTTCGGGTGGGGTAAGGCGGAGGATGGTGAGGAAGGGGAATGGTTACCTTTCTATGGTACTTGCCAATTGCCACCGTTGGAGTTGTCCTTTGTTGTCCTCGTCGGCCTACCTAGGAAAAGTTTTGAAGGCTCCAACGAAGAAAGGCGAAGGCTTCGAAATGGTATCATCTGCATAGCGCTCTCTCTCTCTCTCTCTCTCTCTCTCTTACACACATACAGTGTCTTTCTCTCTATCCTATCTCTCCGCTCTCGGCACACACCCTCTTGGTCTGTCTCCCCACTTTACAGCGCTGACGGACTCAGGACTCGCTGGCATTCATTGGCTTGGCTTTTCAGGTTGGCAGCGGCTGGAAATGGATTTGTGAACCACACTTACACCTAGGCACACACCAGCAAACACCAGTTGGCCGGCAGCATCCCTTCATGCTTCTTGCGTGAGGTCTTCCTCCGCCAATCATCGTCATCGTCATCGTCATAATCATCGTGACGTACCCGTAACTACTGGACCTGAACGGACCGAAGAGAGAGACTCCGAAAAAACTCCGACGCACACATACACACACACACACGAAGGAGCATGGCAGGAGCAAAGGTCACCAACACACACACATGTGCCAATCGCTCGGCGATGGCCGCCGCAAATGCACCACCGACCGACTTCCGCAAACCACATCGTCGGTGGCAATGGCGGTGGCGGTGGCGGTGCAGTGCCTCCCCCCCCGCCTGAAAAAAAATAAAAAAGGTGTCCAATGGCGTGGGTGTGTGCGCGATGTGCCGCCCCGGAACACAGTGTGGACAGAGAGTGCTAAAAAGGACGAGGAATTGCGACCTCGCCTCCTCGCGACTGTCAATGCTGCTGCTGCTGGCATTATGGCCACAATAAGGAGGCGAATGCCGAGGTGCCTGGGGTGGATACGGTGGATGGATGAGAGTGTGCATTGTACATCCTGCAACCCCCACACACTCTCGACGAACATGTTTAGCCCGATCTCCGGGGTTTTCGGTCAGCAAGCGGTGAGGGTCGCAGGCCGCCGACTGCCGCCTCCGTTCCCTCCGGGGCGCGTACCTTGAAGTACATCACACTACCCCCCCCCCCCCCCCTCAATCGGCGAAAGGGTGTGCGAGTTAATGGCGAGGTGGTATGCGGTGCGGGCCTCGATGCAACGCAAATTCCACTCACACACACACACACCGCCACCGCCTGTGTGGAAGAGAGAGAGAAATTTTGGGCGCGAGGGGGCGGTGGTGGGCGAGGGATAGGTGGTAGGGGGTTGGTTTGTTAAGCGTGTACGCCGTGATTGCACTGGCGCTGGCGCTGGGCCGCGACCTCGTACCGCGCGCATCCTCCCTCACTGCCTGCCTGCCGCTGTGTGTGTGTGTGCTTGACAGTGGCGGGGCGTCAGTTTCTGGCATCCCTTCGGTGGATTTCCGGTTAGCTCACTCGGTCACTACCACCGCCCTCCACCACCACCGGCACCTCCGGAACAGGGCCAGGGTTTACCGTTACCCTTTTTTCCCGGCGTTTGGTCCTTTTTTCGATTTTCCGATTCGCTTTCCACTCGTTTGCTCGACGTGGCGACGTGTGGGTGCGTGATAGATTTCTGCGCCATTCTGTGCCAGTTTCGAGCAGTTTCGAGCAGGCAGTTTTCACAGGACAGGATTCCGCAGGACTTTGTCACCTGCGGCAGAGACCCATTGACCCCCCGTCTGGGCGAGCTGCCGGGGGGGGGGGGGGGGGGGGGGCGGTGAACCTCGGCGAAATTCGAGCACGCTTTCGTGCTGATGTCGATCTGCAATTGCCCGCTTTCGAGCAGTTTTAATTCGAGTAGTGCGTTGAGCGGTCGGCGGCATGTAGGTGTGATCAGTAAGTAGGTGAGCGTGATGCTCAAGCCATCAATGCGCTCCGCTGTAATGCGCTCCGCTGTAATACGCTCATTACTCTTCCACAGGGTTGCGCAACCCAACCAACTGTTTCGAGCAGTTTTAACTCGAATTGAGGCACTGAGTGTGGTGTGCAATGGACCAAATCACTATACCCAAAATGTTTACATTACACCTACACAGAGTTGCAATACAACTTGCAAACATTTTCGAGCAGTTCTAATTCGAGCGTTTTAATTCGAGTAGTTTTAATTCGAGCTGATCGTTTTGGTAAGTAGGTGGTAGGGGAACGATTGGTAGATGCGAGGGTAGCTCTTATACAAAGTTGCGACTCAACAAACTGTTTCGAGCAGTTTTAATTCGAGCCGATCGTTCTCGTCGTTTGTGCCTGTCCGTAGCAGATGGTACGGAGACGGGACGGGCATGGTTTTGGGTTGGGTTTCAATCGGTTCCCCGATTGAACCCACCTTAATTAACCTTATACTATTCCATCCTTCCATTACTGTGACACTGATACTTGCCCCGTTTCGGGCAGCCTAAGCGGTCTGTCTAAGCGGTTGACCTGAACACCACCTGAGCAGCCTCATAACCCCTACCCTACCCTTCCTCACACCCGGCACCCCGCACTCGTAACCCTTCCACTCGCCAACCCTCTGACGGCTTGCGCGGCGCGGGGCGACAGATGTAGTAACATTTCGGAAGACGCGGATTGAACATATTCCCACATTTGCCCACATATGCCCTCTCTGTATTTTACCACCCCCCACCCCCCGCCCGCCTGTGTGTGTGTGAAGGACGAGGCCCTCGTTTTCAGCACTGGGTGCGGGGTATGTGCTGGGCGCAACCCGTGTCGCAGGTTGCGCTGGATGGCAACGGCGGCTTGTTTGGAACACACCCTATGGAACCGGAAAAAGAAACTTGGGGCGCGAATCGTACAAGGAGCGGGGCGGGGGGGGGGGGGGAAAAAAAACCCGACAAAACACGGGTTCCCCCCCCCCCCCCCCCGCCACCGGTCAACACCATGGTCAACAACCCCTGTGTGGCCTCTTGCTCTCTCTCGCTGTCTCTCTGTCGGCTTTTCTCGTTATCGAACTTTTCCGTTCGATTTCTCCAATTTTTTGATACCTCAAAACCCGAAATCGATCCCACCGCATCGCCGCCCGCCCGTCCGTCGTCCCCGTTTTCCCTTTCCACCCCGGCGTCTCCCTGGCTTCTGGTGCGGCTTCCAGCGGTCGGTCGGTCGGTCGATTTGTTCTGGGCCGCCCGCCGCCCGCCTCCGGTCCTCGGTCCATTCCGATTCACCCCCGGGCGTCGGGGGGGTGACGGGTGGTAGGAGGTTGATTCGGGAGATCCTCCTGACGCCCTTGGCTTCTTGATTATCGAAACCGAAAGCCGATTTTTATGAGACACAAAACCAACTTTTTCCCTCCGGCCCGAGGACACACTCTCACGCAGGACACTGGACTCGGAGGGGGGCGCCCGTTCACGGTCCTTTGCCGGTCCTGAGTGCGCGGTGCGTATGGTATGCGGATTATTGCGCCGACACATTTTAATTGACCAACCATCCGTGTGAGCGGGGGCTCGTGTGTGTGTGTGTGTGTGTGTGTGTGCGTGTATGTGGCATCCCGCTGTCACACTCTGCGGGAACACCGCACACACACACACACACACACATTCCAGGCACAGCGCCGCATCGCGGGTGATTGCCAGCCATTACACCGCGCGGACAAGACGAGCGACGCGCGCGGGCGACACTTCATTAGCGCGGTGCCAGCGTCCGCCACAGAGCTACTGCACAATTGCACCAGGGCCGAGGGGGGGGGGGGGGGGGGGGGGGGGGGGGTGGGCGCCCACAGTGCACATTTCCCGCAGACACACACCACCCCCAGAGGAACGCGTCGAGAGATTCGAGAACGCAACGGCGAACGCAACAAAAAAGGGGCCAACCTTACACACACACACACACACACAGACGCGCGTATTAAAGGCTGGCGGAGGGCTGGGAACGTCCATCAACCCTCTAGCAGCAGCAGCAGCAGGAGGGTAACATATGACGCCCACGAGGGTCCACACGAATGTTAATTTAACACAAAACGCCCAGTAGACAAAACGAAACAAGGAGAGGAAGAAGAAGAAGAGGAAAAGGAAGAAGAAGAAGTAGAAAAAAAAAGAAGGACAAAAAGGAAAGCAAACAGAATCATAAACTTGATAACATCATTCGTCCTTGGGTTGGGATTTGGGTTTTGGGCCACAGACCCGTAGAGGAATTTGCAGCAGAAGAGGCAAAGAAAGAACGGCAACACGGACGGTCACCGAACCGAGGTCATAAAAATCTATGCACAAAAACCTACGCGCAAAAATCAGAGGCCGATACCGCCGATGTGACAACACGCAGCGTGGTCGTCGTCAGTTCGTGGTTCGTGGCGTGACGCAACTCGGTGCCCAGTTGGGTGTCGAAATCGCGACAGCCGCGATTTATGCTCCCAAACATTGTGGGGTGGGGGATCAACCCCCGGGATCCCGGAAATGCTAGCAACTCTCGATGCTACTCCCTACGATTGTTGCCGTCCGCAGGTAGTAGGGCTGCATCCTGAGGTATTGTGATCATCGTCCTGAGATAGGGCGAACGCTCAAGTACCACGGCTATTACATAAAAATGTGGCAAATGGTTTTCGGCTTGGATGTTGCCTGTTGACCAGAAAGAATGGCCAACAACCAAAGCGGACGAGAGAGCGGCGGAGCGGGAGAGCCGGAGCGGGAGTGAAGAGAAGAAAACAAAAACTCCGCACCCCTCCCGACCTCGGAGGGTTCGGCTGACCTCGAGGAACCGGAACCCCGAACAGGCTGGAACCCCGACCCCTAGCGCGGACCAGGAGGTCCTTCGGTGCCACAGGACCGCCGCCGCCGCCACCACCACCGCACACACAGCTGCACCGCACAGGGGCAGGCTACAAATCCCGGGCTGTGGGACAGCAGTGCGGCCCGGCACCGCCTCCCCGCCTCCCCGCCACTGTCCGGGGCAGATGCATCGCAGATTAAAACGTTTCCAGCCCTCGGCCGTCAGCACCTCGGTCTCTCGGGTGTGCACCCGATTTTGGGTTAGTGTTACACACCGCCAGAGCGGGCCGCCGCCAGATTTCGGTTTCTGGAAGGTCCTTTGTCGGGCGAGGAAATAGGCCAACGCAAACGCAACCCAACCCGGGTACAACGGTGTACAACAACAATGAGCTGAGGAACACTCGAAGTGGAAGAGTGGTTGCAATGGCAAGGAGAAAGCCGGGCCACGGGCCACAGGGTTGGTTGACGGAAGAGTAGGGGCAGGGGACGGGAGGTAGGGATGCAAAAAGGCATGCGTGTGTGCGTGCGTGAAAAAGGAGATACAGAGGTACAGAGAGGCTCAAAAAACACGGCCCTCGAGCGCAGGCCTTGTGCAAGGACTGCGGACAAGGACTCGCGCTGGGTTCGCCGAAAACATAACACGGATAACAGCTAGTAAGCGAAGCCCGGCGATGCACGGCGCTCCGTCTGTGATAGTGTAGCGATGAAAACGGTGACATTATTATCGATACAACCCTCCGCGCGAAGGTTCCCATCCACACGTAACCCTTCCGGACGACGACGACGACGACGGGGTGATAATGAACGAGCGCTAGAGGACACCTAGGAGGGGGCGTCAGAGCGAAAGCGAAAAGTTTGCACCCAGTTTCAATTACTCTTCATAATTAATGCGCCGTGCCTCGCCCGACCGTCTTATCGGCTTTTGAAGCCCCCGGCCCCTGGCCCCCGCTATCCGGGCGTGGCCAACGAAACCGTGCGGTAACCATCCATACCATGCGCACCACTCCACCGGGGGGGGGGGGAGTAGCGCAACAATTTACCGCTGATTTAGGTTTGAGTTTGGCCCGTAAACGTCGCTTCGGCCTTCGGTACCACGGGCGCCATCTAGCGGATTGAACGAAGCGAAGTGTCAGTGTTAGCCAAGACACAACCCCGGGACGCGCTACTAAATTGCAGCACCTCTAGGCGCATTGTTAGAAAGTTCACCACGTACGCCACGACCAACGATCGATGTTTTTGCTTGCCGTCAATGGGCGCGACAAGGCAAACTACAAAGTCGGACTCTCTCTCTCTCGCTCTCTCTCTCTCGAACGCTGCACGGGCGCAATCTCTGCGTGACCTTTTCTAATTCCCAACACCCAGCAAGCGTTGCCAAGAAGAGGATGAAAGAAGCTCAAAAGCTCGAAATCTCTGTGCTGTGATAAAACAACAACACCCAACAGCGTCGCCAGCGTAGTCCTTCAAAAGGGTACGGCTTCGATGACGTTGGCGGCTACGATGACGGTAACCGCAACCTTTCTTCCCGGTGCTACTACTCTCTTCGGGTGATTGAGGCTTTATGTTAACTTGAATTGTTGTTGACAGTCGCTCATTCCAACATAGTATAACGGCGATTGTTACTATGATCGGTGCGATCGTCGTCAATCCTAGCGTTCCGGTTGATGAAGTCGGTTAACGACGATAACGAGTTAGTTGGTAAGCGTAAATGGAATTGCATTTTTTCTCCCTGTTTCAATTTTTCATATATTCTGGCGTCAGCTTGTCAACAAAATGTTTCTCGTCAACAATATATGCTTCTCTTTAAAGTCCAAACGATTGGGGAATTAAACTGTTCTGGCATTGTGATATTGCCGTTCGAACATGTGTTTCCTCCTATACTGATGTGGCAATCGTTGAAAAGAATCAAAAAGGATCCGTTGAGGATTTTAGTAGCTTCACCACAGGTGCCATGCCATCTTAATTCCCGCTGCTTCGGTGACGAATGTAGTTCCTATGGCTACTAATTGACTACGGTTCTTTGAAATCGAGGAAAGGATGATTCAGTTTTGCTTCAGGATTTTATCTGGTAATTTCAAGTATAATTTATGATTTAAATCCATTTATAGGGCCTTCTGTAGATGGTGTTGCATATATTGAGAGTTATCATTTTTGTCCAGACTGTTGTCTCGGTGCCAGGGAGTTAATTTGGACTCTGCTTAGGGCGTCTGCAACTGCACATTAAACATTAAATATTCCCGGTTTATAATCGATTTTGTAGTCTTATGCTTCGAGAAAGAACTTCCAGCTTTTCAATTTTGCATTGCTAAATGTGATAAACTAAAATACGTGAGTTACGTGGGTGAAGGCTCTCGCCTTTGGCCTATAATGTCCCTGTAAAGAATAGCTCAGTGTTGAAAAGTAGAAAAGCTGAGCCGTCCTTTTGACGTCATCCCTGGTGTGGTAGTGAACAGCTTGCCATCCTTCGTTACCTGTGTTCGGCAAGTTCGCGTAGCCTTTGTTCGTTCGCCCACAATCCTTTCCTGTTTTTATTTCCGAACCCGTTTCTTCTTTCTTTCAGAGCTTTTGGTTGCAAGGCTGTGAAATAAAAATGGCATGCTGAGAATATGTTACCAAATTGCCCCCCCCCGCTTCCCGGTTTGAAAATAATTTGAATCGAAATGTTACTGAGTTTTTGTGGATGAAGGTTTGCTGTGTCTATTACCTTAATTACAATTGCATCCCGGGGCCCAGTTTGCCGCGAAATAAATGGATTGAAGAAATAACCTGGTACAATAGCGACACATTCCGTAAGCCCCATGGCGCCCTTTTTGGTAGCGTCGCGATCATTAACGATTGGTTTTGCATGTTCAGTTCAGCATTTATTTATTTGTCCGCAAAATGTTTGACTAATTTATAATTCGTCTTGATAAAAGGTGTATCGTAAACTATGTTGTCCGCCGGCTTCGCCGGGTAAGTTTAAACAGGCTGTTAAGCTACTTGCTATACGCTGAATCTCTTCCTGCGGGGGATCGTACACCTGTGTTCCGATGCAGCTCTTCTTTACCAAACAAATCTTTGCAATTGCTTCCGTTCCGCTTCCGGGCGCGCCCCGGTTCCGGTTCGCTTCGCAGTTTCAGTATAACAATGGCGCACCGAAATGCACCCGGAAATGCATCGCGCAAGCGAGCCACTCCCGTGAAACTCCAGGATCCAGATAACAGATAATAAAAGCATAGCAATACCGATCACTTCAAATGGGTGTGTGTGTGTAGTAGTAGCGACACGAGCAGTATTCCGTTTAGAGAAAGAACCGTCCGATGGGTAAAACCAGCACCAGTTCGCGCTATAACAGAACCGAAACGTGAGACGAGCGAAAGCACATTGACGGAGCACAGCACCACTACGGCACCGACACAACGATGCCTGTTTTCTTCTTTTCCTTTTCCTTCCCTAAATATTAACTCTGTTGGAAAACAAAAACAAAACAATAACTAGTAACATGTTCGATGCTTCTTCCTATTACATTAATACAACATTACAACAGTACTATCAGTAGTAGCACGATTAATAGCAATAATAGTAGCAGTAATAGACTTGATTGTAGATAACAGCAGTAGAAGTAGCAGTAGTCATAGGCAGTAAAATATTCTTTCGCCTTCTATCTCTCTCATTCTCTCCCTTTCTCTCTCAATCTCTCTCTCTCTTTCTCTCTCTGCCTCTCTCTCTTTCACTATCCCCTCCATAGTAGCACTGATGTTCACCGAGCGTACGGTGAGCGTAGTACTCGAGAGGTAGTTGCATACCGTAAAACATAATATTGCAACGAAATCTTCGGTGTTGAGTGTTATGAGTGTGTGCACGTGCAGGCGCATGTGTGTGTGTGTGTGTGTGGTCATCCGGCGGTCATTTCCTCCGGTGCTTGCTACGGTGCACCTATCAGCCTATCAGTGACAGCCGGCTGTTCGTTTTCCGCAGGTGCGCCCGCCACGGGATGATCTGTTCGCCGTCGTCCTCGTCACCGCCGCACACCGACTCGCCGGGCGTGGGCGGCGGCATGTCGGACAGGTTGTAGCCGTGCGCTGTCCCGGCCGCTTCCAGCTTACCGTAGCTGATGTTCTCCATCGAGCGGCGCTCCGTGTTGTTGTTGTTACCGTTGGTGGCACCGTTGCGACCATCGACACCCCCGTTGGTTGTGGCGCTCCACCCGCCAGTGGTCGCTGCTCCGTTCCGGTTGCCGGGTGCCGTGCTCGTCCTGTAGTGGGGTACTGGGGTACTGCCGTTGTTGTTGGCGCTCTGCTGATGATACTGGTTCTCCTTGGTGCAGCGCAGCAAACCCGGGTCGTCGCCGGCACCGAACGAGCTGATGTTGTCGATGGACATGGCGCGCTGCGAGATCCGGTTGCGCCACGTGTCCGACCGGCGCTGTGGTTCCTCCACCTTCGGCGTGTAAATCGAGGATCTGCTTTCAGGGTGGAAAAGACGGCAGAAAACACAACGGCTATCAGAAAAAGCGCACGGCACCCGACGATCCTTGCCCAGATAGAGAGGAGCTGGGGCTTGCTACTCCTGGCCGCTGGATCCACTGCACTGCCATCGACCTACCTGAGCTTGCTTTCTGCCTCCTCCTTGCGAGCGATCAGGTCGCGCTTCCACTTGGGAATGGCGGACAGGCGGCGGTCCTCCGCCTCCCGGGCCAACCGTTCCTCGAACTCCTTCTTGGCCTTCTCGGCCGCCTTCTTGGCCAGCATCTGGCGCTTCCAGTCCGGGATGATGTTGCCGGCGTTGTCTCGCTCCGGGACCTGAAAGATCTTATCAGCTGTATGATAAGGCTACCGAGAGAGCAGACACGAAAAAACACAAAATGGATAGATAGATAGCGTGATTGTGGGTGATGGGGTAGGTGGTGGTGGGTGGGTGGGTGGGTGGGTGCGTGCGCCCGCGTGCGTGCGTATGAGTGCGTATAGGTCAGTGTGTGTGTGTGAATTCGCGAATCTGGCCCGCAATTCCGAATCCAGGCTTGGATTTGGAAGGTCCGCTGTCTAACGCGGTTTGTGCTCTGTCCAGATGTTAGTGTTAGGAAAAGTTAGCAAAGCTTCACTAAACTGCTCGAAACTGTACACATTTTGAAAGCCCACTTCCCCTTTGGTGTGTTAGCTAACCAATCACCGCATCACGGTGTGGTGTGCTGCTTGTGATCGTGATTGTGATTGGCCCCTTAATAGGCTCCATAGGGTGGTGATTGTTATCTAGAGCGCTTGGCCGATGGCGATGGACCTCCGGATTTTAATGAATATAATAAATTATGCTAACAACCTCCCCGTCGGATCGCGTGATTGCATATCCGGCGGTGCCGGACCGTAGATATTAATCCATAAAAGCTGAAAACGGGGTCCAGATGAAGCTAAGAGACGACTACGAGAGACGGAAAGGAAAGTGGGACCGCGAGTTGTGTTGTGCTGGGGAAGCCCGACACTTTCCACACGATTCGAAAGGGAAAAAGACCTCGCAACACTATCAAAAACCGTATACAGGTTGGGGGTGCGGTGGTATCAGCGGTGGGGTTAACGGTACGCAATAAACACCAAATCACCAATCACACTGTGGGAACTGTGGGGAGTTGGAGCTCTCTCTCTCTCTCTCTCTCTCGCTCCCCCCTTCGAAACCATCACCCCTTTACCTGGTCAACGTAATTCTGCGCTGTGAATTGGCGGGTCACCTCCGAGTACACCTCGGTCGCCTGCCGGTCCTCCAGCTTCGCCCGCTCGACCTTCATCTTTTTCACGCCCGCAATGTCCTTCGACAGCTTCAGCTCGGCGATGAGATCCGTTTTCTGCGACAGGAACTGCTCGCTGGTCGTCGACAGGCACTGCATGCTGATGCTGCGCGTCGGCGCCGAGAACGTCTTCGAGAGCATCTTGTCGGTCCGGCGGAGCTGCACACTGTTCAGGTCCTGGATCGAGATGGCCGACAGCGGCTGGTGCAGCTTCCGGATGTCGCTGTCCTGCGGTGGCGGTGGAGGCGGCGGCCGGCCACTGTTCGGCTTATCCGTTGCGATGCTGCCGCCGCTGCCACCACCGTTACCGCCTGCCGTAGCTCGGTTGCTACCGTTAGCAGGGTGCTGTTGCTGTTGCTGTTGCTGATGTTGGTAAGACAGGGTCGAGCTGAGTGTGGCGCCAAGGATTTGCCCGAGCGGTGGTGCGGGTGGTGGAGGGGGTGGATTCGGTGGCTCCGAACCCGCCTGTACAATCAGGGTGGTGTTCAATGGCATATAATCCTCCGTATCTGATGATCTGATGGAGTAAGGAGAGAGAGTTTGCGGTTAGCGTGAGCCCGTTACACCTGCTGATCGCTCTCGTGTATGTGTGTGCGATTGTGTGTGTGTCGTGCCGTTCGTAATTGGGCCACACCGGGCTCGGATCGGCTCCCGGAACGGAACATTGCCAGCAGGCCTTTCGGGCAGTCGCGGCATGGATGATGATCGGCCCCGTGGCCTGTAGAGCTGTGTGTGTGTAGATGGAAGATAAAGCGTGCGTGCGCGTGAGAGAAAGTGTGCGTGTGCGTGAGAGAAACACAACGGATCAACGGATGCCTTTTCTCTCTCGCGTGCCCGCGCTCTCTACCGGCTTAGACTGTTGGAACTTCTTCGCAGGTGTCGCTGCCACTTCCAACTCCACACGAGCCCATCATTTACCGGCATAAAGCGAAGAAAGCTCTCCAGTGGAAGAGTTAAGACCCGAAACTGGAGTACGCAAAGCAGGCAGGGGGCAGGAGTCACAATCAACGGAAAAATTCAAACTTGAAGAAGGTAGTACACACACCGGGGCTCAGATGGAGTACCGGTACCGGCCGGATACACGCCACCTATATCAGAGCACACACTGGTACGTACGAAGGCACACACACACACACACACACACACACTTACTCACTCGCAACCCTGCTCCCACACAGCAGCTGCCAACTAACCTCTGCGAGCCCGCATTGGACTTTTTGTCACTGATACTCTTCAGATACTCGGACGGTTTGATCAGGTGGTTCGAACCGTCGCCGGAACCGTTCGGGAAGCTGGGTGGTACGAACGGCAGGACAAGCTGCTTGTTGACCAGGTTCGGGCCTTGGTGGTGTTGGTGGCGGTAGTGGTGTAGTTGCTGCTGTTGTTGCTGGCCGCCGGTTGAATACTGTTGCTGCTGTTGCTGGCCACTGGGCTGCTGCTGCTGCTGCTGCTGCTGTTGCCGTTGCGGTTGATGGTGATGATGTTGCTGATGGCAGAGCTGCTCCTCGACTGACGAGACCGTGCCAGTTCGGGGCACCTTCGAGCAGTGCAGCCCTGCCGCCAGTGCACCGCTTTCCGTTGCCGCCGCCGAAGCACCACACAGCCTGCCGTTGCCGTGAATCAGCTTAGCTTTCTTATTTGCTGCCCGCGCCGCACAGTACACCCCAGTAGTAGTAGCCGCCGCCCCCGGGGGGAGAGAGGGACAAAAGGAAAGTAAGAAAATAAAAATTGGAATGAACAACCGAAACACACATCGCAGATATACAATTTTCATCTACTTCATCCACTCTACTCCAATTGTTTCCATATCTGTCTATCTCCTTTTTCGCCCTATCTCTCTCTCTCGCTCTCGCTCTCTCGCTGATGTAGGTTGTAGTTAATCTCATTTTTTCGCCACTTCCTTCTAGCCATCCAGCCATTGTTTGTCATACTTCCGTTTACTTTTTCCAAAAGCCCTGCTTATAACTGTTATTGCTGTTACAATTTTCCTTTTCTCACCTTCCGAAACGTTTCAAAAAAAAAACAGGGAAAGAGCAAGAGAGAGAGAAAGAGCAAAATAGAGCGTGGCGAAAATTCATGCGAAACAAACAGTGCGAACAAGAAGTAGAGGAGCGAAGCACAAGAAGCAAACAAAGAAAAGCGAACAACGAAACAGTCTCACAGAAAGAGTGCAGAAAGTAACAGAGAGTGAATAAATTAGGGTGGCAAAAACAATCATTATACAGAAAATATCTATTCTTCTTATCGAAAAAGAGGCAATGGCTACAATATGAAAGGAATTGTACGACAAATCAAACCGTCAATCAAACTGTGCACGTGGATCTGATAGTCAAAAACACCGTCAGTCAGTAATCACACGAACATAAGGAAAAATTAACCCATTTGATTAATTTGCCTTTAAAATACTTGATTAACGACAACGATCTGCGAAGTTTCAGTGCCACATGCTCGAATTCGCGTGATTTCAAATAACACAAGGAACGCTATACGTGTTGCCTACACTACGGCGTAGGAATTATTCGTGCATAATGCTCGCAAAACCAGACTGCCTTTGGTACTAATGCATATTTACTATTATGTGCGAAATGCCAAATTTTTGGGCGGAAGTTAGCGCGGCCGGCTAGTAAATGAATGAAATAAAGCCCAATCTTAACCCTCGGTTTGTGGCGCGCTCATTGCCATCTACGCCACAGCATCAAGCACCTCTTTCTTTTTTCTGGCGTAAATTGCTGAACTTTCGTTCAGCTTTCCCTCTGTCTCTCTTCTGCTCTCTCTCTCTCTCTAGGCGGCTCTCTCGAGTGCGGCTCGACTGGCTCTTTCCGTTTGCCGATCGAGCAAAAACAAAGCTAAAAAATAAACAGATTGCGCACGGTACGATCAACTGTCTCGATCGATTCAGCTCAGCACTTCATTCTCGCTTTCTCTCGGTCTCTCCCTGTCTCTCTACAAGTTTGGTCAGGGTGCGCTGTCGGTAGAAGGTGAGTGGAGTTTAACGACCAAACGATTGCATTTATCGAATTGGCTGAGCGGACCTTGGCGAACTTCGTTAGTCCCAACGTTGAATTTTGGAACATACAAGAAAACGTTTGTTTCGAGAACAAATGGGCGATCTTCTTCACTTATATTTAGGGGCAGAATAAAACAGAAATCTAAATCAAGCAAATATCATTAAATACTGGTTACTTCATCGATCAATCTTTCAACGATCGTACAAAAATGTCAGAATTTCGTAGATGCCTAAATTTATGGTTTCCCACATCCCAACTGCCAGGTGAAGAACGTCTAATCCTAGGGAGTGTCAACAATGAACATCACTCCCATAGCCATCACAATCTTTCTACTCTTTCTCAGTGTCTCGATCATTCGAGAAGTGCAAGTTTCGCGCGTATCCACAGGATGTCCACAGTTTGGACAATATGAACGTAGGGAAGAAACGGTTGGTGTCGAGCTACTAATTGTAGTCTGTCAGTGCTATCAATGTTATTTTACTTTGTTGGTGAATGGAAAGGGAGCTTATGAAAAGCGGACTCTAGCGACTGTGTAACCGGAAACCTATTCTACAAGCCGTTAAAGTGCTCGAAGACTCCATCCATGTTGTGCGAATGTCGGATGACCATCCGGTAAAACAAGTTCCGAAGAAAGATCCCACTGGTAACTGACTGCTGAAAATCCGCAAAAATTACAAAATTGTTGGGGACAAAAAAAATCTACGCTAAAGGCATAAGTAGGCTTTAGCCTTCTGCGGTGCCACAGTTGTTCGAGTTTACTTCACCTGTTCACCTGTACTCGTGTGACTTGTACTTTTCATCATACATGGCTCTGCTTGGTTTGACACTTCTTGATCTGCACCGTATGATGAACGCAGCGCGATAATTCATCATTCATTCGCAGGGCAAACTGATCGAATATCTATTCACCACGTTCGTGGTGCCATATTTATGAACGTATTAGTATAAAATTTGTTATCTCGGTTTCCCCGGGACTCAACGCAGCTCAGTGTCAGTTCCGGAGCCGGTGTTCAGATCTCCATGTGTTCGAGAACTCCGACTGCCGATTGGATGCATACGGTTTGACGTAAAATTGTCACTGTTTTGTCGGGCGCAATGTCTATTTGAACGCACAGGAGAAGCGAATGCGGTACGTAGCGATTTGCGAAGGCTCCCGGCAGTTTAGTGGTTGTTCCCGGCAGTAGCGGTTTACTGCTTTGCCTCACGTCGACGGTGTGTGAGTGCAAAATAATAAACTCTCTCGTCAAACGAATATCTAATCCACCGTAAAATTTCAGTGTAGGCCAGCAGCCTCCGATCAATGTACCGACCAGAGCGAGCGAGCGAGAGAGAGAGAGATAGAAAGAGATGCTGGCGGGGCGCACCTACCGGAAACGATGGACATGCTCCGATTGTGGTTGCCACGGATCAGATCGGACGGCTTGAGGGTAGACTCCTCCAGCACCTCGAGCCCGGAATCGGAATCGTACTGCTGCTGCTGGTCGCTGTGATGGTGGTCACCGCCGCCGATCAGCCTCTGGAGGCGATACTGCTGCTGCTGCTGCTGCTGCTGCTGCTGTTGCTGCTGCTGATGGTGATGATGATGATGATCGCCGAACACCGCTTCGGTCTGCTGGTCGAGTGCATTGGCGCCCCGCGTGCCCTTCGGGTAACTGTAGCCGCCGCCGCCGCCGGAGGAACTGATGATCGGGACCAAAGAAGCAAGGTGCCCGCCATTGCCACTGCTGAACCCATAGCTACCGGCTTTCAGCGGTGGCGGAAGCGGCGGTGGTGGTGGCCCTAAGAGGGAGAGAGAGAGAGAGCGAAAATGATGATTTGCAGTGGCCCCGTTCAATCCGTCCATCGGCGGACACCTGTGCAGCCGGCCCTCCACAGACACACAGCGCATCATCATCTCCTCAAGATACGGAAGGTAGAAAAGAACAGACTGGCTGAGGCAGACGCCCGCGGAGAGCGATCTCCGGTGCGGTGTACGGAAGCACCTCGAACACGGCACCGGCACCTTCTTCTACTTCTCGGCGGCCGGCCACTCGGTGGTTGGTTGCGAAATTGCGGTGCGCCGAAGCGGAGCGGCGGTGCGGAAAATAGCGCACAGAATAGCATAAATCACCCGCCGACGCCATCACGGCGCAGACCGACGATCTTACGATCGGAGAGAAGCTTATTAGGAGGGCGATGATCGTTGCTGATGATGATGGGCCGGGCGCGTCTTTCGTAATTTCAGCGAGCCACCCGCAGCAACCACCACCGTCTTCCTCTTGTCGCCGATTGCTCCTCAACGAGCTTTTACTAGAGCGTGAAGACCAGGCGCTCCAGCGACTCCGGCAGCGTGACGCGTCCGTATGTAGGCTAACCTCATGATCATAAGCCACTTACCTGCATTTTTATTTTCTTCACCGCTCACCGGCGGCTGGGGCGGTGGCGGCGGTCCGTTTCGTTTGATTGCCTCACCAGCTGCGGCTGCTGCATGGACACCGATACCGTTAGTGGCACCATTCGCGTTAACGGTTGTTCCACTTGCTGCTTCGCCCGGCGCCGCCGCTGCCAGAGAGTACGGTGAATGTTGCGAATGTTGGTGCTGCTTTTTGCTGCCCCCCACCAGCCCCTTCTCGGCCGCCCGCTCGTAGACGCTCTCCGGGGAGCAGACGCTCTCGTACGCGTTGTCGGTGGTGCACGACGAGCGCATCGTGCCGGTCCCGGAGTAGTCCAGCAGCGATCCGCCAGCGTCCAGCGCCGACACGGAACCCTTCCGGCTGTGGGGCTGCTGCTCTCCCTGCTGGCCCTTCAGCTTGCCCATCACGTTGTTGTAGACGGGTTTCGGTAGCAGCTTCGTTCCGGGGTAGTGATGCTGATGGTGCCGCTGTTGTTGTTGCTGCTGCTGCTGCTCGTACAGCATGTTGTTGCGTTTGGCGAGCAGCATATTTTCCTTGTTGTTGGCGTACTGCTCGAAAAAAGAAGGCATTAAAAGAAGAGGCACAAGTGAAGGTTGAAGATTTCGACGCTGCCGGTCATGGTCCCCTTAGGCCCCCTAGTACCTGATTGTTGGCGGTCAACTGCAGGATCACGTCGCTACGGTTCGAGCTAGCGCTGGCGGACCGGCTGTGGGAGCCACTGTCACGCGACCGGCTTCGACCGACACCGTGCAAGCTGTTCGATACTTCCGCGCACGCCGCGTACTGTGTCTGCTCCCTGATCAGGTAGATGTCCTCGTAGTCATGTTCGTGGCTCCCTCCGCCCACGCTCGACGCCTTGCCGATCAGGTCAACGACGTGCGCCGGCGGTCCGCCGCTTGTTCCAGCACCAACGCCTTCGCCAGCCACCCCACCAGGTCCCGGGGCGCCCGGGCCACCACCCGAGTTCGAGGACGACACCGAGAGGTCCTCGTCGGAACCACTGGCGGCACCGCTGCTGCTCGAGTGTACCTCGCCACCCGGCACCAGCGCTCGGTTGTTGTTGTTGACGATCTTCTCCTCCTTCAGGACCGCACCGTCCGTGTCGAACAGGTCCTTGACGCGGTTGTAGATCACGTCCTGGGGGTCGTGCAGGAAGAACGACTCGCCCGAAATGCTGCCGCTCGGGGACGTGGGCGTCGACGAGCCGCGCCGCATCGGGTTCACGTAGACGCCGTCGTTGGGCAGAACCGAACCGTAGTACGCGTCCGGTGATTGGCGCGCGTACAGACCGTCCTGCGAACCGACAGAGCCTCTTAGGATGAGAATGACACCGAGCGGAATGTAGCCACCTACCTTCGTTTTGCGGATCGTCGGTGGGTGCAGGTAGAAGGGTTCCGAGTCGGAGCTCCCGGTGGACGATTTGGTCGACAGTAGCGTGCTGGAACCGTGCTGCTGGTGAACCGACGCGGCCGACGTCGTCTTGGCCCGGGTGTACGTACCGGCCGAGCTCTTGCGGGACGCCCGTCCCGAGTGCTTCGGCAGCGAGCTGCCCCTGACCTGTGACTGGTACGCGTCCTGTAGCTGCTTACCCGCGGGTGACCCACTTTTCGGGTGCCCTCCTCCGCCGGTGGCTGCTTCGGATTGCTCCTGCTGCTGCTGCTGTTGCTGCTGCTGCTGCTGCTGCTGCAGGATGTTGCCGTGCTGGACCAAGACATTCAGACACTCGACCTGCTGGTTCTCGGCCGCATCGTTGATCGGACTCTTGCCGTACTTGTCCAGCGACAGCTTGGCACCGTGCTTCAGTAGCCAGCGCACCACGCTCAGGTGGCCGCGGGACGCGGCAAAGTGCAGCGGCGTCGCACCGTCCCCGTCGCGCAAATTTGGGTCCACCGCTTGGTCCTCGATCTGCGGAGATCACCAGTCAGCAGTCCGTGTAAGCAGTGTAGTAGTAAAATACGAGGTGTGTTAAAAATGAAGTAAGACATTTGAATTTTCGTGGCGTTAGGTTGCTACACATGTCAGTGACTTATGGGGAAAAGTTCGGCCATTTTGAGTAATCATTCAGTTTTTGACAGCTGTTTTGCTTGGCCCAAAGAATACTGACCTGTGACTGGTACGCGTCCTGTAGCTGCTTACCCGCGGGTGACCCACTTTTCGGGTGCCCTCCTCCGCCGGTGGCTGCTTCGGATTGCTCCTGCTGCTGCTGCTGTTGCTGCTGCTGCTGCTGCTGCAGGATGTTGCCGTGCTGGACCAAGACATTCAGACACTCGACCTGCTGGTTCTCGGCCGCATCGTTGATCGGACTCTTGCCGTACTTGTCCAGCGACAGCTTGGCACCGTGCTTCAGTAGCCAGCGCACCACGCTCAGGTGGCCGCGGGACGCGGCAAAGTGCAGCGGCGTCGCACCGTCCCCGTCGCGCAAATTTGGGTCCACCGCTTGGTCCTCGATCTGAGGAGATCGACAATCAGTGCAAGCAGTGTAGTAGTAATATACGAGTTGTGTTAAAGAAGTAGTAAGACATTTTAATATCCGCGGGTTACGTGAGTTCGATTGTCGATTTCTTTTTGGCGTTAGATTGCTACACATGTCACTCATTTATGGTGAAAAGTTCCGCCATTTTTGAGTAGTCGAGTCGACAAAGAATCTTTATGAAGTTTTGTGTGAAAAAAGAAACTAAGAGCGCGGACGCAATCGAAATGTTGACTGTGGCTTAAGGTGATACGATGATACGAAGACCAAAAGCAGCGCTTATCGGTGGTTCCAAATTTATTCAGAGGGCCGGGAAGATGTGAACGTCGAAAAGCCAACTTTGGTCGAATGTGAACAGTTTTGCTTACAGTTTTCTTCGATTGCCGTGGTCGTGGTGCATCATGAGTTGTTGCCAAAGGATACAACGGTTAATAAAGAATATTTCCTGCAAGTTATGCTCATTTCGCGCGAAGAAATCCGTCACAAACGCACCCGAATTTGTGGGAAACCCTAAATTTGCTGTCACGCCTCTGCTAACACATCGCGGTTTCTGCTCAATTTTTTGCCCAAAACAAGTCACTAATGATGCCAAAGCTACCTTATTCTCTAGATCTGGCCCCCTGTGACTTTTTATTATTCCGGAAACTGAAACAGACCATGAAAGGGCGACGCTACGATACGATTTATGAGATAAAGACGGCATCGCCGATGATCCAAAACACGTCCAAACAAAGCAACTGTCAAAAAGTTGACCGATTACTCAAAATGTCCGAAAATCGAACATACGTACTCTACTTTGTCAAATGTCTTACTGTCCTATCTATTACTTACTATCTATCTCTACTTACCATCCACCGCAAACAGTCCAGGCAGCCCATCTGCGAGGCGGCATGGATCGCGGCCATACCGTCGCGGGCTCGAACGTACAGCGATCCGCCCGCTTCCAGCACGAGAAACTTCAGCACCTCCAGGTGACCTTCCTGGGCCGCCAGGTACACCGGTGTGACGTCGTTTTCCATCTGTGTGTTGGCGCTGCGCGAAAGAAGTAAACGGAGACCTTCCTTCCTGTATTACCGCATCTAGGTCGCAGACTCTTCATCCGACCGACCGACCGACCGCCCGCATGTCCACCCCAACTCACCTGATGTCGGGGGCCGCTTCCGTCAACAGGCGCACACAGTCGAGGCATCCGCGGGCGGCCGCGTAGTGCAGCGCCAACGCGCCGCCGGCCGGACGCTCGATCGAAGTCATCGTTTGGGCATGGGACGAATCCAGATGGAGCAGGTATCTGGACTCCTTGTAGTCTGCAGTGTACTCCACTTTTAGGCTACCGTACGGAGGAAACGAAACGAACGGGGAAACGAGTGCGTTAGTGGCCGGAGGCAACGCAGAACCAGTTTCGGGGAGGCACGCTCCGAAAATGAGCGCGCCCCATTAGAACGAGCACCTCACAGGCCCCTGGTTGGGGGTCTGCTTAAGTAGAGCACTGCGACTACGGCCGCCCAAGCTAATTCCGGTATTTCAAAGATACGTACGAGTCCCATTTCTTTTGCCACCCCATTCCGGTTCAGTTGCCCTTGCCGCGTTCCAGGGGTAGGGCTCCTGCGGTCGGCGCAAATTGGACCAACCATGCGCCGCGCGCGCGATGCGGTTTGCTCCGATTTTGTTTTCGTTTGCCTTCGATCGCTCTCGGTTCTTGCCACCCGGCCAGATGATCGTTAGCCCACTAAAACGACTCTGGATGACCTAGAGGCAATATGTAGGCAATCGTGTGGACTGCATTTCCTTTACTCGCTGCATTGCTCTGCTCTGCGCTTAGACTCGTTAGTGTCCCCGTTCGTGTGTCTCGTCTTCGTGTACCTAGTTCCAGACAACTTTCCTCTAATCGCCTGACCGAACCGGGAGGCGATCGGTATGTAGGTGTACCGGTAGCCGGCGGGGGGTGTGCAACAACTGCTCAGTGTCGCAGCAATACGAACTAGATCTCAAGCGGCGCTGGGTAAACCAACTGGTACCAAGCAAAACGAAACTGTATGACCTATTTAGATCGATTCAAAAGACTTGTGTTTAATGAAAATAGGGTAAACACTATCCAAGATTGAGGAAAAAACATGCCGTTGGTTTGAATTGAACACCTTCACCATAGCCAACGCTCAAAACATGAATTGCACGCGAACTAAAAGAATGATCTTTGACCCATTCAACGCGTCCATACTGGCCCAATGTTTACTTCCTTAACTTGATCTTCAAATGGATCAGATAGAGAAAAAAAAACCAATCGAATTTCGAAGAGCTATGGTATAGACGAAGCATGGAGTGAGGCCAGTGCTTTCCTAGTCATTGTTGGAATACGTCTCATAACAAGCCACATTTTGATACCAAACTCGATAAAAAAAGGATAGCAGAGTGTCCTCATCCCAAAATTACCACTTTCGTTCGAGCGCAAAAAACACCTTCTCTCCGTTTCGTATCGAACTTTTGTTTGTTGCGATGTAAGATCGTGTGTCCGTTTTTGGAACTCGTAAAATTGGCGCTGGCCCCCGCCCAACCACGCCCAACCACGCCCGTAGAAAGCCACATACATAAAGCAACAGAAGATTAACATTGTCTCTGTTGCAAGCCAGCAGACCCCGCTCGGCGATCGTCATGACGGCGAAGAAGTCTCGAGAGGATTTCAGTCGAGGAGCCGAAGTCTCACTTTCAAAACCCATTTCAGGTGCCATTGCGCAGACCGCCTACTTCGCCTCTGGGCCTACTGTCAGCGATGCTACCCTGTATCAGTATTACGCTTTACGATACCATTAGTGGCTCAAAAACAATTACTTTTAATGCAATGCTGCATGATGGGAAATAACACTGTTCAAGTGAAGCAAGTGGATGCAAAAGTGTTATAAGGAGTCCGTTCCATCAGAACCAACAATCGGACGTTGGTTTGCCGAACGCTGCGCAAACGTGGTCGTAGAGACACCGATGATGCAGATTCAAATGAATCAGTAACACCAGAAACAACCAGAAAAAAAGTCCCCAAATTCGTTTTGAATGATTGAAAAGAGAAGTTGCGTCAGTTACCTGACATTGCTGACAGATATCAAAAGAACTTGGTAGTTTTATATTGCATGAACGAAGTCTCATCAGAAGAATTCCTCCCACATGCAGCATATTGCCCCTGATTTGGCTTCTGGCTGTTCGCAGACCTCAAAACAACTGCTCACCGGTAAGGAATTTCGCTCGAATGAAGAGTTTATCACTGAAATCATCGAAGGCCAGAGATAAATCGTTCCAAAAAAGTTGTATTGAAATGTTAGAGCGGCGCTGGAATGATTGTGTGGCTCTTGAAGGAGAGATCACGTTGATGATCATAAATCCAACTTTGACCAACAAAACCCGCCTTTTCCCCCTTAGGCAGTATCTGAGTATCTGAAACAGTTATTGGGACTTTTTTATCACGTGCCTGTCTCGTTGTTGCTGGTTTGATAGATGATTTGGTGTTTTGCAACCCGGACACACACTGAGACTCTGCCCTTTCCGGACTCTTCCCTTCCGTCATGGCGGTCGCACTGAACTCAGCGAGATCCTCTTACATAAGGTAATGATAGGATGTATATTAATTCGCACGTTATCAGGCCCCATCGAGCATGCACCACGGCATTGGCGGCGGCGATGCTTCCTGCATCGGGACGGACCAGCGCTAGGCGCTACGGAGCTTTTGGCGTAACGGGCTAGGAATTCTGAAGAGTTCCGCTGTGCAGGCGGGGGGGGCGTAAAATTACTATCGTTATGTGTTGTGGGCCGCAACACGATCCACCACACCACGCGGTTTCTTCCTTTTTCCCGTAGGTACCACCCCCGGAGGTGAGGCAGCACTGTGAAGAGCACTGATGTGTGGAAGCAATAAATTACTGGTGGAAACCTTCCCAGCCAAAACAGCTCATGGAGCGCAGTTTTTTTTTTTTTTTTTTATTAGAGCAGAAATCACCATACACCTCCCGCCCAGCCGGCCCGCCCGACCGCCCGCATGTTGCCGGTGAACGCTCGGCGAACGGAACATGGGACGAAGAGTCCGTAGTAGCGAAATGGGGCAAGAAAATGACCCATGGCCCGGTTTTTTCCCCAATGGGTTACTTACGAATCATCTCCGAAGCTCTAGCCAGAACATCTGTAGCTCGCGCGAAAGGCGAGTGCGCACGCCGTTTCAAGAACCGTTTTTGCGATTGTCTGCGGTAAGAACTTACGGTCGAGAGCTGAGCTCGAGCCCCCGCTGAAGAGAGAGGTGAAACGCAACGCAATCTATGGACGACCAGCGGGGGGGGGGGGGGGGACCGCGCCGGAACACCGCGCCGAGGGGGGCGGGGACCCGTGTGGATAGAAAGCTCATTCGGCCCATTAACCAAATCTCGCGAGCGAACGCAGTTGCACCTTGCTGAAGTCGTCGCGCCGACATGGAAACTTGCAGCCAGCCATGTGAAACTTGCAACCAGCAAAACCAGCTAGCGCCTCTCCACCACCCCCTGGACACCCCCTGCTCCTGCTCCACCGCGGTGCCGATTATGCGAAAGTGAGTGAGAAGTAGCAGCCGAGAAGTAGTAACTCTGCAGCAGTAACGGGTCGTCACGCACAACACAATGGTCGGAAATTAGTCGGAAAAGTCGTGAAATGGTGGCGGCGAGCAAAAACATACCCCAGCCCAGCCCAGCCAACCAGCCACCACCACCAACAACAACAAATGAAAGGCGCTTGGAAAGGCCGCGACTCAAACACAACCGCAAGCGCACCTGCACCTGTACCAGGAGATCCGGTCCAGGCCGCCCAAGGTGTAGAAAACCCCGCCGCGGGTTGCGCGGCTATGTTAGGTGGGCAACAACTACTACTACAACGAGGCTCGGATGTGTGTCTGTCACTTCCTGTGTCCCTTTGAGTCCCAGTGCCTCTGAGCTTCGCTGCCTGCGCCAATGCGCTGGGTCTCGTCAAACCACATTAGTTGAAAGTTGCCGACTAACATCCTCCCCAGCAGCTGACGCTTGCCGCGTGTCACCGGCTCACGGGAGTTTTCTCTTTCCATTTCACTTTGATTGTTCCATTTTTTTGTTTTGATTTTGTTTTTTCAACTGAAAGTCGCCATCCAGTAGTTGGTGTGTTCTTGGGTTGGGTTTTCGAGCACTTCGAACGAACATTGTTGTGTTTTCCTTGCAAAGCGCTAATGGTTTTGCGTTGACAGGATCTTCACCACGCACATTGCCCTAAGCAGCTAGTCAACACTGGTAGTCGACAGTCATCGCAGAAGGCATACGTCTTTCGAGATCCAGGCAGCACTTCAATTGGGAAAGAATTTTTTTCTCATCTTTCCCATTAACCTGGCAGAAACTTCACTCTTCCGGGGAAAATGGTGCGCGTGACGGTTGCTCCTCGATTTTATTATCTGCTGGGGGGGTTGAAGCAGTAGTATTGTGGTATCCTTGCCAAAGTACTAGTACCAGGAGCGATGACGAATCCGACCGGCTAGCACTAGGACTATGTGGCAGGGACCGAGAACAATACACCGTGGATACACCGCACACTGACAGACGCGAGCCTTGAAACGGCAGCTTGATCCGGAACCGGTTGTTAGTTCGAAATTGGAAAATTCTGCTCGAATCGATCTCGAACTGATCCTGAACCGCCTTTGCTGGCACATGCTTAGAACCGAGTATGAAACTTGAAGATGCTGCATGGCACATCCGTTCGAAAGATCACCCCCCAAAGGGACGGCCCACGCCCAAAGGAGGCAAAACGAAACCTCTCCGAACCTTGGCGCTCAAAGCGCATATTTTGCTGATCGCGTTTGGTCGCTGAAGCGAGCCTCAACTCCAGCCGTTTAAGTTACCGCACCCCAGTCAGTTTCAAAAATCATTTCGCGGAAAACCCGGAACACCGTCGACGGAAATGGTCGACCAATAACCGAAACAGTTTCGAACGCCTTTTTCGATCACCGCCATCGGTGCGGCACACTACGTATCGGTGGTCCTTGCGTGTCACACGAGAGCGTGTTGCGCGCGAGTCGGTATCGGTTTTCCCTTTTTCCGTTTCTTCACCACCGCCACCATGCCACCGGCCTCTTCCTCTTGCTGTGTTGCATCGTCGTCGGTGGCAGCGATGGTTGCGATTTAATGAGCCGCCGCCGCCGCCGCCGGGCTTCGAATTTTCCTTTCTCCTAAGGGGTGGGGGGGGGGGCCCCCGCGGGGCGGCCGAGACCCCTGGGAAGGCGCGGCTCCGAAAACAAGGGGGAGGGGGGGCTGGTTGACCACCGAAAGCCGACCGAAAACCGACCGAAACCGATCCAAACGGAAACGTCAAACTATTCGTCGGCGTTTACTTCTTTAATTAGTCAAACCGTCAAAAACCAAACGGCACCTTACGTGACCCGATACCAGCCCCCCTCCCCCCCGCAAGCTACACCAACTCCACCGAAGAATGCGCCACGACTTCAAAGGGAAGCAGCTCAGGAAAAGTGTTGTTTTGAAGGCATCCTTGACTTGAGGCGCTTGTTCGTTTGGCCCAATACGTGCGGGATGTTCCTAAAAGGTGCCACCAGAATTAGTTCCACGGGCACGGGCCAACAGGATTGGCTTTTTCCTGGCGGCGCTGGGCTGTATATAGTGTGATCTGCGCTGGCTGGCTGACTTACCTGTTCTCCGTGACGGACTCCAATGTCAGCATACACCCACAAACACACGCGAGGCGTACGCGTCGCTCTCGACCGTACTAATACGCGGCTCTTCGTGCACTATAATCACGTCGCACAGTGCGTCGTCGCGACGTCCTACGCCTGCACCGTCTGGCCGTTACTACTGTCGGATCGGAAAACGTTAGCAAACCCCCAGCAAACACCGATACTAAGTGTGTGTGTGTGTGTGTGTGTGTGTGTGTGTGTGACCCTTAGTGAGAATCCCCTCCCATCCCGCACCTCCCTCACTAACTCGCATCAATGCACCCAGCCCCCCCGGGTAGTATCAACAGACTGGGTGCTGTCCTGTCCTGGACATCGCTTCGGAAAAACAAACGTAATCGGTTCGAGCAGCTACAAAGTGATCAGGAGGGGAAGATGGGTGGGTGGCGGGGGCGGTCGACTACTGATAGCGAGGTGACTCGAGTCCCCAATAGTACAGCGGCGCACATTTTCGAGCACATTCGAGCACACTCGAGCACCACACACCGAAACTACCACCAAGAATTGCCAGCCCATTTCCCAGCATCCCCGGGGCAAGGGTTGCTGGAATATGGTAGGATAACATAAGGATAACAGAGAGAGAAAGAGAAAAAAAGAGAGATAGAGAGAGAGAGAGCGACAGCGAGCGATAAAAAGAGAGTGACGGGAAAGTCAATTCAGTTCAAATCGGAAAACGAGGACGCGTCGTCGACCCCGTCGTCGTCGGCGGCGCCCGACAGATATGTTGTTGCAAGGGGGTGGCGCAAGGCGATAATCGTAGGCCCCTGACGCATGACGCGTCCCACCCCGCCCCCTCGTTACCACACTTCAACCCCCTGCGGCGCAAGTGGGGTAACGAAACAAAACGCGAGCAACGAGCGAGGTGAAAAACAAAGAGCAAGACAGAGAAAGAGAGAGGTAGAGAGAGAGATAGTGAGAAAATGGAAGAAAGAGAGAGAGAGAGAGCTGGCGAGAGAGCGAGCAGACAATGCGGATACAAATAGCGAAAATTTGCTATTGACCTCCAGCAACAAACTCCAGCGCACAGCCGGAGCCGTTTGGTTTTTCCTGCCACTTTCCTTTCTTCCTACACTACGATGTGGTGGTGGTGGTGTGTATGTGTGTGTGTGTGTGTGTGCGTGGACTCGTTGTTGCTGCTGCTGCTGCTTGACTACTTGACGGAATTGGATGGCACTACCCGGCCACTTCCGATGATGCTGTCCTCCGCGGGTTACGAATTCGCTTGACTCAACAACGATCTGCGTTACGATCTTTCCGGGCATGCGTGTGAGAAAGAAGACTTTCTCTGCTACATGCCTACACACACACACAGACACTGGACAGGCGCACACAGGACAGGCTTGGTTAATTGCTGAGGATCCTGGAGGATGTTGATAGCTTGAGTCCGGGTCGCCGAAATCGTTTGTTGCCCTTTTTGGGGGGTTGTCTCTTCACGAAACACCACAAGCGCACGCGCGCGATAACACGCGATCACTGCCAACCACGGCTAGGTGAATGCACCAGCAGGATGCACCAACTTTCTTCTTTGCTGGAAACGTTGGGGCGAAAGGGGACCTCTTTTGCTCCACCACCACAACACCACGAACACCACCAGAGCAGAGGTGTTGTGAAAGCTTCCGAAGCACACCCAAGCCACCCTCTGACACGCACCTTTCACGCACGGTGTTCACAGGGGAGAATACTTCGAGTGAATAGCACACCAGTGAGCACGAGCAGCAGGTGCCTGATACGACGATCTACGCGTCCGCCTTTTGCTGCGCTCCGGTGCGCAGTCAGAACGGTTGTGAACGGGGCTCCGTTGGCTCACGGTGCGCGACGCCCCAGAAAAACTGGCCGAGCCTCCGAAAGCTCCCGATCCGAGGAGGCTCCCGAAGCTCGCCAAGCCATCGTCGACGGCGAGCCGCGCGCTCTCTCGCTCGCACCGCCGGGCTCAAAAGCAGGAAAAGTCGGCTGCTGCTGCTGCGGTCGAAGATGATATGCTCCGAGTTCGAGAGCCCCCATCAGCCATCGCGAGCCGTCCGATTTCTTCGCCAAAAGCAAACGATGGGGCGCGAAAATGAGACTCCGGACACTCCGGTTCGGTCGGTTCGTCGGCCGTATGGCCGACGGTTGGGTTTTGGGAAAGTTGAGCGGGCGGGTTGAGAGAAACCCCAGAAGGAGAGCAAAACACGGGCCAGCGGGCGAGAGCGGTCCGACCCACGTCGCTCGCTCGCTACGTCGAAACGCTGGCTGGGTACTAACAAAGTACTACGCTACGGCACACTCTGCTGCTGCTATTGATGCTAACAGCTAAGACGCACGCACGTCAAAAACAAATGTTTTATGTTTAACACTCCACGGTGTCGTCTGTTGGTGTCCCCCTTTTTTGGGACGAAGCGAATCTTTCGCCCAAAAAGGGCCCAAACAAGACCGATAGCCTGAGTGACGAGCACCACAGACCCATTGTCGACAAGGTTCGACCGATTAATTTGATAAAATTCCCATCAGAAGATGTCCTTTGATGTTGTTGTTTGATATTGGGAGCCTTTTTCTTCTTCTTTGCGTATAGAGAACCCTTCTGGGACTTCCGGACCAGCCAGCATTCCTTCGGACGGAAGGGAGCACTGGAGGCTGCAGGCGCCCTCGTCTACTTAGAATAAACCAAGAATCACTCTCTAGACCAATATGTATACCCCGTCTTTGTAGGGAAAGTACATATAAACAAAGTTGGTGAGCAGTTTCTGGACATCCTTCTCTAGATCAAGGACGGCCCACGATGCCCAATGAGTCGGTCTCTATTTTCGGACTATATAAAGTGTATCAAGGTCATGATGTTCAGTCATGATGAGTACCTTGAAGTGCTTTTCCCGACACTCCAGGACTTCGTAGGGACTCTGGTACGGCGGCAAGGTTAGCGAAGGGCAAATCGAGTCGCACGGAGCTGCACGATCGGAATGCACGGAATGCGAGCTAGACTTGTTAGTGTGTACTGATGTTAGAGCTGCTCGAATTCGCTGTTCGTAGCCTCCTTTACGGAGCGTATGAATTCTGCTTGATCGTGTGGCATGGTTCTACCCGTTTGTCGATGACAAACTCGGGTTAGAATGCGCAGAGTTGTTGTTCCGCACACCACCTCTGCCGGAGAAGCTTTTGATGATGACCCAGGAAGTACCCAGGCCCAACAGTATTGTGCCTAGCCCAGCATGTTGTATCCCTGCTCTGGAGGGCTGCTTTCTGGCTTCTTACTCCTGATTACTGCAAGCCAATGGAGAAAACGGTCAGAATATGGTGAGGCAATAGCAATGCCCGTTGTTAGACGGAAATGAGTCCACAATGTCCATGTCGATATTGCTTTGGGCTAAACCGTTGTAGTACAAAGCTCGTTGCGTCCTTTCCGCTTAGTATGTCGGCTAGCTCGGGATCGCGTGTTTGATCTTCTGAGCAGCTCTTCATAGTCCGTTGTCGGTGTGTTTGAGTTTGTTGGATGCGTGAAAGCCAATTCGTGGTTACCTTGCTATGGATGCCGGTATCGGGTTGAGCTATAAAATCTAACTGGCGTGCCTGTCTATGCGATGCTTTTTCCTGGTTTTGACGGAATATGTAGAGCAGTGGTTTATGGTCTTTGTTAACATGAAATGTGTGGCCTTCGAACATGTATCGGTAGTGTCGCATTGCGCGATATATAGCTGTAAATTCTCAGTCGTACGTTGAGTAGCGCTCCTGAGCCTTCTTGGTCAAACTTCTTGGCGAAAAAACCTAGTGGCTATACTTGATGATCGACTATTTGGCAGCTGCGCCTACGGCGATGTCGAATGCGACGACCCATAGCGAAAGTTTAGCGGTTTTGGCAGGGCGAGCTAGAAAAGTTGCACGTGCCAGCTGTTGTTTTCACCGTTCAAAAGGAGCAATTGATGCAGCAGCCCATTCCACAGGGGTTTGGTCTTCCTTTTCGTTTCCCGGAATCATCTTCAACTGCGGACCTTAAGAATCCGCCTGGCTTGCGGAATGAATAGTCGATAAAAGTTAATCATGGTTAAGAACCACTTTGATTCCATGATCGTCTTCGGTAAAGCAATCTGTTGGATCGCTTTCACACACTCGGGGGACAAGGGACGTGTTACTTGTTTTGGTAACTAGGTGCCCAAGAAATTATATCTCCGATCGGGCAAATTGGCATTTCGACAAGTTAATCGTCATCTTGTCTGGTGTTATGTTGTATGGAATGGTTTTGGCGTTTGAAACGCAATGGTCGCCGCAGGGTTTTCAGGTTCTATCTGCCTTTTTAACGAGCTGAAGCGGGCTGGCCCAGCTGCTTTTCGAAGCCTGCCGCTTACAAAATCCTCATAGTGCGCCATCCTCTCCGCCATCGTCTTCGTCGTAAAGTGGTTACGATCATACTTATGATGAAATCAACCAATACGACCAACCGTAACACGTAATTTTACAGTGGCAGATCCTTACGAACTGCCAGAGATGCTCTAGAGAATTAAAGTATCGGCAAAACAAGGCAAAGTGCAGTAAGTTCGCAGGTCCTTGTGGTATCTACGCTACGAGATTCTAGCTGTAAAATGCGGCCTTCATCAGTCCGCGGTTCATTAGTTAGGCACAACTTCCACAAGTGGTACGGATACTAGTTTCGGGTAGCTCTTACAACAAGGGGAATGCTCTTGCGCTTAGGGGATGCTCTCGACGTACACCTGTACCTAAGATATGCCTAGTGTAAGCCACATAGTTAAAGGGCTCAATAGTTCAACTGCATCGCGGATGTTATTAAAGATGACTTTTTACTTTTATATCAACCCCCCCGTACATACCACTGCCAACGACTCTGTCAGCGAGAGTGAGTGAAGAAGAGCACCAACGAACGAAAGAGAGAAGGGGGGAGAGAAAAAGAGAGAGGCAACCAGACAGACAGACAGCGAACGCGAATATCCGCCGATGTTGTGTGAAAGAGATCGTGTGAACCGAACACACTAAGCTTTCTCTTCGCGGCTCAGCGCTACCGAGCATATGCTCGCCATGAGATCTCAGAAAATGAAGCAAAACTCCAGCGAAAGCATGCAACCGTACGACGTA
This sequence comes from Anopheles cruzii, assembly GCF_943734635.1. Lineage (NCBI taxonomy): Eukaryota > Metazoa > Arthropoda > Insecta > Diptera > Culicidae > Anopheles > Anopheles cruzii. The sequence goes on from NC_069143.1 coordinate 6,435,676, forward strand.
AAGGAAAAGCACCCGGTAAAGGGTACGTGATAGAGCCCCCGGCCCGATTGCCCCCGTTGATAGAGCAGTCGGCAACGCTCGTCGTTGTCATGCCAAGAGCCACGAGTTCGATTCCCGAGACTGGCATGAGTACCGGGGGGTTGGCGTGAGGCCAACAACCCCGTCCGTAAAACCACAACGTTACAGTAAGCAATAGAGATCAACATTGTCACTGTTGACGACCCCAAGACCACTCGGCGGCGGTTGTAGTTTTGGAGTATACAACGAAGAATCACTTATCACGGCAGAGGGCCAAAGAAGAAGAAGTGCCAATGAAGATCGTCGAATGGTCATTGATATAAGATTTAATGGTGAAACAACCAATGATATTGCAAAAATATTGGACAAAAGTTAGGCACCCTATCGCCTATTAATCAACGGTTACGAAAACGAAAGTCGTGTTCATCGTATCGTAGCTCGGGGACGTAAAAAGTCAACACCAAAGTGAATTGATAAAAGTAAATGCCTTCACCACGAACAGTTTTCAATACTCGACAAAACTATTCGACAAAAACATGTCTTATTTTCAAAAACATTCCCCACCTAACAATTTTTTTACTCTGGGCATGCTTTAAAACCTTCCTTATTGGGAAAAAGGTGATCTGGACTGATGAACTGTGAGCTAGTTTCGTGGACACAAAATAAAAACTGGTTCAGGACACAATCAACGCACTTGGCTGGGAACTTGACCCCCCCCTCCACCACTGCATTCACTAGACTTGGCCCCTTCCGATTATCATTCATTTTCATCGATGGTACACGTATTGGCTGAGTAGCACTTCGTTTCCTACGAGGAAGTCGATATTGGATGATTGAATTGGTTTGCTTCAAAATAGAAGAATCCACGATTTAGCAGAGAGATGGGAGAAATGAATATCTAGCGATGGCATCTACAGGGTGGTTCATATAAAATCTGTTTTTTTCATTGGGTTATAAAAAACGGCTGAATCTTTTTCGATGGTGAAACATTTATTTAATAATAATAATAATATCGGTCATTTGAACGGCCCTGCTTACTGCTACTGCTTTTGCTGATGGCGTTGCGCCAACTTCTCGACACCCTGTACAGGTGCCGTACAACAACATCGAGGGACTTTTCCGAACCGAACATCACCGATGAAGGTATACGTCTGCTGCTACGCCATCTCACGCCTAACTCTTGCCGTCCAAAGTTACTCTCCCGTCCAAGGTCCAGCGAGCAACGCCAAGAGTGAAGAACTTCTTGCCGCCGCGGCACAGATAGGACTTCTCCTGCTGAACCGCGGATGTGTGCTTTCCACGGAAACGTGGTCGCCAGAGAGTCGGTCTTCGATGTAGCATTCTCAATCCCATTGCAGGATCGCAGGTAATTGGGTGGGTACTATACAGGGACCGCAGGCGTCGGACCTTTCGGCCATACGTCGGCAACACGGCGGAACAGCCGGAAAAACGATCCGCATCGTAACACAGGGTGATCTCATTGCCCTGCGATTGTTTCCAGCCGTGGCCGGCAGCCTCTTCGGGGAGCTTCTCGGAGAAGGTATCTTCACGGTAGCTACCGAAGGTTTCATGGCGGTGTGGTTTGTGTTACATTACGGCTGAGTTTGGTGCTGCATTAAGGCTGTGCGGTGCGCTGCATATTGGGAACAACACGATAAACTAAGCAGATCATGTAAGTGTAGTGTGATTAGTGTGCCATCACGCATCTAGCATAGCATGTGTATTCCCCAGATCTGGATATAGTTATTATTGTTGTCATTTTCATTGGACATATTTTGAGCTTGAAGTTCTTCATCCTCTCCATCTGGAAAAGAGAAACGCACATATATTTATGCCCCGGCATGTATATCGCGCGAAATACGGCCATAAAACCATTCCGTTTGGTCAGCGGCTGCAAAACCTGTAGAACCTGCATACACCTGAGCATTTCTTTACTTTCTTGCATATATATGAATGTGTGCTGCTCCTTTGGAATTCGTCTCTAAGAAACGACCGTTGCCCACGCGGGGGAGGTTGAGGGGGCGGTATAAAAGCCTGCGTATGATTGACCAGCAGTGTGTGTGGTGGTCGGGGAGCTGATGGGCTGTATTTTTGCGATACCAACGGTCGTTTGGCTATTTTTCGAGTTCTCCACATGAGCACAACAAAGTAGCAGCTGCAGCTGCAGACTGGTAGGACAATGGCAATTATAATATGGTCTGGTATGCGAGAAGGTGCCCAACCGTTATACTCCATTGTCCTGAAACCGACGGCTCCGATTTTTTTAAAGCTGACGAGCTGCTGACGACTCGACTCGTCTCGTCGTCACTCGAAGCAACCTGTGCACAATGCTGTTGATGATAGCAATGCAAATTAATGATGGCACTTCCGTCGGTAGCGCTCCATATAGCCCAATAGAGAAGGTGTCCCCCGCAATAATGTTTTCTGAGTATTTCATCCAGGAAATAACATAGGACTTCTCTGGAATTGGAAAAGACGGTACCAGAAAGCTGTCGGTAGCTGCTTATCGTATGCGATTAATGTGCATTTTTTGGCTGTTTTTCAACTCCTTTGGTGGAGTGGTTTTTCGTGCTGTCAGGTTCTCATTTTAGAAAAATTTTCTTACGTCATTCTTACTATTTGCCGGCTAATAATTCTCCAGCATCTTGCAGTTAATTTGTTTCGGTTCTGCAAAGACGGAGCGAGGCCAAGCCTTGGCAACCAAATCCGCTGAAAGCAATATTATACGCCACTGGATTCACCATACCATCATCTGAGGGGCTGCACACCCGAGGACATGGTGCCTCAGATGATAAAGAGCGTGGAGCGCTGGAATGAAGTAAGGCTGGCTCTGCGCGGCATCACCCAAAGGCTGCAGCGCGAGTGGAACGTCTACCAGGAGCAGGCAGCGCGAAGAGCAGAAGCGACGGAGGTGCGGCGCCTGGCACGGCTCAGTAACTTTAATTTAAATGTCCATAGTAATAAGTATCTGTTTTAGAATTTAGAATTTAAGAATTTGTGTAAGGGTCCAGGCCCCCCGGGTTCCCTGAAAAGGAACGTGTATCGGGGGACTGGACACACCTAGTTCTTCAATAAAGAACACTATTATTTAAAAAAAACTGGATTCACCATCCCAAAACAAGGTTTCGGTTCACAGAGGTTTCGTTGTGCTCTTTATGTATTTTATATGGAAGGAAAGACGAACCGTAACTCCGCACGTAAAAATGTCAAAGCGATCCCGCTTATGTCAAATCGTATATGAATCCACCGCTTAACACCGCTCACCGGTCCTTCGAAAGAAAACCTCCGTCGGGCTTCACAGTCTTTATATCGCTTGTCACACCGCGGAGAGATAAATACTAGCGTGTTCAATAAGTTCGTAGCCTCGATAACAAAAAGCGCCGCTACAAGTCCAACACCTGAAATCGTAAAAATAATACATGATATCGTATTGGAAAATCGTCAAATCACTTAAAGAGATTTAGTACAAGTTTTCTCGGAAATCTTCAACTGGATGAACGCTTGCTGTAGAAAGCTTTCAACTGAATGAACTTTTCCGTTCGACAATCGGCATCATGGGTCTCGAACGGAAACTCGAATTCGACAAGCCGGCTTCCGTCAACTTTTTGCAACGGAAAGAGCCGTTCGGTTCTTAGATTTTATCAATTAGTTTGTATTTTTAATGCTGCGCCGTGCAAAAGTAGTGATATTTTCAAAGTTAGTTTCTATTTTGGTGATGAAAAATTCAATTTGTTAAATTTACGTCGCAATATTTTGCGATGAATCTTTGTATTTTCAGTTCGCTCACTGTTACTGTTGCTAGCGGAAACGTGGTGCGCGAAAATCATTTCAAAATTTCAGAAACATAATAGCAAGAATCGCACGCACAGCTGATCTGCTATCTGTGTGTGTGTGTGTAGCTGTGTGTACAATGTTTACAAAAATGCACCAGAAATGACAGTTCGTACTCAAAGAGTTTGACAAGCTTTCACATTTAAGCTTTTTAGCACATTTTAGCACATTTAGTACTCGGAGCTTCTCGATTCGACAACCATGATAGCGGCATTCGTCTTCGACATTCGCGTTCGAGACCTCGAATGAACTTTTCCGTTCGAGTTCTACGATAGGGCTGTGAATTTCAAACCGTAAAAAATGTATTTTTCTTGTCGAGACTACGAACTTATTGAACAGCCTAGTAGTGCGGGGCCGGTGTGTGAACGTACGTGTCGTGCAAACGCACACTGGTTCACGCTTTGGCACTCACACCATGCACTCAGCGCACTCAGCGCGACCGCAGGCCGTCACCGTAGCCAAGTCGCCGCCTCGCCTAGAACGGTCAGTTCCCTCGCAACTTCTTACTCGATTGGTCGCATGATTGGAGTGGTCTTCGTTAGTGTTTTTTTGGCGATCACATAAAACGTTCAACTCTGCGCTGCCAAGAGAAAGATCTGTCAGACGCATCTATTTTGGTATCGATCGCAAGACGCGTGTATTCAATGTGCCAAGAACTTAACATAAGCATCGGAGTCTGTTCATATAGTGCGCGGTGCAAACATCGTTATTGCGTAAAGTGCTAAAACACAAGAGCCCACAGTGTGTGACACAATCGTCATGGCGACGACGCGGCTCCCTGCGGTGTAGCACGAGAAACAATAGTTTGTGCAGTGTGTAGCCGACGAATGACAAGTGTGTAGCATATCTGGTGATTGTGTGCGTGCATGTGCGAATGCACGCAGCGTCGCGCATTCCACAGGACGCGCACCACACATAACTTTTCACTGTTTTTGTTGCACGCGCGTGTGTGTGTATAGGTGCAGGGCGGCTTGGCAGCTCCAGAGTTTCTCATCTTCGCCTCTGACACAATGGTAATTTGGGATTCTTTTTATTTCTTCGTTTGTTTTAGTCCATATTACCCTTTACTAACGCAACCTAATCTCCTCTCCTAGCGCCAGGATCGATTAAAAAGTTTTTTAGCACGCCTATGCGCGCGGTGGTGTAGGCGTTATGTTTTGGTCTCGCGAAGTACATCTTTTGCCTGGCGGCTGCATGCAATGTTGTGCTCTCCACGAACATTCCGTGTGCATTTTATGTTGATCGAACCTTTGGGCGCATACCAGTCAGATTATATGTTTTTTTGCTTATGTGTGCTGTGTGAGAAGGAGGGAGCACTGTTGCGTATGTATTCTTGGTCTCCCAATTGAACCTTGTACTCAAATTGTAAAAAAAAACGTTGATCGCAACATACGTTTTATGCTCTCCCACTTATGAAATGTTGTTTTTTGGTCAGGAAGATGCACCCGTTCGATTTATCTTTATTCTATCTTCTGGGGAGTGGGGGGAGAGTTAATAACCTCCTAAAATCGAAGCACCCAACACTATTCCTTTTTTCCTAGATCAGAAGAAATTGGCGAAGCCGCCTCCGCGTATGAGATGCAAACATAATTTTTTTGCATAAAGTTCTTTAGCCAGCCAGCCGATAGACGTATTTTTGTTAACTGTTATTTTGAATGTAATATGTATGGTTGAGGAAGTTAACGAAAACAGCTTCCACTACGATTCCATCCGGGGATTGTATTTTATGTTGCCAAGTGCCCTAATTTTTATTAGTGTGGCATCATCATCGCGCACATGTGGTGTTGGCATGCCGCGATTCCCCACGCGGGAGAAAGGCGAGACGCGCACATATGAATGTCCGCCCCCCCCCCTCCCCCTTCCCTGGCACACGCGAATTTATCGCGCATCGTTTTGGTGGCCCAAGGTGCAAATCCTGCAGTCAGTTCTCCGAGAATTTCGCGATACTTTCTTGCTCCTTTGGAATTCGTCTTTTAGAACAGGCCGTTGCCAATGAGGGGGGTGGGTGAGTGGGTGTTATAAAAGCCTGCGTATAATTGACCAACGGTCATTTGGCTATTTTTTGAGTTCTCCACAACAAAGTAGCAGACTGGTAGGGCAATTTTATTATGGGTCCCTGGTATACGAAAAGGTGCCCAAGTTCTTCCTCCATTGTCTCTTCAAACTGAGGCTTCGTTTTTTTTTAAGCGGACGAGCTGCTGACGACTCGTCTCATCGTCATTCGGAGTAAACTATATGCACATTGCTCTGTTGATGATAACAATGCGAATATAATGATGGCACTTCCGTCGGCAGCGTTCCATCCTGTACAGGAGGACCCCCCGGGATTGAGGTTTTCTGAGTATTCCATCCAGGAAATAATACTTCACTGGAATTGGAAAAGACGTTACCGGAAAGCTGTCGGCACCTGCTTTTCTGCATTTATTTGGTCTATCTTTTTTGTGTTTATTTGGATGGTAGTGAATCCTTATGAAAGCGCAGAACAGGCGCAGCAACGGAAGCGGGTGGTCTTTTGAATTTATCGAATAATCAGAAGTCGCATATGGTAAACCAGAAGAGAGACCCGACCAAACACGTTCGTTGGGGAACGCGCGATATGGATCGAGTTTGTGGTAAAATGTGATCGCGAAAATATAATGCAAAAGCTTTCTCGTAATGTTAAGGTCAAGAATCGTCTCTCCACAAGTTCGATCTTATTTTTGACACGCAAGCGACTCAATTACTTTGTTTGTTGACAGTTTTTGGCCGGTTGAAATCACCGCGATAAAGCATATACTGTGCTTCCCTTTTTTTGTCTCTAGTGTAGGACTACACATAGTAGTTTGTCATAGTTTCGCGCCCGCGGTTGTGTGTGTTAATGGCAAAATGTTTTATATGACGCCAAAGGTGAGCGGGGCACATACGCGATTTGGCATTCATGTGCCTCTCTCTCGCTAGACACATGATGTTGCGTTCCCGCGTGTCCCGCGAAAAAGGAGAATAACATCGCCGCTAAAGGAGGGGGGTCGGACGGCACCGCGAACTCCACCACCAACTGCCGGCAGCAATCTGTGGTTCACGCACGAGACTGTGCACGTGGGTGTTGGTACAAATGTGTGTGTGTGTGTGTGTGTGTGTTCGTGTAGTTTTTTTAGACGAAACGACTGAGCCCCGTCGTATTTATGTTTGTGTAGTTGTGGTGGTGGGGTTGCAACTGGATATTGCGGGAGGAAGAGCGATAAAAGGATCCCGTATCGCGTCTCGCACCACCCCACCGCAATGTGGCAGAGCAGGGAAGAAGCGAATCCTTTTCGCTTGCGGGGGGCGCGCACTGCACTTTGCTGCATTTGCATGCACTTCATCGTTTCGTGACGGGGAGGAGGCTTTTTTAAAATGTTGATTTACAAGGGTGAGAGAATGCGCTCTGTTACGCACACTCTGCCACGCGACGAGTAGGTAGGTAACGATCCCAACCCGTTTATCCGCGTTCCACTTATTGGGTGGGCCTAGGCTCCAAAAAGGCGCCCTAGACAGCCCGCTTTTTTTCGGGATCAAGATCCCAGTGATCACTTCCGGTCAACTACGGTGTCCTTAAGTACATGACGGACGTCTGCGCGACTTGTTGCCGCTGCACGCTCCTCGTCTCGCTCGGAGATCAGGACGATGTGTTCTTCTCCCCACACAGAATTCTCCAGCATCTTCAAGCCTCTCAGATGCATATGTGTGGTGTACGGTGGGGAGGCGTCGTAGCAGGTGTCCTTTACACTACTCTGCCGCCATCGCCAACGCGCGTAGCCTATATTACCGTATTTTTCAATGTATAACGCGCACCTTTTTCCCAAGTTTTTTAGCTCTAAAATCTGGGTGCGCGTTATACAAGGGTAGTAAAAATTTTGTCTCCTCTACTAGGGTGATCATTAAGTTTTGACGTTCGATACCAGAGGGTGCTGCTACGAGTCTAATTTTTTTTTGTCATATTGGTACACTCTTCAGATGAACGTATGTGAAGTTTCATTTCAATCGGACACTTAGTTTTTTTTTTACAAGCCATTTAGTATCGACATGTCACAGATTTTTTTTAAAGGGAAAAAATCCAGTATCGTGCAGTGATTTCATTTTTATTTTTAAAAGGTTTAAAAGCAAAGGAAAATAATGAACCAATACTGAAAGTGTATAAGGACTCTTCACCTTTAATTATGGGGTTAAAAGAGGGTTTTCTGAGTTTAAACATGGTCGTAGTAGCCTTTAAGACGATCCAGGTCAAAAACGTAAAAAAACAGACACAACACCCGAAATCGTAAAACAATACAGGATATTCAGCAATTCAGCCTTTTTTGCTTTATAACCAAATGAAATCATGTATCGTTAAAGAAACACCCTGTAGTATGTCTTTTGCAATGTATACGCATTTTATCTTTAGTCTACTTTAGAATATTTATAGAATAATATAGATTTTTTTTAGATTATTTAGCATAATACATTATTATCATTGGGTATTTGTTGGATATCACATATCTGAAAAATGTACAGTAAAAAACTTTTTTTCCTATCTCTTAAAATATGGGTGCGCGTTATACACGGGTGCGCGTTATACATTGAAAAATACGGTAATTGGGCTTTGATATTTTCGCGATTTTGTGTATGGTTTTTACTTCGGTGCATTATGTTTTTCTTCTTTCACTCTTGCTCTTGTGTGTGCATATGAAGAGAAAGTACACCCTCTCATGCTCGCCGCTTTTCTTTTTTTTTTCTTCTCACGTTCTTTCTTCTTCTGGCCTCTGACCTCTCTTCGTCTTATGGCTTTTCTTCAGTTTGTCATGGTTGTACGTCACACCAAAATCGAACATCCTTCTCCCCCGCAAACACCTCTGGAGGAATTGTTAGGGTAGGGTGGGCGTTGAAAGGGAAATGCGTGCGGTGCGAATATGCACTTTACCTCCCCCTCCCCTCCTGTCATCGTGCTTCTTCTGTGTACCCAGCACAACCACCCGATCTCACTTTACTTGATGTGTGTGCATTTTTGCATATTTATATTTATTTGTGGATTATTTGCGCGGCATAATTTTATTCTCTTCCATTTTTTTTACGTGTTTTCACTTAAATGTCTTTTTCTTTTCTCTCCTACAGGCACACTTGTTGGAACAGCAACCGAAGAAGGACATATGCCTACTTGATCAATAATACTCGTGAGTTGCCGCGATGACTGACTGACTGACTGATGAGGGCGGGCGACAAAATTTGTGGAGGGATGGTGGCGTGAGATGATGCTGTTTTACGGCTGCTACTATACACGACTGGTAGTTTGTAGTAGCGCCCTAAAGCAGCTGTTTTTGTGGCTGGGGGTGGCGGTGGTGGGTTTGTTCGCGGAAGTCACTAGGTTCACTATTCTTCATGCCATTCCCGGCCCTTTCGGGGACTGCTGCTACTGCTGCTGTTGAAAGGAGGCCATATAAGGCCTCGTTTCCAG
>NC_069143.1:6445470-6471393 GCF_943734635.1 Anopheles cruzii
CTGACCTGTGACTGGTACGCGTCCTGTAGCTGCTTACCCGCGGGTGAACCACTTTTCGGGTGCCCTCCTCCGCCGCTGGCTGCTTCGGATTGCTCCTGCTGCTGCTGCTGCTGTTGCTGCTGCTGCTGCTGCTGCTGCAGGATGTTGCCGTGCTGGACCAAGACATTCAGACACTCGACCTGCTGGTTCTCGGCCGCATCGTTGATCGGACTCTTGCCGTACTTGTCCAGTGACAGCTTGGCACCGTGCTTCAGTAGCCAGCGCACCACGCTCAGGTGGCCGCGGGACGCAGCAAAGTGCAGCGGCGTCGCACCGTCCCCGTCGCGCAAATTCGGGTCCACCGCTTGGTCCTCGATCTGCGGAGATCACCAGTCAGCAGTCCGTGTAAGCAGTGTAGTAGTAAAATACGAGGTGTGTTAAAAATGAAGTAAGACATTTGAATTTTCGTGGCGTTAGGTTGCTACACATGTCAGTGACTTATGGGGAAAAGTTCGGCCATTTTGAGTAATCATTCAGTTTTTGACAGCTGTTTTGCTTGGCCCAAAGAATATGGTTGTCTCTTCCCAAAAATGGATGACAAAGAATCTTTATGAAGTTTTGTGTGAAGAACTTTGATTGCGCGGACGCAATCAAAATGTAGACTGTGGCTTGTGGGGAAGCTTTTATGAACAAAAAGCAGCGCTTATGGTAGGTTCCAAATTTATTCCATCCATCCAAGGACCGGGAAGATGTGAATGTCGAAAAGCCAACTTTGGTCGGATGTGAACAGTTTTGCTTACAGTTTTCTTCGATTGCTGGGTCGTGGTGCATCATGAGTTGTTGCCAAAGGATACAACGGATAATAAAGAATATTTCCTGCAAGTTGTGCTTAATTCGCCCGAAGAAATCCATCACAAACGCACCCGGATTAGTGGGAAACCCAAAATTGGCTGTCGCGCCCCTGCCCGCACATCGTGGTGTCTGCGCAATTTTTTGCCCAAAACAAGTCACTAATGATGCCGAAGCTACCGTATTCCTAGATCTGGCCCCCTATGACTTTTTCTTATTCCGGAAACTGAAGGAGACCATGAAAGGGCGACGCTACGATACGATTTAGGAGATAAAGACGGCATCGCCGATGAACCAAAACACGTCCAAGCAAAGCAACTGTCAAAAATTTACTGATTACTCAAAATGGCCGAAAATCGAACATACGTACTCTACTTTGTCAAGCGTCTTACTACTTTTTGAACAGCCCTCGTACGTGGTGCCTGTGTCTATCTCTACTTACCATCCACCGCAAACAGTCCAGGCAGCCCATCTGCGAGGCGGCATGGATCGCGGCCATACCGTCGCGGGCTCGAACGTACAGCGATCCGCCCGCTTCCAGCACGAGAAACTTCAGCACCTCCAGGTGACCTTCCTGGGCCGCCAGGTACACCGGTGTGACGTCGTTTTCCATCTGTGTGTTTGCGCTGCGCGAAAGAAGTAAACGGAGACCTTCCTTCCTGTATTACCGCATCTAGGTCGCAGACTCTTCATCCGACCGACCGACCGCCCGCATGTCCACCCCAACTCACCTGATGTCGGGGGCCGCTTCCGTCAACAGGCGCACACAGTCGAGGCATCCGCGGGCGGCCGCGTAGTGCAGCGCCAACGCGCCGCCGGCCGGACGCTCGATCGAAGTCATCGTTTGGGCATGGGACGAATCCAGATGGAGCAGGTATCTGGACTCCTTGTAGTCTGCAGTGTACTCCACTTTTAGGCTACCGTACGGAGGAAAGGAAAGGAACGGGGAAGCGAGTGCGTTAGTGGCCGGAGGCAACGCAGAACCAGTTTCGGGGAGGCACGCTCCGAAAATGAGCGCGCCCCATTAGAACGAGCACCTCACAGGCCCCTGGTTGGGGGTCTGCTTAAGTAGAGCACTGCGGCGCGGCCACACAAGCGAATTCCGGTATTTCAAAGATACGTACGAGTCCCATTTCTTTTGCCACCCCATTCCGGTTCAGTTGCCCTTGCCGCGTTCCAGGGGTAGGGCTCCTGCGCTCGGCGCAAATTGGACCAACTAGCGCCGCGGTTTGCTCCGATTTTGTTTTCGTTTGCCTTCGATCGCTCTCGGTTCTTGCCACCCGGCCAGATGATCGTTAGCCCACTAAAACCGACTCGGGATGACCTACAGGCAATATGTAGGCAATCGTGTGGACTGCATTTCCTTTACTCGCTGCTGCATTGCTCTGCTCTGCGCTTAGACTCGTTAGTGTCCCCGATCGTGTGTCTCGTCTTCGTGTACCTAGTTCCAGACAACTTTCCTCTAATCGCCTGACCGAACCGGGAGGCGATCGGTATGTAGGTGTACCGGTAGCTGCGGGGGGTTTGCAACAACTGCTCAGTGTCGCAGCAATACGAAACTAGATCTCAAGCGGCGCTGGGTAAACCAACTGGTACAAAGCAAAACGAAACTGTATGACCTATTTAGATCGATTCAAAAGACTTGTGTTTAATGAAAATAGGGTAAACACTATCCAAGATTGAGGAAAAAACATGCCGTTGGTTTAATTTGAACACCTTCACCATAGCCAACGCTCAAAACATGAATTGCACGAACTAAAAGAATGATCTTTGACCCATTCAACACGTCCATACTGGCCCAATGTTTACTTCCTTAACTTGATCTTCAAATGGATCAGATAGAAAAAAATACCAATCGAATTTCGAAGAGCTATGGTGCAGACGAAGTATGGAGTGAGGCCAGTGCGTTCCTAGTCATTGTTGGAATACGTCTCATAACAAGCCACATTTTGATACCAAACTCAATAAAAAAAGGACAGCAGAGTGTCCTCCTCCCAAAATTACCACTTTCGTTCGAGCGCAAAAAACACCTTCTCCGTCGTTTCGTATCGAACTTTTGTTTGTTGCGATGTAAGATCGTGTGTCCGTTTTTGGAACTCGTAAAATTGGCGCTGGCCCCCGCCCAACCACGCCCAACCACGCCCGTAGAAAGCCACATACATAAAGCAACAGAAGATTAACATTGTCTCTGTTGCAAGCCAGCCAGCCAGCGGACCCCGCTCGGCGACCACGTTATGACGGCGAAGAAGTCTCGAGAGGATTTCAGCCGAGGAGCCGAAGTCTCACTTTCAAAACCCATTTCAGGTGCCATTGCGCAGACCGCCTACTTCGCCTCTGGGCCTACTGTCAGCGATGCTACCCTGTATCAGTATTACGCTTTACGATACCATTAGTGGCTCAAAAACAATTTCGTTTTTTTACTTTTAATGCCATGCTTCACGGTGGGAAAAAGTACTGTTCAAGTGAAGCAAGTGGATGCAAAAGTGTTATAAGGACTCCGTTCCATCAGAACCAACAATCGGACGTTGGTTTGCCGAACGCTGCGCAAACGTGGTCGTAGAGACACCGATGATGCAGATTCAAATGAATCAGTAACACCAGAAACAACCAGAAAAAAGTCCACAAAATCGTTTTGAATTATTGAAAAGAGAAGTTGCGTCAGTTACCTGACATTGCTGACAGATATCAATAGAACTTGGTAGTTTTATCAGGTTGGGGAAAAAGAAATCGACGTTTTTTGCGTGAACTTCAAAAGTTTATTTAAGGTGTTCCGATGGTCCGATTTACGTCAAATATGCACCATTTAGTTGGAAAATTTGTTGCCTTTTTAAAATTATCTTCATAATGCCTCTCTTGTGGAAGGCTTCCTCGTTATTGGCGAAAAACGCTAACAATCTCTTTTCACAATCCGTTCTTGATCCCACTTTTTCATCACTTAGAAAATTTTGTAGTGGGCGAAAAAGGTGTCAATCGCTTAATGCAAGGTCCGGACTATACGGTGGATGCATTAAAACTTTTCAACCAAGCTCTCGGACTTTCTAGCGAGTCCCTAAAGACGTACGTAGCATTTCGTTGTCCTGGTGGAAAACAATACCTCTTCCGTTGGCCGATTCTGGTCGTTTATGGTCAATTGCCAGCTTCAAACAGTGCAGTTGTTGAGAGTAGGGATCTGAATTTAGTGTTTGGCTACACGGAAGCAACTCACAATAAACGATTCCTTTCAAGTCCCACCATATACCCAGTAGAACCTTCCTAGCCGTTATTCCTGGTTTGACCACCGGTTAAGCTGCTTCATCACGATTGGACCGGGATTGTTTTCACACAGGATTGTCGTATGTATGCCATTTCGCATCTCCAGTACTCTTCCGTTTAAGAAATGAGTCTATTTCATTCCGTTTGACCAAAACTTCGCAGATGGCCATTCGATCCATTATATTTTTCGTGGTCAATTGATGTGACGCCCAAACATCGAACTTCTTCGTGAATCCAGTTTTGCGCAAATGACTTAAAACTGTTTGATGGTTAATCTTTAGCACCTGACCGATGTTCTGATTACTAAAATGTTGATGAACTTTGGTTATTTCTGTGATTTTATCGACATTTTCGACGGCGGGTCTGCCTATGCGAGGTGCATCTTTAACATAAAAAATAACCGAATCGGGTCAACGAAACCAAAATTACACATTACTAGCTTTTAGAATATTGGCACCATAATCACCATGTACAATTTCAGCGGTCTAGCTTGAATTTTCACCGTTTTCTAAGAAAAACTGTAAAATGTAACGAATTTTCTCTTAGTTGACCTCCATTGTTAACACCCTGTAACTTACAAATGAATGGAACAAACAATAAACAATGAAAGCATATTTTCAAGTGTAAAGTATCAGCTTTAAAACGAGCCTAAACTTGAAACTGTACGATCGATACTTCGCGAGATATCGATCACAAAAGGCATCTGTCGTGAAAAACGTCGATTACTTTTTCCCCAACCTGATATATTGCCTGAACGAAGTCTCATCAGAAGAATTCCTCCCACATGCAGCATAATGCCCCAGATTTGGCTTCTGGCTGTTCGCAGACCTCAAAACAACTGCTCACCGGTAAGGAATTTCGCTCGAATGAAGAGTTTATCACTGAAATCCTCGAAGGCCAGAGATAAATCGTTCTAAAAAAGCTGTATTGAAATGTTAGAGCGGCGCTGGAATGATTGTGTCGATTTTGAAGGAGAGATCACGTTGATGCATAAATCCAACTTTGCCCCACAAAACCCGCGTTTTCCCCCTTAGGCAGTATCTGAGTATCTGAAACAGTTATTGGGACTTTTTTTTCACGTGCCTGTCTCGTTGTTGCTGGTTTGATAGATGATTTGGTGTTTTGCAACCCGGACACACACTGAGATTCTACCCTTTCCGGACTCTTCCCTTCCGTCATGGCGGTCGCACCGAACTCAGCGAGATCCTCTTACATAAGGTAATGATAGGATGTATATTAATTCGCACGTTATCAGGCCCCATCGAGCATGCACCTCGGCATTGGCGGCGGCGATGCTTCCTGCATCGGGACGGGCCCAGCGCTAGGCGCTACGGAGCTTTTGGCGTAACGGGCTAGGAATTCTGAAGAGTTCCGCTGTCCAGGCGGGGGGGATGGGGGGGGCGTAAAATTACTATCGTTATGTGTTGTGGGCCGCAACACGATCCACCACACCACGCGGTTTCTTCCTTTTTCCCGTAGGTACCACCCCACCCCCGGAGGTGAGGCGCAGCACTGTGAAGAGCACTGATGTGTGGAAGCAATAAATTACTGGTGGAAACCTTCCCAGCCAAAACAGCTCATGGGGCGCAGTTTTTTTTTTTATTAGAGCAGAAATCACCATACACCGCCCGCCCGCATGTTGCCGGTGAACGCTCGGCGAACGGAACATGGGACGAAGAGTCCGTAGTAGCGAAATGGTGCAAGAAAATGACCCATGGCCCGGTTTTTTTTCCAATGGGTTACTTACGAATCATCTCCGAAGCTCTAGCCAGAACATCTGTAGCTCGCGCGAAAGGCGAGTGCGCACGCCGTTTCAAGAACCGTTTTTGCGATTGTCTGCGCAAAGAACTTACGGTCGAGAGCTGAGCTCGAGCCTTCGCTGAAGAGAGAGGTGAAACGCAACGCAATCTGTGGACGACCAGCGGGGGGGGGACGACTGCTCGATAACTAGGCACCGGGGGGGACCCGTGTGGATAGAAAGCTCATTCGGCCCATTAACCAAATCTCGCGAGCGAACGCAGTTGCACCTTGCTGAAGTCGTCGCGCCGACATGGAAACTTGCAGCCAGCCATGTGAAACTTGCAACCAGCAAAACCAGCTAGCGCCTCTCCACCACCCCCCCCCCCTGGGCACCCCCTGCTCAAGCTCCAGCTCAGTGCCGATTATGCGAAAGTGAGTGAGAAGTAGCAACGGAGAAGTAGTAACTCTGCAGCAGCAGTAACGGGTCGTCACGCACAACACAATGGTCGGAAATTAGTCGGAAAAGTCGTGAAATGGTGGCGAGCAAAAACATACCCCAGCCCAGCCAACCAGCCACCACCAACAACAACAAATGAAAGGCGCTTGGAAAGGCCGCGACTCAAACACAACCAAGCGCACCTGCACTGAGACCGGAGATCCGGTCCAGGTCGCCCAAGGTGTAGAAAATCCACCAGTTAGGTGGGCAACAACTACTACTACAACGAGGCTCGGATGTGTGTCTGTCACTTCCTGTGTCCCTTTGAGTCCCAGTGCCACTGCCTGCGCCAATGCGCTGGGTCTCGTCAAACCACATTAGTTGAAAGTTGCCGACTAACATCCTCCCCAGCAGCTGACGCTTGCCGCGTGTCACCGGCTCACGGAAGTTTTCTCTTTCCATTTCACTTTGATTGTTCAATTTTTTTGTTTTGATTTTTTTTTTCAACTGAAAGTCACCATCCAGTAGTCGGTGTGTTCTTGGGCTGGGTTTTCGAGCAGTTCGAACGAACATTGTTGTGTTTTCCTTGCAAAGCGCTAATGGTTTTGCATTGACAGGATCTTCACCACGCGCACATTGCCCTAAGCAGCTAGTCAACACTGGTAGTCGACAGTCATCACAGAAGGCATACGTCTCTCGAGATCCAGGCAGCGCTTCAATTGGGAAAGGATTTTTTTCTCAACTTTCCTACTCTCAACCTGGCAGAAACTTCACTTTTCCGGGGAAAATGGGGCGGGTGACGGTTGCTCCTCGATTATATTATCTGCTGGGGGGGTGGTGAAGCAGTAGTATTGTGGAATCATTGCCAAAGTACTAGTACCAGGAGCGATGACGAATCCGACCGGCTAGCACTAGGACTATGTGGCAGGGACCGAGAACAATACACCGTGGATACACCGCACACTGACAGACGCGAGCCTTGAAACGGCAGCATCCGGAACCGTTGGCACATGCTTAGAACCGAGGATGAAACGATGAAGATGGTGCATGACACATCCGTTCGAAAGATCACCCCCCCAAAGGGGCAGCTCACGCCCTTGGAGGCAAAACGAAACCTCTCCGAACCTTGGCGCTCAAAGTGCATGTTTGGCTGATCGCGTTTGGTCGCTGAAGCGAGCCTGAACCCCCCAGCCGTTTAAGTTACCGCACCCCCAGTTTCAAAAATCATTTCGCGGAAATGGTCGACCAAAAACCGAAACAGTTTCGAACGCCTTTTTCGATCACCGCGATCGGTGCGGCACACTATACGTATCGGTCCTTGCGTGTCACACGAGAGCGTGTTGCGCGCGAGTCGGTATCGGTTTTCCCTTTTTCCGTTTCTTCACCACCGTTACCAGCCCACCGGCCTCTTCCTCTTGCTGTGTTGCATCGTCGTCGGCGGCAGCGATGGTTGCGATTTAATGAGCCGCCGCCGCCGCCGCCGGGCTTCGAATTTTCCTTTCTCCTAAGGGGTGGGGGGGGGGGCCCCCGCGGGGCGGCCGAGACCCCTGGGAAGGCGCGGCTCCGAAAACAAGGGGGAGGGGGGGCTGGTTGACCACCGAAAGCCGACCGAAAACCGACCGAAACCGATCCAAACGGAAACGTCAAACTATTCGTCGGCGTTTACTTCTTTAATTAGTCAAACCGTCAAAAACCAAACGGCACCTTACGTGACCCGATACCAGCCCCCCTCCCCCCCGCAAGCTACACCAACTCCACCGAAGAATGCGCCACGACTTCAAAGGGAAGCAGCTCAGGAAAAGTGTTGTTTTGAAGGCATCCTTGACTTGAGGCGCTCGTTCGTTCGGCCCAATACGTGCGGGATGTTCCCAAAAAGTGCCACCAGGATTAGTTCCACGGGCACGGGCCAACAGGATTGGCTTCTTCCTGGCGGCGCTGGGCTGTATATAGTGTGATCTGCGCTGGCTGGCTGACTTACCTGTTCTCCGTGACGGACTCCAATGTCAGCATACACCCACAAACACACGCGAGGCGTACGCGTCGCTCTCGACCGTACTAATACGCGGCTCTTCGTGCACTATAATCACGTCGCACAGTGCGTCGTCGCGACGTCCTACGCCTGCACCGTCTGGCCGTTACTACTGTCGGATCGGGAAACGTTAGCAAACCCCCAGCGAACACCGATACTAAGTGTGTGTGTGTGTGTGACCCTTAGTGAGAATCCCCTCCATCCCGCACCTTCCTCACTAACTCGCATCAATGCACCCAGCCCCCCCCCCCCCCCCCCCCCCCCCCCCCCCCACGGGTAGTATCAACAGACTGGGTGCTGTCCTGTCCTGGACATCGCTTTGAAAAAACAAACGTAATCGGTTCGAGCAGCTACAAAGTGATCAGGAGGGGAAGATGGGTGGGTGGCGGGGGCGGTCGACTACTGATAGCGAGGTGACTCGAGTCCCCAATAGTACAGCGGCACATATTCGAGCACATTCGAGCACATTCGAGCATCACACACCGAACCTATCACCAAGAATTGCCCGCCCATTTCCCAGCATCCCCGGGGCAAGGGTTGCTGGAATATGGTAGGATAACATAAGTATAACAGAGAGAGAAAGAGAGAAAAAAGAAGAGAGAGAGAGAGCGACAGCGAGCGATAAAAAGAGAGTGACGGGAAAGTCAATTCAGTTCAAATCGGAAAACGAGGACGCGTCGTCGACCCCGTCGTCGTCGTCGGCGGCGCCCGACAGATATGTTGTTGCAAGGGGGTGGCGCAAGGCGATAATCGTAGGCCCCTGACGCATGACGCGTCCCACCCCGCCCCCTCGTTACCACACTTCAACCCCCTGCGGCGCAAGTGGGGTAACGAAACAAAACGCGAGCAACGAGCGAGGTGAAAAACAAAGAGCAAAACAGAGAAAGAGAGAGAGATAGTGAGAAAATGGAAGAAAGAGAGAGAGAGAGAGAGAGAGAGCTGGCGAGAGAGTGAGCAGACAATGCGGATACAAATAGCGAAAATTTGCTATTGACCTCCAACAGCAAACTCCAGCGCACAGCCGGAGCCGTTTGGTTTTTCCTGCCACTTTCCTTTCTTCCTACACTACGGTGTGGTGGTGGTGGTGTGTATGTGTGTGTACGGGGACTCATTGTTGCTGCTGCTGCTTGACTACTTGACGGAATTGGATGGCACTACCCGGCCACTTCCGAAGATGCTGTCCTCCGCGGGTTACGAATTCGCTTGACTCAACAACGATCTGCGTTCTGCGATCTTTCCGGGCATGCGTGTGAGAAAGAAGACTTTCTCTGCTACATGCCTACACACACACACACAGACACTGGCGCGCACGCAGGACGCAGGCTTGGTTAATTGCTGAGGATCCTGGAGGATGTTGATAGCTTGAGTCCGGGTCGCCGAAATCGTTTGTTGCCCTTTTTGGGGAGGGGGGGTTGTCTCTTTTCACACCCCTTCACGAAACACCACAAGCGCACACGCGCGATAACACGCGATCACTGCCAACCACGGCTAGGTGAATGCACCAGCAGGATGCACCAACTTTCTTCTTTGCTGGAAACGCTCAGGCGAAAGGGGACCTCTTTCGCTCCAACACCACAACACCATGAACACCACCGGAGAGCAGAGGTGTTGTGAAAGCTACCGAAGCACACCCAAGCCGGGCCACCCACCCTCTGACACGCACCTTTCACGCACGGTGTTCACAGGGGAGAATACTTCGAGTGAATAGCACACGAGTGAGAGCAGCAGCAGGTGCCTGATACGACGATCTACGCGTCCGCCTTTTGCTGCGCTCCGGTGCGCAGTCAGAACGGTTGTGAACGGGGCTCCGTTGGCTCACGGTGCGCGACGCCCCAGAAAAACAGGCCGAGCCTCCGAAAGCTCCCGATCCGAGGAGGCTCCCGAAGCTCGCCAAGCCTTCGTCGACGTCGAGCCACGCGCCGCTCTCGCTCGCACCGCCGGGCTCGAAAGCAGGAAAAGTCGGCTGCTGCTGCGGTCGAAGATGATATGCTCCGAGTTCGAGAGCCCCCATCACCCATCGCGAGCCGTCCGATTTCTTCGCCAAAAGCAAACGATGGGGCGCGAAAACGAGACTCCGGACACTCCGGTTCGGTCGGTTCGTCGGCCGTATGGCCGACGGTTGGGTTTTGGGAAAGTTGAGCGGGCGGGTTGAGAGAAACCCCAGAAGGAGAGCAAAACACGGGCGCCAGGCGAGAGCGGTCCGACCCACGTCGCTCGCTCGCTACGTCGAAACGCTGGCTGGGTACTAACAAAGTACTGTACGGCATACTCTGCTGCTGCTATTGATGCTAACAGCTAAGACGCACGCACGTCAAAAACAAATGTTTTATGTTTAACACTCCACGGTGTCGTCTGTTGGTGTCCCCCTTTTTCGGGACGAAACGAATCCGAAACGAAATCTCGGACTATCGCCCAAAAAGGGCCGATAGTCCGAGTGACGACGAGCCCATCGAGCACCACAGACTCGGTGTCGACACGGTTCGAGCGTTTAATTTGACTAAATTCCCATCAGAAGATGTCCTTTGATGTTGTTGTTTGATATTGGGAGCCTTTTATTTCGTCGTTGCTTACAGGGAACCTTTCTGGGACTTCCAGGACCAGCCAGCATTCCTTCGGACGGAAGGAGGCACTGCAGGCTACAGGCATCTTCATCTACTTAGAATAAACCAAAAGTGACTCTCTAGACCAATACAGACCCATCTTTGTAGGGAAAGTACATATAAACAAAGTTGGTGAGCAGTTTCTGGAAATCCTTCTCGAGATCAAATGCCCACGATCAAATTAGTCGGTCTTTATTTTCGGACTATATAAGGTGTATCAAGGTCATGATGACTACCTTGAAGTGCTTTTCCCGACACTCCAGGACTTCGTAGGGACCCTGGTACGGCGGCAAGGTTAGCGAAGGGCAAATCGAGTCGCACGGAGCTGCACGATCGGAATGCACGGAATGCGAGCTAGACTTGTTAGTGTGTCCTGATGTTAGAGCTGGTCGAATTCGCTGTTCGTGGCCTCCTTTACGGAGCGTATGAATTCTGCTTGATCGCGGCATGGGTCTACCCGGTTGTCGATGACAAACTCGGGCTAGAATACGCAGAGTTGTTTTTCCGCACACCGTTCCGTTCCCAGGCCCAACAGTATTGTGCCTAGCCCAGCATGTTGTATCCCTGCTCTGGAGGGCTGCTTTCTGGCTTCTTACTCCTGATTACTGCAGGCCAATGGATAAAACGGTCGAACGGTCGGTCCTTTCCGCTTAGTATGTCGGCTAGCTCGGGATCGCGTGTTTGATCTTCTGAGCAGCTCTTCATAGTCCGTTGTCGGTGTGTTTGAGTTTGTTGGATGCGTGAAAGCCAATTCGTGGTTACCTTGCTCTGGCTGTCGGTATCGGGTTGAGCAATAAAATCTAACTGGCGTGCCTGTCTATGCGATGCTTTTTCCTGGTTTTGATGGAATATGTAGAGCAGTGGTTTATGGTCTTTGTTAACATAAAATCTGTGGCCTTCGAACATGTATCGGTAGTGTCGCATTGCGCGACATATGGCTGAGCCTTCCTGGTCAAACTTCTTGGCGAAAAAACCTAGTGGCTATACTTGATCATCGACGATTTGGCAAAGAGCTGCGCCTACGGCGATGTCGAATGCGACGACCCATAGCGAAAGTTCAGCGGTTTTGGCAGGGCGAGTTAGAAAAGTTGCACGTGCCAGCTGTTGTTTTCACCGTTCAAAAGGAGCAATTGATGCAGCAGCCCATTCAACCGGGGATTGGTCTTCCTTTTCGTTTCCCGGAATCATCTTCAACTGCGGACCTTAAGAATACGCCTGGCTTGCGGAATGAATCGTCGATAAAAGTTAATCATGGTTAAGAACCTCTTTGATTCCATGATCGTCTTCGGTAAAGCAATTTGTTGGATCGCTTCCACACACTCTGGGGAAGGGGACGTGTTACTTGTTTTGGTAACTAGGTGTCCAAGGAATGATATCTCCGATCGGGTAAATTCGCATTCCGACAAGTTAATCGTCATCTTGTCTGGTGTTATGTTGTATGGAATGGTTTTGGCGTTTGAAACGCAATGGTCGCCGCAGGGTTTTCAGGTTCTATCTGCCTTTTTAACGAGCTGAAGCGGGCTGGCCCAGCTGCTTTTCGAAGCCTGCCGCTTACAAAATCCTCATAGTGCGCCATCCTCTCCGCCATCGTCTTCGTTGTAAAGTTGTTACGATCATACTTATGATGAAATCAACCAAGACGACCAACCGTAACACGTAATTTTACAGTGGCAGATCCTTACGAACTGCCAGAGATGCTCTAGAGAATCAAAGTATCGGCAAAACAAGGCAAAGTGCAGTAAGTTCGCAGGTCCTTGTGGTATCTACGCTACGAGATTCTAGCTGTAAAATGCGGCCTTCATTAGTCTGCGGTTCATTAGCTAGGCACAACTTCCACAAGTGGTTCGTATACTAGTTACGGGTAGCTCTTACAACAAGGGGAATGCTCTTGCGCTTAGGGGATGCTCTCGACGTACACCTGTACCTAAGATATGCCTAGTGTAAGCCACATAGTTAAAGGGCTCAATAGTTCAACTGCATCGCGGATGTTATTAAAGATGACTTTTTACTTTTATATCAACCCCCGTACATACCACTGCCAACGAGTCTGTCAGCGAGAGTGAGTGAAGAAGAGCACCAACGAACGAAAGAGAGAACGGGGGGAGAGAAAAAGAGAGAGGCAACCAGACAGACAGACAGAGAACGCGAATATCCGCCGATGTTGTGTGAAAGAGATCGTGTGAACCGAACACACTAAGCTTTCTCTTCGCGGCTCAGCGCTACCGAGCATATGCTCGCCATGAGATCTCAGAAAATGAAGCAAAACTCCAGCGAAAGCATGCAACAGTACGACGTAAAGGAAAAGCAACCGGTAAAGGGTACGCGATAGAGCCCCCGGCCCGATTGCCCCCGTTGATAGAGCAGTCGGCAACGCTCGTCGTTGTCATGCCACGAGCCACGAGTTCGATTCCCGAGACTGGCATGAGTACCGGGGGGTTGGCGTGGGGCCAACAACCCCGTCCGTAAAACCACAACGTTACAGTAAGCAATAGAGATTAACATTGTCACTGTTGACGGCCCCAAGACCACTCGGCGGCGGTTGTAGTTGGCGTATACAACGAAGAATCACTTATCACGGCAGAGGGCCAAAGAAGAAGAAGAAGTGCCAATGAAGATCGTCGAATGGTCATTGATATAAGATTTAATGGTGAAACAACCAATGATATTGCAAAAATATTGGACAAAAGTGATGCACCCTATCGCCCATTAATCAACGGTTACGAAAACGAAAGTCGTGTTCATCGTATCGTAGCTCGGGGACGTAAAAAGTCAACACCAAAGTGAATTGATAAAAGTAAATGCCTTCACCACGAACAGTTTTCAATACGCGACAAAAATATTCGACAAAAACATGTCTTATTTTCAAAAACCTCACCCCACCTAACTATTTTTTACTCTGGGCATGCTTTAAAACCTTCCTTATTGGGAAAAAGGGGTTCTGGACTGATGAATTGTGAGCTAGTTTCGTGGACACAAAATAAAACCAATGGTTCAGGACACAATCAACGCACTTGGCTGGGAACTTGACCCCCCCCAACCACTGCATTCACTAGTCTTGGCCCCTTCCGGTTATCATTCATTTTCATCGATGGTACACGTATTGGCTGAGTAGCACTTCGTTGCCTACGAGGAAGTCGATATTGGTTTGCTTCAAAAGAGAAGAATCCACGATTTAGCAGAGAGATGAATATCTAGCGATGGCATCTACAGGGTGGTTCATATAAAATCTGTTTTTCCATTGGGTTATAAAAAACGGCTGAATATTTTTCGATGGTTGAACATTTATTTGAAATAGGTCATTCGTGACATTTATGTACAGGGTGTTCCATCACGATCCAACTATTTAAATGTTGGATAACTGTTGTCTATATAAATACGGCCCAGTCCGTTCTTCTAAGATTAAAAAAAAACTGTTGTCCGTTACCCAAATGTTGTCAAATACAATGAAAAATGCCCAAAAAAGGCCGCTTTTTGTGTGTCTGATGGAGGCGGTCATTTGAAAGATATTGTATTCTGGGTGAATTGTTAATAAACGGCATTCTATACCGCAAATAAATGTTGTTCATTTGTCAAAATCGAGTAAGAAATAGCGAAGTTATTCAACATTTAAATAGTTGGATCGTGTTGGAACACCCTGTATAAAATACAATTTTGGTTGCAGAAAATTTGAAATTTTTGGTCCTCCCTGGCCCTGCTTACTGCTACTGCTTTTGCTGATGGCGTTGCACCAACTTCTCGACACCCTGTACAGGTGCAACAACAACATCGAGGGACTTTTCCGAACCGAACATCACCGATGAAGGTATACGTCTGCTGCTACGCCATCTCACGCCTAACTCTTGCCGTCCAAAGTTACTCTCCCGTCCAGCGGGCAACGCCAAGAGTGAAGAACTTCTTGCCGCCGCGGCACAGATAGAACTTCTCCTGCTGAACCGCGGATGTGTGCTTTCCACCGAAACGTGGTCGCCAGGGAGTCGGTCTTCGATGTAGCATTCTCAATCCCATTGCAGGATCCCAGGTAATTGGGTGGGTACTATACAGGGACCTTTTGGCCATACGTCGGCAACACGGCGGAACAGCCGGAAAAACGATCCGCATCGTAACACAGGATGATCTCATTGCCCTGCGATCGTTTCCAGCCGTGGCCTCTTCGGGGAGCTTCTCGGAGAAGGTATCTTCCCGGTAGCTACCGAAGGTTTCATGGCGTGTTACATTACGACTGAGTTTGGTGCTGCATTAAGGCTGGGCGGTGCGCTGCATATTGGGAACAACACGATAAACTAAGCAGATCATGTAAGTGTAGTGTAACGGGGGCCGATTAGTGTGCCATCACGCATCTAGCATAGCATGTGTATTCCCCAGATCTGGATATAGTTATAATTGTTGTCATTTTCATTGGACATATTTTGATCTTGAAGTTCTTCATCCTCTCCATCTGGAAAAGAGAAACGCACATATATTTATGCCCCGGCATGTATATCGCGCGGAATACGGCCATAAAACCATTCCGTTTGGTCAGCGGCTGCAAAACTGTAGAACCTGCATACACCTGAGCATTTCTTTACTTTCTTGCATATATATGAATGTGTGCTGCGCCTTTGGAATTCGTCTCTAAGAAACGGCCGTTGCCCACGCGGGGGAGGGTGAGGGGGCGGTATAAAAGCCTGCGTATGATTGACCAGCAGTGTGTGTGGTGATCGGGGAGCGGATGCGCTGTATTTATGCGATACCAACGGTCGTTTGGCTATTTTTCGAGTTCTCCACATGAGCACAACAAAGTAGCAGCTGCAGCTGCAGACTGGTAGGACAATGGCAATTATAGTATGGTCTGGTATGCGAGAAGGTGCCCAACCGTTATCCTCCATTGTCCTGAAACCGACGGCTCCGATTTTTTTAAAGCTGACGAGCCGCTGACGACTCGACCCGTCTCGTCGTCATTCGAAGCAACCTGTGCACAATGCTGTTGATGATAGCAATGCAAATTAATGATGGCACTTCCGTCGGCAGCGCTCCATATAGCCCTATAGAAAAGGTGTCCCCCGCAATAATGTTTTCTGAGTATTTCATCCAGGAAATAACATAGAACTTCTCTGGAATTGGAAAAGACGGTACCAGAAAGCTGTCGGTAGCTGCTTATCGTATGCGATTAATGTGCATTTTTTGTCTGTTTTTCAGCTCCTTTGGTGGAGTGGTTTTTTCGTGCTGTCAGGTTCTCATTTTAGAAAAATTTTCTTACGTCATTCTTACTATTTGGCGACTAATAATTCTCCACCATCTTGCAGGTAATTTGTTTCGGTTTTACAAAGACGGACCGAGGCCAAGCCCTGGCAACCAAATCCGCTGAAAGCCATATAATACGCCACTGGATTCACCATACCATCATCTGAGGGGCTGCACACCCGAGGACATGGTGCCTCAGATGATGGAGAGCGTGGAGCGCTGGAATGAAGTAAGGCTGGCTCTGCGCGGCATCACCCAAAGGCTGCAGCGCGAGTGGAACGTCTACCAGGAGCAGGCAGCGCGAAGAGCAGAAGCGACGGAGGTGCGGCGCCTGGCACGGAACGCAGCTCAGTAACTTTAATTTAAATGTCCATAGTAATAAGTATCTGTTTTAGAATTTAGAATTTTAGAATTTGTGTACGGGTCCAGCCCCCCCCGGGTTGCCTGGAAAGGAACGTGTATCGGGGGACTGGACACACCTAGTTCTTCAATAAAGAACACTATTATTTAAAAAAAAACTGGATTCACCATCCCAAAACAAGGTTTCGGTTCACAGAGGGTTCGTTGTGCTCTTTATGTACCGTATTTTTCAATGTATAACGCGCACCCGTGTATAACGCGCACCCATATTTTAAGAGAAAAAAAGTGGAAAAAAAGTTTTTTATTATACATTTTTCAGATATGTGATACCCAACAATTACTCATTAATAATAATGTATTATTCTAAATATTCTAATAATATTCTATATTATTCTATAAATATTCTAAAGTAGACTAAAGATAAAATGCGTATACATTGCAAAAGACATACTAGTATTTTATATTTAGTAATAATCTTCAAACTCAGATTCACTGCTGTCTGACAAATTGATATTCTCTAATTGCTCTTCAATGTACTCCTCATTGTCACTCACTGAAGAGTCCTCATAAATTGCGACATCTTCAGATCCATCTATAGCGTTGCTGATGCCACATTTATTTAATGAAATGGTAGTAACCAAATGGTACTACCCCAAATTTAGGTATATATTATATGTAACGATATTGTTTGGATAATTATACTTCTAACAAATGTTTCATTTACTAATTTATTCAATAATACCATAAAATATGTACCTAAAAGGGCACATTTGTAAGTTTAGAGGAGACAAAATTTTCACTCCCCTTGTATAACGCGCACCCAGATTTTAGAGCTAAAAAAATTCGGAAAATGGTGCGCGTTATACATTAAAAAATACGGTATTTTATATGGATTTTTTTTTTACCTGGAAGGAAAGACGAACCGTAACTCCGCACGTAAAAATGTCAAATCGATCCCGCTTATGTCAAATCGTATATGAATCTGGTGACTCATGCACGATTTTACGTTAAAGATTAATGTCAAATCGTTTTTTTTTTGCTTCGTGTGGCCTCCAAGTACGGTTTTTGGTTTAGACAAGGTTTAACACCGCTCACCGGTCCTTCGAAAGAAAACGTCCGTGGGGCTTCACAGTCTTTATATCGCTTGTCACACCGGAGAGATAAATACTAGCGTGTTCAATAAGTTCGTAGCCTCGGTAACAAAAAGCGCTGCTACGTGTCCAACACCTGAAATCGTAAAAATAATACATGATATCGTGTTGGAAAATCGTCAAATCACTTAAAGAGATTTAGTACGAGTTTTCTCGGAAATCTTCAACTGGATGAACGCTTTCTGTAGAAAGCTTTCAACTGAATGAACTTTTCCGTTCGACAAACAGGCATCATGGGTCTCGAACGGAAACTCGAATTCGACAAGCCGGCTTCCGTCAACTTTTTGCAACGGAAAGAGCCCGGTTCTGTTAGGATATCTTTGATTTTATCAATAAGTTTGTATTTTTAATGCTGCGCCGTGCAAAAGTAGCGATATTTTCAAAGATAGTTTCTATTTTGGTGATGAAAAATTCAATTTGTCAAATTTACGTCGCAATATTTTGGGATGAATCTTTGTATTTTCAGTTCACTCACTGTTACTGTTGCTATCGGAAACTAGTGCGCGAAAATCATCTAAAAATTTCAGAAATATAATAGCAAAAATCGCACGCACAGCTGATCTGCTATCTGTGTGTGTGTGTAGCTGTGTGTACAATGTTTACAAAAATGCACCAGAAATGACAGTTCGTACTCAAAGGGTTTGACAAGCTTTCACATTTAAGCGTTTTAGCACATTTTAGCACATTCAGCACTCGGAGCTTCTCGATTCGACAACCATGATAGCGGCATTCGTCTTCGACATTCGCGTTCGAGACCTCGAATGAACTTTTCCGTTCGAGTTCTACGATAGGGCTGTGTATTTCAAACCGTAAAAAATGTATTTTTCTTGTCGAGACTACGAACTTATTGAACAGCCTAGCAGTGCGGGGCCGGTGTGTGAACGTACGTGTCGTGCAAACGCACACTGGTTCACGCTTTGGCACTCACATCATGCACTCAGCGCACTCACCGCAGGCCGTCACCGTAGCCAAGTCGCCGCCTCGCCTAGAACGGTCAGTTCCCTCGCAACTTCTTACTCGATTGGTCGCATGATTGGAGTGGACTTCGTTAGTTTTTTTTGGCGATCACATAAAACGTTCAACTCTGCCGCTGCCAAGAGAAAGATCTGTCAGACGCATCTATTTTGGTATCGATCGCAAGACGCGTGTATTCAATGTGCCAAGAACTTACCGTAAGCATCGTAAGTCTGTTCATATAGTGCGCGGTGCAAACATCGTTTCTTGCGTAAAGTGCTAAAACACAAGAGCCCACAGTGTGTGACACAATCGTCATGGCGACGACGCGGCTCCCTGCAGTGTAGAACGAGAAACAATAGTTTGTGCAGTGTGTAGCCGACGAATGACGACAAGTGTGTAGCATATCTGGTGATTGTATGCGTGCATGTGCGAATGCACGCAGCGTCGCGCATTCCACAGGACGCGCACCACACATAACTTTTCACTGTTTTTGTTGCGCGCGCGTGTGTGTGTATAGGTGCAGGGCGGCTTGGCAGCTCCAGTTTCTCATCTTCGCCTCTGACACAATGGTAATTTGGGATTCTTTTTATTTCTTCGTTTGTTTTAGTCCATATTACCACCCTTTACTAACGCAACCTAATCTCCTCTCCTAGCGCCAGGATCGATTGAAAAGTTTTTTAGCACGCCTATGCGCGCGGTGGTGTAGGCGTTATGTTTTGGTCTCGCGAAGTACATCTTTTGCCTGGCGGCTGCATGCAATGTTGTGCTCTCCACGAACACTCCGTGTGCATTTTATGTTGATCAAACCTTTGGGCGCATACCAGTCAGATTTGCTTATGTTTTTTGCTTATGTGTGCTGTGTGAGATGAAGGGAGCACTGTTGCGTATGTACTCTTGGCCTCCCAATTGAACCTGGTACTCAAATTGTAAAAAAAAAACGTTGATCGCGACATACGTTTTATGCTCTCCCACTTATGAAATGTTTTTTTGGTCCGGAAAATGCACCCGTTCGATTTATCTTTATTCTATCTTCTGGGGAGTGGGAGAGTTAATAACCTCCTAGAAACCGAAGCACCCAACACTATTCCTTTTTTCAGATCAGAAGAAATTGGCGAAATCGCCTCCGCTTATAAGATGCAAACATATTTTTTTTGCATAAAGTTCTTTAGCCAGCCAGCCGATAGACGTGTTTTTGTTAACTGTTATTTTAAATGTAATATGTATGGTTGAGGAGGTTAACGAAAACAGCGTCCACGACGATTCCATCCGGGGATTGTATTTTATGTTGCCAAGTGCCCCAACTTTTATTAGTGTGGCATCATCATCGCGCACATGTGGTGTTGGCATGCCGCGATTCCCCACGCGGGAGAAAGGCGAGACGCGCACATATGAATGTCCGCCCCCCTCCCCCTGGCACACGCGAATTTATCGCGCATCGTTTTGGTGGCCCAAGGTGCAAATCCTGCAGTCAGTTCTCCGAGAATTTCGCTTCTTTGGAATTCGTCTTCAAGAATAGGTCGTTGCCCATGATGGTGGGGGGGGGGGGGGGGGGATGAGTGGGTGTTATAAAAGCCTGCGTATAATTGACCAACGGTCATTTGGCTATTTTTTGAGTTCTCCACAACAAAGTAGCAGCTTGCAGCTGCAGACTGGTAGGACAATGGCAATTTTATTATGCTCCTTGGTATACGAAAAGGTGCCCAAGTTCTTCCTCCATTGTCTCTTCAAACCGCGAGGCTTCGATTTTGTTAAAGCAGACGACTCGTCTCATCGTCATCCGGAGTAAATTATATGCACAATGCTCTGTTGTATGAGGGCTGCATGATAACAATGCAAATTAATGATGGCACTTCCGTTGGCAGCGCTCCATATAGCAGGAGGACCCCCCGGGATCGAGGATTTCTGAGTATTCCCTCCAGGAAGTAGGACTTCACTGGAATTGGAAAAGACGTTACTAGACGGCTTTCGGCACCTGCCTTTCTGCATTTTTTTTTTTACTGTTTACTGGTTGGTAATGAATCTTAAAGCCCAGAGCGGACAAAGCAACGAAGCGGCGGTCTTTTGAATTTATCGAATAATCAGAAGTATGGCCAACCACAGACCAAAAAACGGTTGGTTGCGAAACGCGCAATTTGGATCGAGTTTGTGGTGAACTGTGATCGCGAAAATATAATGCAAAAGCTTTCTCGTAATATCATGTAACACCAAGAATCGTCTCTTCACAAGTTCGATCTTGTTTTTGACACGCAGCAGCGCATAAGGCACGCAAGCGACTCAATTACTTTGTTGACAGTTTTTGACCGGTTGAAATCACCGCGCGCGATAAAGCATATATACTGCGCTTCCCTTTGTTTTTGTCTATAGTAGGAGTAAGTTTGCCATAGTTTCGCGCCCGCGATTGTGTGTGTTAAGGACAAAGTATTTTACATGACGCCAAAGGTGAGCGGAATATACTTTCGGCATTCATGTGCGCCTCTCTCGCTAGACACATGATGTTGCGTTCCCGCGAAAAAGGAGAATAACATCGCCGCTAAAGGAGGGGGGTCGGACAGCACCGCGAACTCCACCAACTGCAATCTGTGGTTCACGCACGAGACCGTGCACGTGGGTGTGGGTACACATGTTTCCCACTATTCCTTTTTTCAGATCACCCCAAACCCCCCTCCACTGTCTGCATACATTTTTGCTCCAATGCGCTTCTATGTATGCGTGAAGAACCTGCTGCTGGTTTGTGACCGGAACAGCGGAGAACCGCGAGGAGTGTTGTTGTTTTTGGACGACCAGTTCTGATGTTGGTGGTGTGTATTGCATGCTGCGAAGCCTACAGCAGCAGCAGCAGCAGTACATAATTCATACGCCGCAAACAAAGAAGAAATTGGCGAAGCCACCGCCGCGTATGAGATGCAAACATAGTCTTTTGCATAAAGTTCTTTAGCCAGCCAGCCGATAGACGTATTTTTGTTAACTGTTATTTTGAATTTAATATGTATGGTTGAGGAGGTTAACGAAAATAGCGTCCACGATTTTCCGTTCGGGGATTGTATTTTATGTTGCCAAGTGGCTCAACTTTTATTAGTGTGCATAATCATCATCGCGCACATGTGGTGTTGGCATGCCGCGATTCCCCACCGGGAGAAATGCGAGACGCGCACATATGAATGTCGCCCCCCGTTTTGGTAGCCCAAGGTGCAAATCCTGCAGTTAATTCCCCGAGAATTTCGCTTCTTTGGAATTCGTCTTCAAGAATAAGCCGTTGCCCATGAGGAGGGGGGGGGGGGGTTGATGAGTGGGTGTTATAAAAGCCTGCGTATAATTGACCAGCAGTGTGCGCTGTTTTTTTTTTTGCGATACCAACGGTCATTTGGCTATTTTTTGACTTCTCCACAACAAAGTAGCAGCTTGCAGCTACAGACTGGTAGGGCAATTTTATTATGGTCCCTGGTATACGAAAAGGTGCCCCCAAGTTCTTCCTTCATTGTCTCTTCAAACCAAGGCTTCGATTTTTTTTAAGCAGACGAGGTGCTGACGACTCGTCTCATCGTCATTCGGAGTAAACTATATGCACAATGCTCTGTTGATGATAACAATGCAAATTAATGATGGCACTTCCGTCGGCAGCATTCCATCCTGTACAGGAGGACCCCCCGGGATTAAGGTTTTCTGAGTATTCCACCCAGGAAATAATACTTCACTGGAATTGGAAAAGACGTTACCGGAAAGCTATCGGCACCTGCTTTTCTGCATTTATTTGGTCTATCTTTTTTTGTGTTTTTTTTTTGATGGTAGTGAATCCTTATTAAAAAGCGCAGAACAGGCGAAGCAACGGAAGCGGTGGTCTTTTGAATTTATCGAATAATCAGAAGCCGCATATGGTAAACCAGAAGAGACCCGACCAAACACGTTGGGAACGCGATATGGATCGAGTTTGTGGTAAAATGTGATCGCGAAAATATAATGCAAAAGCTTTCCCGTCGTAATGTTAAGGTCAAGAATCGTCTCTCCACAAGTTCGATCTTGTTTTTGACACGCAAGCGACTCAATTACTTTGTTTGTTGACAGTTTTTGGCCGGTTGAAATCACCGCGATAAAGAGCATATACTGCTTCCCTTTTTTTGTCTCTAGTAGTAGGACTACACATAGTAGTTTGTCATAGTTTCGCGCCCGCGGTTGTGTGTGTTGCTGGCAAAATGTTTTATATGACGCCAAAGGTGAGCGGGCACATACGCGATTCGCGCGATTTGGCATTCATGTGCCTCTCTCGCTAGACACATGATGTTGCGTTCCCGCGAGTCCCGCGAGTCCCGCGAAAAGGGAGAATAACATCGCCGCTAAAAAGGGGGTCGGACGGCACCGCGAACTCCACCACCAACTGCCGGTAGCAATCTGTGGTTCACGCACGAGACTGTGCACGTGGGTGTTGGTACAAATGTGTGTGTGTGTGTGTGTATTTGTGTGTTCGTGTAGTTTTTTTTAAGACGAAAAGACTGAGCCCCGTCGTATTTATGTTTGTGTAGTTGTGGTGGTGGGGTTGCAACTGGATATAGCGGGAGGAAGAGCGATAAAAGGATCCCGTATCGCGTCGCGGAAGAAGCGAATCCTTTACGCTTGCGGGGGGCGCGCACTGCACTTTGCTGCATTTGCATGCACTTCATCGTTTCGTGACGGGGGGAGGAGGCTTTTTTAAAATGTTGATTTACAAGGGTGAGAGAATGCGCTCTGTTACGCACACTCTGCCACGCGACGAGTAGGTAGGTAACGATCCCAACCCGTTTATCCGTTCCCCTTATTGTGGGTGGGCCTAGGCTCCAAAAAGGCGCCCCAGACAGCCCGCTTTTTTCGGGATCAAGATCCCAGTGATCACTTCCGGTCAACTACTGTGTCCTTAGGGTACATGACGGACGTCTGCGCGACTTGTTGCCGCTGCACGACGCTCCTCGTCTCGCTCGGAGATCAGGACGATGTGTTCTTCTCCCCACACAGAATTCACCACCATCTTCAAGCCTCTCAGATGCATATGTGGTGTACGCGGTGGGGAGGCGTCGTAGCAGGTGTCCTTTACACTACTTTGCCGTCATCGCCAACGCGCGTAGCCTATATGAATTGGGCTTTGATATTTTCGCGATTTTGTGTATGGTTTTTACTTCGGTGCATTATGTTTTTCTTCTTCTTTCACTCTTGCGTGTGTGCATATGAAGAGAAAGTGCACCCTCTCATCTCTCGTAATGCGCTGCTCGTTGCTTTTCTTTTTTTTTCTTCTCACGTTCTTTCTTCTTCTGGCCTCTGACCTCTCTTCGTCTTATGGCTTTTACTCAGTTTGTCATGGTGGTACGTCACACCAAAATCGAACATCCTTCTCCCCCGCAAACACCTCTGGAGGAATTGTTAGGGTAGGGTGGGCGTTGAAAGGGAGATGCGTGCGGTGCTGCGAATATGCACTTTACCTCCCCCTCCCCCCTCCTGTCATCGTGCTTCTTCTGTGTACCCAGCACAACCACCCGATCTCACTTTACTTGATGATGTGTGTGCATTTTTGCATATTTATATTTATTTGGGGATTATTTGCGCGGCATAGTTTTATTCTCTTCCATTTTTTTTACGTGTTTTCACTTAAATGTCTTTTTCTTTTCTCTCCTACAGGCACACTTGTTGGAACAGCAACCGAAGAAGGACATATGCCTACTTGATCAATAATACTCGTGAGTTGCCGCGATGACTGACTGACTGACTGATGAGGGCGAGCTCCACACAATTTGTGGAGGGATGGTGGCGTGAGATGATGCTGTTTTACGGCTGCTACTATACACGACTGGTAGTTTGTAGTAGCGCCCTAAAGCAGCTGTTTTTGTGGCTGGGGGTGGGGTGGCGGTGGTGGGTTTGTTCGCGGAAGTCACTAGGTTCACTATTCTTCATGCCATTCCCGGCCCTTTCGGGGACTGGTGCTACTGCTGCTGTTGAAAGGAGGCCATATAAGGCCTCGTTTCCAGTTCCATATTTGTTTTTCTGTTTTCTGAACGTTGTAAAAATACAGAAAAGATGTAAACTTTACTCACGAGAAATAATTCTGAGGGTTGAAGGAGGTGGTGGGGTTTTTTCAGATAGCTAGACAGATAGGTAGATGCATACATGCACATACACACATGCGTATTGATAAAGGATTGTATGCAGAAAAGGGAGGGGGGGGGGGTAAAGGAGGCAGAAAGAGAGAGAAAAAGAAAAAGATTGTGCTTACATCGCGCGCCGCTCAGCAGGAAACGAAACAACAGTGCAGGCAGGCAGGCAGCAAGCAGCGCCGCAGACACACGTCGCAGCCATTCTCTTGAGTGTGCACACCATCACACACGTGAGGGAAGCGCGCGCGTACGCACCCCTTTTAATGTTGCTGGGGAAATATGGAGTGCACTCCGTTCGGCGCGGAGGTCCTTAGGTGGCCTCTCGACAGCAGCAGCAGTAGCAGTCGCAGAATCAGCTTCCTTAGCGCGCTAGCATTAGTCGTAACCGCATCATCTCATTTTGGTTTTTTGTCGGACATTGCAGGTTGGCCACCACGCGGAGAAGACACAGGAGAAGAATATTGCAGCAGCAGCAGCAGCAGAGCCGTGTTTTCTCATGTACAATTCGTGGCA
Source organism: Anopheles cruzii (assembly GCF_943734635.1). Lineage (NCBI taxonomy): Eukaryota > Metazoa > Arthropoda > Insecta > Diptera > Culicidae > Anopheles > Anopheles cruzii. Next base: position 6,470,667 of record NC_069143.1, read on the forward strand.
GCAGGAGGCTCGCGATGATGACAAGAGTGCACTACCAACAACGAAACCGCCGAGCATCACAAGGTCGTCCAGCTCTGCAGGTTCAGCGGCACTACTCAAGACCCCCACCATCAGCGAGAAAGTGTACCGTCCGTGCGTGGGCACTAGTGGCGGTGGCGCTATAGCCCGCGGACCGCCGCAACCGTCCATGCCCCTGGAACCGGACGGTTGCTGTTTGAGGAGGGTATCCCCATCGTCGAACCAGCAGCAGCAGCGGCAACTAAATCGGAAGTCGTACGGTGGCGGCGGTGGCGGCATCGTACCTGCTGCTGGTGTTGGCGGCAGCGGCGGCGGCTGCCGCCCGAAGGAAAAAGATCCCGACACGATTGCGGTGTGGCGAGAGCCGCCGGCAGTTCATCCGATTCGTTCCAGTAGTAGCAGTACTGATGTGATGGCCCTGCCGGAAAATTCCACCGTTGATCGGCGACTGGTAAGCGGCAGCGTTTGATGGTGCTTAGTAGAAGAAGATCATCGAGGGTAGTAACATTCGGTTTTTTTTTCTTTCTTTTAGTCCCTCGGCAGGTGGCGCGACCCAGGTGCTGCGGCATTACAGCTCCGGACCACCATGCCACGTCCCGCGATACCGGCAGCCGGTGCCGCCCTGTTGAGATCCCTGCAGTCGAAAGTCGTCGCTGCTGGCAGTGGTGGTGCTGGTGTTGGTGTTTACAGCGCCGATCCTTCATCGGCC
>NC_069143.1:6471593-6485862 GCF_943734635.1 Anopheles cruzii
CGCGTGTGTATACGTACACAATTTTAATATATTTGAATATTTTACTAATAAAATGGCTTCTTTCTTAGGTTGAAATTATTTGTAAAAAATTCAAAATACACATGTAAAACTTTCGAAAAAACGATGAATCTTATAATGTGTTTCCGCCATTGTCACATTTCGCATTGTAATGTTCATATGTTCTATCTTCTTCCGGGACAAACTCCCATCCATTGCCGGTTTCCATTGAGCTCAACTGTGGACCGGATTTCCGTTTGATTAATGTTAAAGTTAGATTCGTTTAATTCGTACGTGCTTGAGAGTTTCGTTGTGTTGTTTGCAGATAATGCAATTATCACATCGACGATATGTTTTTGTTGGTGTGGAGACTACAGAATTTGTTTCGCCAATTATTTCACCCAATCTATGAATTAAAACGATTTCCAGTCTTAGTTTGGACACGCTCATCGTCACACTGTGTGGATAAGCTTTAAGATACAAGGCCGCTAGTTGCTTTTTAGTTTAAAATTCTGGTTAAAGTTAAAAGAAACCGCCTAACAGCTTAAACGCTATACTTTCAGCATCGCCTTCTTCACGCTCCCTCCATTATAATATAATTGGGTGAAGTAGATGGTGGGCGTGGACGCTGAGTAAACTATAAGGAGCAAAAGTCCTGTTCATATTCGACGGTATCGTATCGTTCACAAGGCAGGCATTCAATTTGACAACTTGTTTCGCTCGAACTCTATTACAAATACTTACATAAAATAGCAAATACCTAACTATCAGAAAGAGATAGGAAAAAATAAACGTTTTCGAATAAAACAGAAAGTAAATATTCACATCTTTCCAGTTTTTTCGTTGTCAACCCATTGGCAGTCTGCTCCAAACGTGTGCCGTTCTGGTTTCCCCCTTTTCCCCCGAAGGATTGTTGCTGTGTAAATTATTAGAAAAGATTGTTCTGTCGGGTAACCAACCGTCAGTGATTGTGATGGAAGAGGTCCCGAGACTCACGAATTCACGATATTCTATCGTACTACTACAATCTCTGCTGCATGAAAATGGTGCCTCTACCGGGAAGATACAACTCTTGTCTAAGATCGTTCGTCTAGTTAGGCAGTTGTTCCCATCGAATACAGTTGTTTCGAATGTTCCAGTCTCACGCGTTTTGCCATATGGTTTATAGGTTGCTTCGCCATCGTGGTTATCTCGTACAACGTAAACGATCAAGACTAGCACAAGTTACACGAACGAACTGAAACCTGGCAGTGGAGCTCTCGATCGGGCCATATTGTTCATGACGATCTGGCCGCCGTTAAGGCTCATCACTGCTGAACCTTCCGGATCTGAGTCGGTGTAGCTCGAGTAGTTGCGGACCGGTTTCTGGCGCATCCAGGATTGGCGAAGCAGATCATTGTTTACGTAGTGATTGACAAACGAGTGTGGATCCGAACGTACACTCTCGTTTTCACTCTCCGACGCCTGCTACACGGTGCCACGAATGAAACGAAGAAAAACGTAGAGAAAGAGCATTGATTATACGGTATTTTTCAACGGAATTATGCATATGTTCTGTTACGAACCTGCGAGTCGCTGGAGCTCACTTCAGATGGTTTCTCCGTGACACTACTGTCATCGGGGTTTTCGTCGTAGCACTTCAAACTCTCTTCATCGCTGTGGTACTCGACGGAACCGGGCGATGGACGAGGGGGTAATTTACCGAGAGAAGCGGCGGCAGCGGCCGCTGCTGCACTCGAGGATGGACCGCCACCCTTACGTCCCCCGATGCGCCCGAGTGTACTGTGCAACATCGACCCAGTCCCGGCGCTTCCACCGGCCACCATACTTCCCAGCGTACCGGAAACACCGTGACGGGCTCGGTAAAGCTCCAGCGCAAGCTCTTGCCGTTCGTCGATGGACATCGCGATGGATTCCTCGAGGGTTTTCTGTACCTCTTCTGTTGGGAAGACAGTGAAGTGACAGTGAATAGAGTGCCTACACCATAGTAAAACAAAATCGTATCGATGGTTCTTACGTTTATACTTGTAGCTCTTGCTCTTGACACACAGTACGGCGACCACCATGATGACGATTACGATCGAGGTGGCCGCAAGCGCTACCATGAACCACGTTTGTCGGTAGAATGGTTTCAACTGCAGGTAGCCATACTCTAGGTACAGCTTGGATGGTGTCAGTACCGCATCGTCGGAGTACACCGGACAGCTGATGCCGTAGCGGTTGTAGGAGATAACGCGAAACTTATACGCCGTCGACGGCAACAGGTTCTGGAAGCTCACAGTAAACTCCTGCATCGGCCCGTTGGTTGTGCGGGCTACCGTTTCCCACCGCAGATCGTCTGAGCAAACAAAAAAGAAGACAGACTTTAGCACTCTATAACATTGTGCTCATCGTGTAATATTTGTCTTACCTCGTTTTTTAGTCTCAATGTAATAACCGAGGATCGGCCCTTTCCCCGACTGTCCATTTAGCCAAGTTATAACGACGCTGGCCTGCGATTTTGCAATGATCAGATCGCGCGGTGATCCGGGTGAACCCTCTTGGGGTCCGGTGGTGATGTTACCACTGATCGCCGGCCCATAGTCGATGGTTTGTGCACGCACCGTGAACGTGTACGTCACCTCTTCCTCCAGGTTTTGCACCGTCAGACTGGTACCGTTCACCTTCTGTTTCACCTGTTTGCTAAACTCTGCGGAAAGGCAATGAAGCGCGCGCAAAAAAAAAAGGTTTTAATTTCTTTCCAGCAAACGAATCAAGAAAACTTACTCTCATTATCTTCGGTCGTTTCGTACGCAACGATGTAGCCGAGTATCTGTCCGTTGCGCTTGCGCGGTGCCCCCCAGCTCACCGTCAGGCTGTTCATCGTGATCTCGCTGAAAAGCAGGTTCACCGGAGACCCGGGAAGCCCGGCAAGCGTTTTTACCGTGATCGGTGCCGACCGTGGCCCATCGCCAGCCGGATTGAACGCCAGTATTTGGACTCGATATTCCGTGTATTTATCAAGGAAAACCAAACTGTGCGTATTGTAGCTGGCCGGCACAACCTCGATCTCTTCCTCCGGCACTTTCCGCCGATCGTCGTCCACCAACTCGTACTCCGACTCCGGGCTAGCGGTAGCGAGGTAGAAAATCTTGTACCCCAGCAGTTCCCCATTCTGGGTGCTTTGCTGCGGTGGAGCCCACGTCAACCGCACTTCCGTCGGCGAATTTGCCTTCGCCTCGATATTGAGCGGTTCACCAATGGGCACTGCCTCCCCAACGTAAATGGCTACCGGTGGGGTCGGCGGTCCTGAACCTTGCGAGTTGTATGGTTGCAAGATAATTTCGTAGTTGCGATCCTGGGTCAAATCTGTCAGCACGGCGGACACTTTATCGACGCCCGGTACGTCCAACTTTGGCGTGGTCTGAAGCGTGGAAGGAAAGTCCGACAGTGGCTGGTAGAGGATCCGGTAGCCGCCCGTTTCCGCGTCGCCGTTCCACGCGCTCGACTCTAGCGGGTTCCATTGCACGCGCACACTGGTCGTCGTGATCGGTACTACCTTCAGATCGGTTACGCCCCGCGAAGGGGCAGCCGAAAGGGTGCGGATCTGTATGCTCTCGCGGCTGAAGCTGGACGGCCCCAGGTCATTGGTGGCCCGGATGCGGAACTGATAGAACGTGTGCGGTTTCAGTCCGCTCGCCGTGTACGACGTGACGGCCGGATCCACCCGCTCCGGGATCGTACTCCAAGCGCCTTCGTTTTCACGCAACTGCACCGTATAGTAGCGAAGCGGCGCGAACCCATCGCGGCCCGGGGTCCAGCTGAACGTTATCTGTTCGGCTTGCACTTGGGAACGTGAAATTTGCGGCGCCGAAGCGGCTTGCGGGAGCTGCCGGTTGTTGGTGGTGTAGACGATGGCCGCGGCCGTTTTACCCCAGCCAAGCCGGGTTTGGGCGGTGACGCTGAAAAGGTAGTACCGTTCCGCGAGCAGCTGCGTCGCCCGAAACGTTCGGTCGGAGGGAGGAAACTCTTGCGTAAAGTTCAGATTTACGGAGCCATTGAGCAGATACGTTACGCGGTAGGCAAGTATTTCTCCGTTCGGCTCATCCGGCACATCCCAGATGATGCGCGCCATACTGAACGACACGTCCGGGAACGAAACGTTCGAAGGAGCGCCCGGAGTGTCAGCAAACGTTTGCACTCGCACCGGTGGCGTGCTGAGCGTGCCGTCGCCAAGTCGCGTGTAGGCCAGCACCTGCACATCGTACGGCACGAACTTCCGTAGCTCGGTGAGCGTCGCGGTGAAAGTGTTGTTGTTCGGGATCGTCTTGTGCAGGATCGGTGTACGGCCTAGCGAACCGTAGAACACCCGGTAGCCTTCGATCTGCCCATTGCGGTGCACCTTTGGCACCTCTTGCCACCGAACCACAATGGTAGTGGAGGAGGTTGCGTTCGCTTCGACGACGGCCGGTCCCATCGACGGAACGGCTTCCCGTGTCCGTTCGAACGCGTGCGGGCTGTCGCGCGACTCGCCCACCTCGTTGACCGCCGTCATCACGATTTCGTACACCGACCACTCGTCTAGCGCTTCGAGGACGTGCGAGTTGGCGGTTGAATCTTCGATCAGCACACTCCGCCCGATACCACCGGCATGATCCACCTCATTGCCACCACTCGTATCGTCTTCCTCCTCCTCATTTACGTTGCGGTAGCTGATGTTGTAACCCTTCGGATTGCCATACCACTCACTCTGTTGCAGCGGAATCCACCGAACGCGCAGCTCAGTCGCACTCATTGCCCGCACCGTCACGTTGAACGGAGGGTGCTTCGGGGGTGCCTGGATGGTTTGAAAGTCTTTCGTCGGCTCAGACGGTTCCGACTGCCCGACAACGTTGCACGCAATGATACGCAACCGATACGAGGTGAAGGGCGTCAGACCGAGTACGGTAACGGTTGAAGCATCCGGGTCGTGCACTTCGTGCACCACATACCACGTGAGGTTGCGGGCCGTTTGTGCTTCCACGATCCAGTGAGTGATCGAAGAATTGCCGTCGAAACCGGGCGTAAACTGAATGACAACCGAAAACGCCTCGATGTTCGACAGTGCCAGCTGGTACGGCGGATGCGGCAGGACCGGTTCGATGCCGGACTGGATGGTAGCGAACCGGGCCACGCCGGCCCCTGCGGCTGTCCAGCCACAAACCTCGAACGTGTAGTGCGTGATGGCAGTCAGGTGCGTCACCTCGAGACTGGTAGCGTCGGCCGTCAGGTTGACGATGCGCGCCGATTCTGGCTCATCGCGCACATAGTAGCGCACCTGGTAGCCTGTAAGGTCCCCATTGGCATGACGCGGCGGATCCCAACTGACCGTTACGGCACGATCGGAAATGCCATTAAACTGCAGCGAACCAACCTCGTCCGGTACATCCTCGAGGGTGCGGGTGGGAACCGGGACACTTCGCTCACCGTCACCGGGATCGGTGAAGCAGAGGACGGTAATGTTGTAGTCGGTGAACTTTTCCAGCCCACCCATCAGGACACTCTGCTCGGCGAGCGGATCGAGCAGGTTCGGTGCAACGGTCAACACCTTCTGCTCCACCTCCACCAGGTGGTTCAGGCCGTCCGGCGAGGCGGGCATTTCATTGCGCCACGCTTGCAGCTTATAGCCCTGGTTAATGCCATTGATTTGCTGTGGATTCGGTGGGGTCCACCAAACGCGCACGGTCGTCGAGTTGAGTGCTAGAACCCGCACGTCAGTGGGTGGCGCTTCCGGGATACCTTCCTTCGTCTTAATTTTTGCCCCTTCCGTGTACGCCCCTACGCCTTTACTGTTGTAGGCTGCGATTTTAATCACGTAGTCTTTCCAGGTAATCAGCTCCTGAATAAGGTAGTTGCGCTGCGCCTCGTTCGTAATGTTGCGATAATTCCACGGGCTCGCGTTGTAGCCGAAAAGCCGGTAGCGAATAATGTAGCCAAGAATCTGACCATTTCGATGCTCCTCTACCGGGGGCTGCCATTGGATGATAATCTCTGTCGACGAACGGGCGGAACCGACAAATCCTACCGGCGGTCCAGACGGAGCTAAATGAGATGAGCGGAAAAAAGGTAATTAAATAATAACTACCACGGTTTGAAGAGATCAATTCGCTGCCATACCTTCCTGCGGTAGCTTCACTACGTTACTCGGCTCGGAAGACGAACCTTCGCCTACGCGATTGACGGCGCTAACGCGAAACTGGTAAGCGGTGGCTGCTTTCAGTTTGGTGAGCAGTATCCAGCGCAACGTGGCGGAAACATTGGCCGCTTCCGTGACCCAGTTCAGCAGCGGATCTGGCAGGGGACCTAGCTCTGGCACCTCTCGCCGTTGTACTATGAACTTGATCAGCTTACTGTTTCCATCGAAGCTGGGCGTCCACGAGACGTTGATTGCACGGTTCTGTGCAGAGCTAACCCTAAACGCCTGCACGTTCGACGGTGCGAACGGTAGCTCGATTACACTCAGGCGTGCAGACCGAGTCTCGTTACCGCCGGGTGATGTGACAATGCACACGTATTGCCCTACGTCCGACGGTCGTACCTCGGTGATTTCTAGCGTTCCATCACCACGCACACCGATCCGCTGGCTGTTTTTTATTGGAAGACGGCTAGAAAAAGAAACGCGCGTTGGATTACTATGAGCCTTTTACAGGAGCGCTATCAGAATGGCAAACAAAAACTCACTTCGGTTCCCGGTACCAATCGATGTTGTACGGAACGTTTGGATCGCTCGAAACACCACACTCGATTGCGGCCGAATGGCCGAGTAGAACGATCGTATCCGCCGGCGGACGGATGATTTGAGTTCTCACTGCGGGAAGCGAGGAAACAAAGAGACCAATTATGTAGTGACAGACGGATCAGAACACTCTGTTACAGCGAGCTTAGCGATATCGATCAAGACTAACCTAGCACAGTGAGATAACCGGTGCCAGTAATACGTCCGGATTCGTTTTCGCGAATGCAGGTATACTGCCCGCTGTCTGTTTCGCGCACATTTGAGAGCAACAGATCGCCCGTGTCCAGTATCTGCATCCGGGTAGATGATTCGATTGCGAACGAGTCTATAGAGGCGAAGCGGGCGATGGTTAATATAGAGATCTTTCCTCGTGGAACAGTCCGCTACATACCATTGTAGATCCACGTTATGTTGGGCATCGGGGCGGCAATCGCACGGCAACTGATCGTCGCATCCTGACCATCGAGCACCGTCTGGTTGGCGGGCGGAACCTCCATTATCGGTACCGAAGCTATGAATTCAAAAGCGGTTAGCACTTAGGTTTCTCTTCAAACCCATTTTATCAACAACTTACTTTTCACCTTCAACCACGTATAGACAGACTTTTCGCCTGCCTCGTTCGTTGCCAAACACTGAAACATTGCCGTATCTTCTATCGTGAGCCGAAGCATTTCCAACGAGTTGTCGTCCTGCACGGCATAACGTCCAGGGCTCGCCTGCTCGATGGGCTGCCCGTTCTTATACCAACGGATCTTTGGCATCGGTTCACCGATCACGTCGCACGCCAGCACTATCCGAGACCCATACTCGCCGAGCGTTTCGGTACGCAGTGGCGTCACGAAGGTTGGCGGTTCCTGTACGGTTACCTTGGCCATCGAAAACACCATCGGGTGACCGCCGGTTCGCATCCTCACTTGGCACGTATACTCGCCGGTATGCGTGAGATTTACGTGCAGCAACGTCACAGTTCGGTTCCAAGGATCGGTCTGGGCGAACAGAATGCCCGTGTTCTCGATCGGAATACCATCCTTCAGCCAGACCGTTTCCAGCTCGTGAAGGGGACGCGCATTCGCAATGCACTCCAACTCAACCATTTCCGTTCCACGCACCACCCGTACGCTCTGCGGGTGCACAATGATTTCCGGTGCGATTTCAGCGTACGGATTGCCAGCGGTTACGTTAAGCCGCACAAAGCCGGTTATCTCTTCGCGGCCCAGCTGCGTGTTGATGGCACGGGCCCGGTAGGCACGAATGTCTCGCTCATCGGTGCTCAGGATAATCAGTTGGTTGTTGGCCGTCTGTGCGTACTTGATGTCGTACGTCAGTGGCCCGACGTCGGTCTGCCAGGTAACGGACGGTGGCGGCACGGACTCGATCGCGGAGAGGTTGAGGATCGCCGGATAACCCGATACCACCGTAACGACGTTCTCGCTGAGATCTACGAATGTGCCCATATCTGCAAAACAAAACCCAAGATGATGAGTTCTTCACTTGAATTGGTTGATTCTTAATATCTAAATGGGTCGCTTTTTGTTAACAACCGTTTTCGTAGAAGTATTCGAATCAAATATTGCAAAGAAAAGACTAAGACGAAAAACTAAACTCTAGCGTGAATATGGACATATTGGAGTAGTATTTTGAAAATCGATAACAAGCATGTTTAGCCTATGAATCGTCCTTTTCAATGGTTCACAACATGCGAACGAATTCGTAATGTGCCACAAAGCACAATAAGGGCCCTTCTTCCTACTTTCGTCTATCGAATGGGCATTCTCTGTATTATCTTGTTTCTTTATTATTACGTTTTCCCCAGCACTCGAACGTTTCGCCGGCTTATTGAAGGGAACATTTATGTAAGTTTTCATACTTCTTTAAACCACTTACATGCCACCACTACGTCGATTTTTTCGCTGAAAATGGTGCCCGCTTGGTTTTCCGCCTGGCACTGGTACAAGCCGGTATCTTCTCGGGTGATGTTCTGGATCTTCAGATACTGACTGTGACTAAAGTTGCCGACCGGCACGCCATTCTTTAGCCACCGATAGTTCGGCTGCGGATAGCCTATGGTGTTGTATGTGGATAGAAATTAAATTCGAAGCAGAAAGAAGACAGATTAGGAACTGGCAAAGGAAGGACGCTTCCGGCGCTAGGCGTCGAGTTTCGAACGCTTCCGGCAGCTTACCAAGTGCGTGACACTGAAGAATTTTCGTTCTACCCTCGTTCACTATTGATCCAGAGGAGGATGGTTGCGTTGTGAAGCGTGGCGCCTGCAGCATCGGAGTTGTTTCTGCGAGTTCGAAATTCAAAAAGTTTACATTAGTGTGACTGAGCCATTAGGGCAATAGGGTAAAAAAGGTATGAAGAAAATCAAAATTATAAATACGGCCCAGCCTGTTCCTCTAGGAATAAAAAACAAATAGAACATTTTCCTCGAGGTCCCTTTTTTTGCAAACAAAATACTAATAGCATTCGAGTAAGGCTTCATCATCAGGTGATTTCGACTAGACAAAATCCTTGGGTGGCACCTGCCGTGCCAACCGTCGCCGGTCCATGTGTATAAATGTGTGTGCCAGCGTGGATTATCCATATTCCAGCGAGGCCATAGGGTCACCACCAGCGGCCAGGGGCTGTGCACTCCCGAGCTAATGGTGCCCGACGTGGGTAAATACATTTCAAACCCGATTCAAAATGCAGACGATCCGTTTCTCCATCTTTTCACATTTCTTCACACCCGCCATAGCCCCGCAGCAGTCCACGAAGTGAAAGGAACATGGCTATAAACATTACGAAATGAAAACAACGAAGCGGATGGGGCAGGGTTTGAGCGTGCGGCGCTGGGACAGGGCGGGCATAAGACAAGAAAGAAAAGGACTGAGTACGATGAATTCCGCGCGATGATCTAGCCTCGCTCATCGCGCAGGGCCGCGCACACAGTCAGAACGAACGGACTAAAGGGAAAGATGTAGAACATAAATAATATGAAACAGGTTTTCATCCAGAGAAGTATTTTTGTCCCTTTCGTTAGTTCGCGTTTCTTGCTTTCCGTTGCCGCTTGCTCATATGCTCTCCGGTTTGCTTTTCAAAAGACGCTACGCACACAGCTAAAACGCGTCGAGACCTAACGTTCAGCCACACGTGGAATCGATTTGTGTACGAGCAGCATTACGTCTCTCAAGCCGCTCAACTGCAGCTCCATTGCACCCCGTAGTCAAAAGGAAACACGAACACACCCTCACAACTTGTGGAAGGCAATGTACTGTAATGCTACCCGTTTTGCCGTGTGCAGACTCTCGGACAAAAACATAAGAACATTCGCATAGACTCGGTACTCCTTTTTTCTAAGGCGAAGCACATCAAATGTGAGGTGCAGCGAAACGTTCACCGAACTGCAAATCGCAACCAGACAGACCACTGGCGGCTCGTTGCACCACCGAGTTCAACGAGTTGCGATCGGTTGCTTCGTTGCCGGAAATGTTTATGACGAAAGGTTACAGATGATGTTCCATGTTGTACGCCACGCCAGAAGTCCAGAATGTTAAATGCATTGTGTCTCGCTCTGTCTCACTCGGTAGGGCAGGGGTGTTTTCTTCAATTTTATTTATGTGCGTCTTCCAGCGAGTGAGAACGCATCACCACGAAGACGACGACTTCCCACCCCTTTCGTAATCGTTACAGCAGAGGATAATAATAGAAGCTTTCTTTGTCTATTTTCTGCTTGCTGTGTCATAATTCAGCAACTCGATGAAATCCATGCCCGTGATTCAATCACAGCGCTCTGACACATACCTGGAAGGCTTGCAATGTGAGTGCTGAATTGATCTTCAGGTCCACCATCATGATGGAAAACTTCTTATTGACAAATTACATAAACAAGCGTTGCACGCGATTTGTTTACTTTCTCAAGAATGGACAGTTTTAGGGCAGGCGGCAATTTCTTGCAGGTTGAAATACTGTTCCATCCAACATTGTGACCAATTATGTTTCGGCATTCGGGAGTAGGATCGTAGCTCTCTATCTCGAACATACAGCATTTGTAAAAAGGTATATGATTCGACGGGTCCAGCGAAACATAAACAAAAAATATTTCCCTTTCTTTCTTCTTCGCACCTTTCTTCGGTTCTGCTGCTGTGGTTCACATGCAATCTGTGCACTGTTTCTAATTTTTATAAATACCCCCAAGCCATATGACCCACCTAGACCGACCCGCGGGGATAATATTAGCGACCAAGGACGACTAACTTACGGGGGTTGTTTTAGGTGCAACCAGACGAATAGATAGTTAAAATGAGTTGCCGACTGTTGCCCGATCACTTACCGGCAGTGTAGCTCGCTACGAGCGCTGTGCTGCAAAGGACGACGCACCAAAGGGCAACCAAGGGGTGAGGAAGCAGCAGCCAGCGCTTCCTTTCGTACGGCATGGTTCTGGAAGGAGCGGCGTCGCATGCTGTCGGTAGCCGTTTCCTGTTGTTTCGTCGCTCCATCATTTCCGGTGATCGTGTGGTGGTGCTCGTCGCGACGAGGGTGGTGTCAACAGCTGGCTGCCGTCGTCGTCGTCGTCGCGGTAGCGGATGTCCCCGCCGCATCGAACGGATAGCATCGTCGTTGTGCATCGTATACCCTCGACTGATGCGGCCAGTGATGGCGTTGGCACATGGTCGTGATGCGATCGTTGGTGGCCAGGACCTTCTTCCGACGTTCGTGCGGCTCTCAATGGTGGCGGTGGTTCCGTTGCGAGCCAGGTTGACCGGGCGGTGTTGACCACCAGCGGGCTTGGTTTTTACTTCTACTACTTATTCCTGACCACCCAAGCCACTGTCTGTGGTGCTGCTGGTGCCGAAGGGGGGCTGAAAGCACCAACACTCCGCCAGATCGAGGCCAGTCTCGCGAGCTTCAAACGATGGAAGCAATGCCTCTGCCGGTCACTCCGAATCCGAAGAGCACAGCATATATAGGACACACAACATGCAGGCGGACGGAGGCGGTAGTCACTCACACAGATGCACACAAACGGACGGACGGACACGCACCGAAATAGACAGGTGTGAAAGAAATAGAAGAAATAGTCCCGTCTGTGTCCGAGGCGCGAAATGCCAGTTCACGCAGCCTACCCTCGCTCACTTCCGCGCCAGAAACAATCACACAACAATAGCGACGGCTGCAATTGGGTGTGTTTGTGTTCTCGAGGTTCGGGGTTCAGCAAACACCAGCGAAATGTTTCATTGCAATTCCGCAACTAAAACGCACGCGGGTGATTCAGACTCTAGGAACCGCGCTAAGGATCGTCCGACGGAGCATCCAAGAATTGACCTTCTTGTTGGCAAGATAGTCGGCGGCGGATGCTGGTATGCAAGCTGGCTTTAAACAGCAGTTGTTAGCTTCAATTCTTTTTCACCGAACGCACGATCAGCAGCGCTGGCTGGCAAGACGAGAAAGAACATAGTTGATTGTTGTCGAAGGATCTAGCGTGGCGATGATCGGATTTGCGATAGTCCGTCCCGAACGGACGCTTACAAAGAACAGCCGTTGTCTGCGATTCTTTTGGCGTGGTTAATTGTGAAAAGGTCAGCTGTTCTTCTTTCTTTTGATTGTCGTCGGAATTTAGCAGCTTCTTAGCATAAGCTCTATCACTTATATCACATACTCGTACTAAGAAGCTGGAATAGCTGGACGGACGGTAAACGAACACAGAAAAAAACGCACAAAAACCCCACAATTTTGGTCGAAACATACACGCCACTGAAGGCCACTCCGTCTACACCAAACTTAAGCCATCAAATCGACACTGAACCACCGGACGAGGGCAAAGCGTCCGAACAGAGAAGCGACCTGGCGTTGGCTACCATAGCGACATTTGCCACACTACGCCATGCATACAAAATTCGAATTTTTTCTCTACGAACGGTCGACGGCTCTCTTCAAATCTGGTTCGGCCATGCTACCGTCCGTGAGCGGGTAAGAGAGCGCGCCATACGGAGCACAAGAGACGCAGCACATTGGCGAGAGAACCGTCCGTTCGGGAATTTCAGTGCACGTACACATGCAGCCGCCGCCGCTCCGTTCTCCAGGCTTGGGCTAAGGTTACTCTCATGGTTATAGGTTATACCAAGAACGAAGCTGGCTTGGGTCAGGTTCGTTAGAGATCTTCGATAGAAATCCCTCGATGGCGTTAGTTGTAAAAAGGCGCTTTAAGATGTATGTTGAATTCTATCTCCTCATGGTACTGCTTACTCATTGCTCAGATGTAAAATAATAATTATTTTCAGATTTCATTTAATTAATAACGAACGTTTGTTTTGTTATTAATCGCCATTTCTGGTCGAATAATTATTAAAATAGAGTTCGTTCTACTCAAAACCATGGGGATTACAACATTCGCAGCCACGACAGTGATGACGGAAGCATTTGCTAACATCTCGAGGCAGTGGCTTGGAGTCAGGTTACTGCTTTTTTAATGAACCTGGCCCAAACCAACCGGTTCATCCTGTATATTAGAGTTATCTTAGGCCGAACACAGTCAAAGTACCGAACAACCATGCACACATACACGAACACACACACACAAGAACGTTCGCTTCTAGGTCCACCATGTTCCGTGATGTTGATACTTTTTGTCCCTGGACTCGGACAATATGATTTGCATCGTTTTTTATTTATTTTCGCATGCCGTTGGACAGAAATTGAAACGCGAATGAAAGGTCAATTACTGTTAGTACTGTTCTTCCGGCTAACATTCCAACCCACTGTGGGGAATTGGTATGCGATAGGCGGACACGGCCGGTTTTAGGAAGAATCGTTGTTCGAAATCATTATTGAAAACCATACAAACTTTTGATACATCCTGTAATTGAGTGTTTTACTGTAAAAAGAGCCATATATTGAGCAAAAGTTAGATCAGTTTACAAAAACAAAAACAATTGCGGATAACTTGGTAACGCATTGTTCATCGGTGGTTCATTGGCGGATCGTCGGTGGTTCATCAGCGGTTCATCAGCGGTTCATCAGCGGTTCATCGCCAGTTCATCAATCCAACCCATGAACTATTATTTAAACGTTTGATAGCATACTTATTAATTTTTTTCTGCATCCAAACTTAAATTATCTACTTGATTGAATATATGATCAATGAAATGGAACCAATTTAAGGGGCACTGCTATGTCACGCCCGAATGAAAGTGTCTTCTAAATTGTTCTTTCCTATTAAATGGTTTCAGCAAGTGGCTTCGAGCACGTTACCGAGGTTCCTAAATCCGTCTTTTCCTATATTCATTTCATCCCACTCAAAGTAGTTTCCTTCGCGGTTGCAATACATTTAAAATTCAACCGATTTTTCCAAATTTCGAAACGAAGGCGGCAAAGTGTTGCTGCAAGGTCTTCGTTCGGTATAACCTTCAATTTCTTAATAGTTTCGGTATCTATCTCTTCTATCGATTCAAAATTAAGTTCACAGAGCGGCCACAACCGTAGAACTATACCCGAACGAAAAATTCACTCAATTTTTCATTTTTTTAATCGCAGAAT
>NC_069143.1:6485962-6650061 GCF_943734635.1 Anopheles cruzii
AAGCTGTAGACCAAGAAGAAAGAGAGCCCCGTGAGCGATTTTCCCCTATATATTTCTATTTTTTCTTTCTTTCTCTATCCTCTCCCGAACATTGAACTGTCAGATCGTTTGCTGTTGTAAACAAAATGTTGCATTTATTCAGTATCACAACATAACATTTTTTCTGCAATTATTAAAATTTTTGGCTTCCGCCATGCACTTTGTTACACTCTATGTCTAAGTTTAGCACTACATCGCAGGTTTCCAAGCATCGTTTATCATCCGCTGCATCGTAATTGCATCGTTCGCTGGCTTCGCTGCGTCGCTGGCATCCAATGGCACGATGACACTGCTCGGCTAAAAATGTAAACAAATGCGGTGCACTTTCACGATTTAGAAGTAAATACTTATCGAGAAATGCTTCCCGATGCTTAAATTTACTTACCGAAATAAGCAACAGCTTAAAATTCACTATTTAACACTATTTTTACGTCGTTGATGCGTCTTCAATTCTTTAGCGTCGTATCTTATTCTACGCTTCGGCCTAACTGTTGAAAATTTTTCTAACAGTTTGAGTGGCGGACTGGACGCTATATTAGCGTGACAGAGAGAGAAAATACTTCTCCCTGTCGCGTTCTCTTTCTGGCCTTTGGTGAGAAAAGAATTGGCTCTCCAAAATTTCTTCTCAGTATGGAGAAACTGAGTGACTATTTTGTTCGGGTAAGTTTCGCCCTCAGTTATGAAATGTTTCATGTTGTCTTGATTCATGATTCATTCATGTTGAAGCATTGTGAGACACAATTCAACGCGGCGCTGTTTTCCATGAAGGTGAGCGTTGTTGGTGCCATTCAAGATTTCATTTTTCTGAGGCCCAAACGGTTACTCGAAATGGTTTTCATTGTTCAACAAGTTCGGAGCCTCGATAAGAAAGACACAATTTTATGGTTTGAATTACACTTTACTATGCAGTAAAGTCTCCCTAAACAACAGTTACACTAATATTCAGAATTTATTGTTTTACCAATTTGCATTTTATCCGCATCCCAAAAACCTGACAACCGGTCCCGTCAATCAAGTAGTTATTTTTTCGATATGTTTCGATTCGATATGTTAAGATTTTGAAACGCCGGAAGTTATGCAATCAGCATGACAAGTGCACGTATATCAATTATTCAAATTTTAACGGAAAGTCACCTGCAAATCTCAAAAAGGTAAAAATATTGTCACTTATGCATGAGAACATATTTGTCTTTCGTATTCGAACAAACTGTATTTATTTTTCAATATGTTTTAAATTTCACGCATACAAAGCTCCGCCTCCTCCTTGGGCCCGGATCAACGTTTTTTATATTTTCAATCTCAAAACTATCGTCGTTCAGTTTGATGATATCACTTAACTTTAACTCACAATTCAATTAGGCTTTACAATTATGTTCAAACTGATTTTGATTGCGACTAGCCTTGTTCGGATTGCTCGTAGTTAGCTTATCTATTTTTGGAAATATAACTGAAATCCTCAAACATTGAAATACCCTATGTCCGCCTTTTCCGCATAGTACAACGTTTGCTTAAAAACATCTTGTTTTTTTATTTAACTTTTATTTATAAATACGGCCCAGTCCGTTCTTTTAAGATAACAAATAATTCTTATTTTTTATTTTATTTTTAAATAAAAACATTTATTTACAACACATTTATTTGGCAGCGGAACTAGTATAATCGAAGAGCGTCTGGATGGAGACTGGAGAAGAAATGACTGCGCGTTGTACCGATCTTCATGATCGTTCCTGCTTAACTGATGTCGACGTTGTGCCAGAGGATGACTTTGAAGGTCCAGACTGAAGGAATACGTCGCTACATTGTGGTTGGAGTGCTTATGCTTTATCATGCTTCCGTTTGTTTTCGATCCGGAATGCAAGAATATGTCGCTACGTAGTAGTCTCAATGTTTATGCTTCACCTTGCTTTCGATTGGTCGTGGCTAAGTTGGGACAGTGGGTGATTTCGCCTGTTTGAAATGCAACAAGTTGTCGCTGCATAGTGGTTGCGATGTTTAAGATTTAATAACCGAATTCGTCGCTTATTAGTGATGTGAAGGGACATGGCATACGGCACATAACTATACAGATAAATTTTCAAAAATTCGCACAGTCAACATCCAGAGTAGCAGTAGATGATTTTACAGTCATTAAGGAGTTGTGTCTAAGTTATAAAACACCAAATACACTCAAATACTAAGAACTGGTAACTCCTTCAAAAAAAAAAAAAGGACAGAATCAAAACAATGATCTAAAGCAAAACCGAAAACCGAAAAGAAACTGACACCAAAATATTTATGAAAACACAAACCAACGATTAAGTGACAAAAAAAATTTATACAAATCACCATCATAAGTAAACAAAATTCCTGTGACAACGGTATGATTTTTCTAATAAAATTTCAAGTTCAATGGGACCAAAAGAATTTCCCTAATTATTTAATACTGTTGGATGTATTGAACGTTTGCTTTTGTTTCCAAAACCCAACCTCAGTCGAACTATGAATTATGAATCGAATGAAGTTAATGGAAAGCCAATCCAACAAGGGTGGGCCAGTGTAGTCTACCCTTGGTTGTGGTCAGGGTCAGGGGTCAGGGATTTTAATTTTTGTTACTATGTTTTTCGAATAATGTTCGAAATGAGTCGTTTCCGCGATATACAGTTGAAAACGTCAAATCATCGACGAAGTACTTTAAATGGCTCTAAATATAATATCAACGAGGCACTCACTTGCATAGCAACACTTCGTTAATTTTAGGGAAGTCAAAAATGGCATAATGAATGGTACGTTAAATACTTAAATACTTGAAGTATATAAATATATAATGCGACTACTATTACAACACAACAACAACAACAACGACTACTACTACTACTACTACTACTACTACTACTACTACTACTACTACTATTATTATTATTATTCTTATTATTATTGAAACAAAACACTGATTTGCAATGGAGTTTTAAATTCTTCGAATCGGCACTAACACGCTGAGTGTAGTTGATGATTGAGAGTGCGTGATGGACTAGAGTGCTTATAGCTTCGCCTCCACTACCAAACCAATCAACCGGCTACAACGTATACCGGTTTTTACGTTATGGCTCTACATTAAAGTGGGAAACAAAAAAAGTATGGAAAAGTTACTCGGAGATAGCCGAGCATAACTCGGCAGTAGCCACGCCCCATTCGCTCGAATGCTTGCTATGTTGCGTAGTGGGGTGTAGGGCAGCAAATTATGTTTTATAGCATCCAATGCGCACACGGCCTCCTAATGCGACCACTTCGCCTATTGTTTACCCCCATTCCCCTTCCACGGCTGCGTGTGGCCTCCTTGCACTAGAGTATATGTTTTCCGGTTTCAATTAGCCGCTGAATGTCTTCACCCCGATCCGTGTCAGCTTTCTTGCAGCTGCTACCACGGCGGTTGACTTTTCGTGCAATGAACGGGTGAAAAGTGTTATTGTAACAGTCACAACCAGCCGAGAAATGGGCATCTTCTCCGTTCGGTCCTAAAACGTGAGCGAAAGTGTAAACTTTTCGAAAGCCGCTGGCCCTCTTTCTCACTGGAAATGGTGGAAACTCGACCCGAGTCATTGCGAGTCGCCGTATGCTGGAATCCAAAGATAGCTGTGAATATCTTTGAAATTCATTGTAGTCAAATGCTGGGTGGGTACGACGAAAAGTTAAAATAAAATTGAGAGTCTGTATAAACTATCAGAAACTGTTAGTTAAACAAAACAAGCATAAACTGCATTATTTGGTTTAATTAATGTACATAAATTGGAGCCTTGGCAGGTCTGTTGCAGGTCAAGATCGCTCGGCGGTTGTAATTGCCGGATAAGAAGAACAGTCACTGCACGATTAATTTGATTTTGTTCCATAGAGAGGGCGTTTGATATAGGACGAAGAGCATCCCTAGGACGAAAGGAAGAGATTACGACAACAACAATAGAAAAAAAGCCGACCCCCAACAAGTTATGCTTAAGATAGGCAGTTGTTGGCGTGCCTGAAAGTGATTTACTTTTATGAATAATGCCAATTAGATCCGAAAACCACCTCGGGTTGATCAATTGATTTTTTCTTGCGTTACGCGTTATCGCATGTTCTGGCTCGGCTCGTTTCTCAGTCACTTTCAAATTCAACTGCAAAACTAACGGTTTACAGCAAATCAACCAATGATTTCATGCCGAAAGCCATGGAGGTCGTACTCGTGTGAGTGAATTATTTATCAACCACGTTACGACATCCTCGCACACTTCGTCAGCATTCGGGATTTTTAAAACGATTTGCGCCTCTTCAATACCGGATCGACCATTGTTTGGAACACGTTCAACGGTTTAAAAAAAATGCCCAAAGATAATGAAAAAACGAAAAAAGGACGTCACAAATCCCTATCGTTTGCGCACGTTCCGATGCGATGTGATTTGCTGTCGGTGAAAGGATCGGGCACCGGGCCCCCACCATCAGGTCAACCATGATGTCCATGAGGCCCGCCTGTTCCCGGTGGTTCCACAGCCATGTGCGCCCGCCAATTTCCGTGGTTCCTCGATTGTTAGTTTCGATCATCTATTGTTGACGTGCTCACAGTTAAAGAAGGTGGTACACAAAGCTAATCCAGAAAGAGTTTCACAAACAGATCGTCAGGCACTGTAGCAAGCGTGGCTATGCCTGTTATTCAGCCGAACGAATCATACTGCTTTAGTAGTTTAAAATATGCAAGAAAAGGCTTGTTCTGACCATCCCTCACGATGTTTAGTGTTTGAGCCTTATGAAGCCGTTGGGACGATTTAAAATCCATGTACTGCGAGCGATTGTTCCACTCTCCTATATCTAGGATCAGTTAGTGTGGTGAAGGTCTCTTAGATGAATTAGCCCTGTCCAGTTGCCATTTTCTTATGGGAACCTCTATCTCTTTAATTACCCCATTTTTTGTGTGACACAAAAAACACCCAAATGTTAAATATACTGGGTAATATTCAAATGTTTTCTTTCAGCCTCATTGTTTGTTGCTTCGTTTATTAGAGAAAAAATATATGAGCCAGACAGATGCAGTTATCAGCATTCGAAGGACGTATTACACATACCTCAAACGCATAATGTTTCTCTTCTTAGATGGTTCGCAGTGGTGCACAATGAAAGCAAAATTGAGAATCAAATGTAAGAAAATCTCACATAAGTTAACAAAAATTAATTGTCGAGCAGTGGAAGCTATTAAACTATAATTGCTACTTAACTTTAATACCTGAACCTTCAATAAAACGTGTACGCAACATTTTATGAAAGATAAAATTGAAATAAAAATATGACGAATCGCTCAATTTATTTAATCGATCCGATGAGACAAACTGAGATGCTTTTGAACGGAAGAGGATGCTGACTAATTTTAAGTAAGCCATGCCAAGCCAGACAAAAATTAGACCGAAAATATTTTTCAAAATTCACTCCAAAATGTATGCAAAAACCTACTCTTCAGCCAGATACGCGCTAGTCGCAACTCCAAATTTTACGCGTACATCGCATACATTTTAACACCTACATCCATCCTTCCAATGAAACCACTATCGCTATCACCACTATTTGTACGAACAAAACAAAACCACAGCATGACATTACATGACAGCCAAAGGTTATGCATGTTAACCAGTCGCCAACCATCCGCAAAAAAAAACCTGTTTCACACGCTGGACCCGTAATTGTCCTCTCAAATCCTACACATTATTACCCTCATTACGCTATCGCAACGACCACCCGAAAATGCTTCCGCTTTTGTGTCTCAGCAACTTCGACTTCGACACGCTCACCGTTCATTCCGCCTCATTTATTTCTCGCCAGCGGGTGTGCCACGTGGCGGCGCCGTTCAATGTTCCGTTCCATGGTGGAATTTTCGCTGACTTTGTGACATTTTCTGCACGGCCCTGTTTCCACATCCTGTCCGTCACTGCTGAGTTACGTCGAATCGAAAAATAAACACCCCTTCAAAGGAAAAGGAAAAAAACAACGGGGCCAAAAACGAATCGTTGTAAAAAACCGTTCACTTGCTTGCTGCCACATGCTGGGGGGGGGCCTCACGATCGTCATTAGAGCGATGCGCTTCATGCTGCGTGACACGTTTTGTGTAAAAAAACAGGAAACAAAGAAAGATCCACTCACGCCACGCAGGCGTGATTGTTTCTGCGTTCGGCGGCGTGATTGTTCCAATTATTTGTTTACCCACCGCAGGGATAATAATAATAATAATAATCATCATAAAAATAATAATAGGATACCAAAAACGGGTTGAGTAATCGGTTTACGAATTTCTCAGGACATTCTCAGGGCGGGGGGAGTGTGGGTGTTCGTGTTGGGTCATTTCGGACTCGATTCGTCCTTTTGTGCACAATAATTAAGTGTTTAGCGTTCCAGTGCCTCCTGTTCGGTTCTTCGCTTCGTGGAGAGCTGAAGACAGGATTCACTAAACGGGACGTCTATTTTTTTTGTCTTTTTGTTGTGAATTTTTGATTTTTGATCGTTTTAGAACATATAGGTCATCTAAAAACAGCTAGATAAAAGAAAATCTTCACCAGCGCTACGGTGGTGCCTCGTGTTGCCTCGAAATTGCTCTACTTAACCCGTCATGTGCTCAGGACATGCCCGTCAAGAGGTTCTGGTACGTGCCTCGGAACACGTTTACCAGGGCGCCTTAAGGAACGCAGAAGCAGCCTCCTCCTCCCAGCTCATTGTCTGCTAATTAACTTCGATCTGAACCATCCAGCTGACCCGGCACGGAGTGGCGGTCCCCTAGCCCGGTGTCCTTCCAACAGGGAACAGGGAACGCAGTGTGCGCATGCTACCCTGCCGTGTGTCCCGACAGGTTACGCCCACTGTGTGCCATCAGTTTGATCCTGCCGCATCTCCGAACAAAGAAAAGGATCAGGGAGAGCGACAGAGAGAACGAGGGTGAGTGTGTGTGTGAGAAAGAGAATGAGGGAGAGAGATAGGGAGTGAAAAATGAAAAAAGGAAAAACACCAAACCACTCGACACGAACCGTGCCGCTGTCGTCGCAGCAATTATCCTTCCGTTTCCAATTAAAACAAACAAACCTCGACAGCCAGGAACCACCAGGCAATGCCGACACTCCATCCGTCGCGCGCTCGCCACTTCCGCGGAAACGGCCGCGGTCTTGCAAACCATTCTCCCACAGAGGACAGGACACAGGACACAGGACATTGGGAGGAGAGGTCACGTTCCCGCGGTGAGGCGTGAAAAAATAATGTTACGATAATATTGACCTTCCGGGCCGGGCGTTCCGGTTCCGGAAGGGCAGCGGCGGCGACGGCGGCGGCGGCGTGTGCAAGGATTACGGACGGACACAGATTGTGCGCTATTGTTTTGCTTTGGGCCGGTTTGTTCACTACGCAATGTTTGCTTTGTACAAAACCGGGAAACACTAAGCCCTTCGGGCCTGAAAGCTCTACTCTACTCCTTCCGCTTCCGACGGTAGTTCCTGAAGTACCCCGGCGGCTGGCAGAGCCCGGGTGATTTTTGCCATTCAAAACAAGGTGTCCTTTTTGTGTCCGTAAGTAAATTGTTGCATTTCGTCCGAAAGGAACCGAAAGATCTGGTAGAAAAAAGTTAAATTACAAAACTGGCTGGAGTCAAAGATGTGCGCGCACTTATGGAACGGTGGGGCCTGTCGGCCTGTCGCCTGATGAGCCGAGACCCTTTAGGGATCGCGATCAGGCTGGCGAATAAGCATTTAACCAAGTGACCTGATACGGGTTATATTTTTGGACGTCAGCAACAATAAATGGGTTTCCCGATCTTGGAAGTTTTAAATCTTCACAAAGATCACATCCTTACATTTGTCCTTGACAGTCGGCGCAACCATTTACGGCGTTTATTCGGTCTTTTCTTGAGTAATTTATTATTCTCCTAGTAAATAACCATTATTTAATGGTTATTTACCACCATTTGATCTACCGCATGGACGTTAACCGTATATTTATTGCAATGTTTGGTTATATGCGGCTTTTCTTTGCATCGTTGGTCACAGTATTGTACGGTAACATCGACCGAGCGGCTAGATCTTTTTCAATTTTTTCTCCTGGATGTTTTTTTCACAAACGTTGCCTCTTTGAACTATGAGTGAATGTACTATGTGATTTTGAGGTGCTGAGGGCGATGCTAGAGCTGGTCAATAATCGATAAAATTTTCTCTTGTTTCATACATCACATTCCAATTTGAATGGAACATTACCCGTATATTCAAAGGATTCCAAAGGATTTTTATCCTCTGGCGTTCGTTCTTAACAAGTATCACCATTGTAAAATCAAATGAATTTGAACGCAGGAAATCTCATCGCCATCGTCAAACGATAAAGTATTATATGGCTTTTCCTTGCACCATATATTAGGTTGGGGAAAAAGAAATCCATTATTTTTGGGTGAAATTCAAAACTTTATTTAAGATACTTCCGATGGTCCGATTTTCGTCAAATATGTACCATTTTGTTGGAAAATTTGTTGCCTTTTAAAAAATACCTCCATAATGCCTCTCTTGTAAAAGACTTAGTCGTTATTGGCGAAAAACTCGAGCAATCCATTTTCTCAATCCTTTCTTGAACTCAGTTTTTCATCACTCAGGAAATTTTGTAATGCGCAAAAAGGTGTAAATCGATTAGTGCCAGATCAGGACTATACGGTGGATGCATTAAAACATCCCAAACAAACTCCCGGACTTTCTGGCGAGTCACTTTAGACGTGCGTCACATTTCGTTGTCCTGGTGGAACACAAAACCTCTTCCGTTGGTCGATTCTGGTCATTTCTGGTCAATTGCTAGTTTCGAACGGTGCAATAATTGACAGTAGAGATCTAAATTTATTGTTTAGCCATACGGAAGCGACTCATAATAAACGATTCCTTCCAAGTCCCACCATATACCCAGTAGAACCTTCCTAGCCGTTATTTCTGGTTTGGTCACAGGTTAAACTGCTTAAACACGCTTAGACCACGACCGATTTCACACAATATTGTCGTAAGTGACCCATTTCTCATCCCAAGTAATCATCCGTTTAAAAAATGGGTCGATTTAATTCCGTTTGGCCAAAATTGCGCAGATGGAAATTCAGGGCATCATGTTTTTAGGTGTAAATATGGTGGTGCTCAAACATCGAGCATCTTTGTGGATCCAGCTTTGCGCAAATGGCTTAAAACTGTCTGATGGTTAATCTTTAGCTCCTGGCCGATGCTCTGACTACTAACATGCCGACCAACTTTGATTATTTCTGTGATTTTATCGACATTTTCGATGACGTGTCTGCCAGGCCGAGGTGCATCTTTAACATCGAAAATAACTGAAACGGGTCAACGAAACCAAAATTTATCGAAACTTGCTACTAGAGTATCGGCACC
This sequence comes from Anopheles cruzii, assembly GCF_943734635.1. Lineage (NCBI taxonomy): Eukaryota > Metazoa > Arthropoda > Insecta > Diptera > Culicidae > Anopheles > Anopheles cruzii. The sequence continues at coordinate 6,495,376 of NC_069143.1, forward strand.
ATAAACAACATGCAAAATTTCAGCCGCCTAGCTTGAATTTTCGTCTTTTTCAAAGAAAAATTGTAAAATGTACCGTATTTTCTCTATGGTTACTTCCATTGTTAACACCCTGTAACTCAAAAACAAATGGAACAAACAATAAACAGTGAAAGCATTTTTTAAGTGGATAGTATCAGCTTTAAAACGAGCCTAAATTTTAAAGTGTACGTTCGATACTTCACAAGATATCGATCACTAAAGTCATCTACCGAAAAAATAATGGATTACTTTTTCCCCAACCTAATATATTAGAGTGTATTTAAGATTTGAAAGTATCTCCAGACGTTAGAACAAAAGCAATTTAGGTCCCATCCGACCCATCTTGGTTCTCTAGACAAAAAAACACAAACCAATAAATCCCGCTGGAATTTTTGAAATCACCCAATTTCCCGTGCTTTTAATGGTAAAATTATTTGTTTTAAATTTACAGTAAAGATATACCTAGAAAGGCTTCGATTACATTTTAAAGTGCAATGAGCCACTAGATTTGTAATGGGTTTGTTTTCATCACATGATGTAATCTAATTTTGTGGGCTGACTGACCGACCAACTGTCCGCTTCGAGCTGGGTAACGGTGTTTTGGTTCGAAATGGACAACTATTTATTGACCCACACCAGAATCTAAGGAAACATTATTTCAAAAGTACAACATTTCATTGAATACGTGAACGCTTTTGTGGTACAAAATTTGACTGAGCGATGTAGATTGTAGTTGCCCCTGTTGGGTAATCCGGTATGCGCCAATGTGCCCCTCTGCATGAGATGGGATGACGACACGGTATACAAAGAGCACGACTCCTTCCCGCGGTGAAACCGTAGCCTCGAACCCGCAGGCACGAAACACCTCGAGGATGGTGCGGGCGCCAGAGTACCCTGAAATTCTGTTTGCTTGCCATAACCGAGCGTGCACACAGCTTCCGTGCCTTATCGCACGAACTGTCGAGCAAGACACAAGGACCTGGAGCCTCCCTTCGCCCTGCTCCATACCCTTGGCGCGTGGTGTTTGAGCAATCGATTCTACTCTACAACGCGATAATGCGCACCGTGTCGCATCTATGACGTTAAAATTGTGCGTCCTTATTGGACGCAGCCTGTTAAAATAATGTATCGTAATATACTTGTTGAACTATGCTATCTACTGCTACTGAGATCACCCATTTTGGTAAATATAATACAGGGTTTTATATTTTCGATTTTCAAAATGAACTTTAAAAAAATACATAAAAAGTATAGTTTGTAATGAAATATAAGGCTGGGGAAAAAGTAATCGACGTTTTTCACGATAGATGCTTTCAGTGATCGATATCTCGTGAAGTATCGATCGTACAGTTTCAAGTTTAGGCTCATTTTAAAGCTAATACCTTACACTTAAAAAGATGCTTTCATTGTTTATTGTTTGTTGCATTCGTTTGTGAGTTACAGAGTGTAAACAATGGAAGTCACCATAGACTAAATTCGGTACATTTTACAATTTTTCTTTAAAAAATGCGAAAATTCAAGCTAGAAAGTCCGAGAGCTTGGTTGGTAAATTTTCAATGCATCCACCGTATAGTCCGGACCTTGCACTAAGCGATTGACACCTTTTTCGCCCATTACAAAATTTCCTGAGTGATGAAAAACTGAGATCAAAACAGGATTGTGAAAATGGATTGATTGACTTTTCGCCAATAACGAGTAAACCTTTTACAAGAGAGGCATTATAAGTCCATCTTTGAAAATATAACAAATTTTCCAACAACAAACGGTACATATTTGACGCAAATCGAACAATTGGAAGCATCTCAAAAACAGTTTTGAAGTACACACATAAAACGTCGATTACTTTTTCCCCAGCCTGATATGTTTTTTTTGTCATAAAGATTGTACTTCACCATTATGCGTGAAACATAATATCGTTCAGATGCCCGCCCCGCGACCTATTGATTGATTGAGGCAAAATAATTTTTAAAGACTTTTTTTTGCACATTTCGCGTCTCATAACTCGGCCATAACTTAGCGAATGTGATTTTGCAAACTTTGCTCCAAAGTTGCAGACTTTTCAGCATAAACCCGATATCTTCCGTAGCCCCGCAAGACAAAAGTCCAACGGTGTCCAAATCGCTGATGATGTTGGTGGCCAATGGACATCACCAAAACGCCACCACCCCATAATCACCTTCTCTGGATGTAATGGCCTCTCCTTAATCGATCTGAGGCCCCAGATGCGGCAATTTTGTTTGTTTACTGTGCCAAGGTGCCAAGAGAAAAATGTGCCTCGTCGATGAAGAAAACTGTGCTAGAAAAATTTGCGGAAAAATTCAAAAAATTGAATCCATTTAGTTTGTTGCATGTTTTAATCATTTCAACAAGTTGTTCTGTTGCTGAGCGATTCATTTTCAGAAATGGCAGACATTTAACTAAACGTTTGACTCTTGCGTTGAAAGATATATTCAAACCCTGTGATTTTGATACCACGAAATACGATTACCTTGTAGTACCTACATTTTAAGTATTTTAAAGACATATTTCCACCGTAATCAGTAGAAATTTGCAGACCTAGAGCTAATAATGTGAGCAACAAACATTTGGGCAAAAAACGCAACGGATTCGTATTAAAGTTCTGCCTCTCACTTTCTTTCTGAGGGTTTCAATTTTCAATGGACACGTGTAATAGTATTGTTTCAATCGTAAACGAAACGGATTTCTGTTCGGTAGTAGCATAAGGGACTGAACAAACTTTCACTCGCCTCCCTTTCCCGTCTACAGCAATCTAAGCACGATTCGGACCAAATCGGTCTCCGCGAAGCTACGCCGATTCCGGCTGCGAAATGCGCCGTCGAAGGCAGATTTTATGGAACCGTCGCCAAAAGTGTCACGGTTTATGGGAACCGTTCCCGCGGCCCGGTTAAGGCGGAGCTACACGCCGGAGCTCTGGAGCCGATGTCACGCTCGGGTGGCGCATTCGCGGCGACGGCCCCAACTCCGGCGAACCCGAATCGATTTCGAGTGGATGATGTTGTTTTGATTGGACTACGCGCGCTTCGCCGCTTCGCAGCCCTTTCCTTCCGGCAAGGCCCACCGGCCGTTGACCAGGGTCGGCACCAGAAGAGCAGCATCCTTCCAGCAGCTCAACGCCCAACCGGGACCGGGGGCCGGCCAAGTTCGTGCCTAAAGTGTGTCTGCGGTGCTGTTTACATTGTTGTTTTTTATTGTTGTTTTCTGAATGTGATCCATTAAAAAAGAAGCGAAAAGAGAAAAACGCGAGCAGCTTATGAGCCGAAAGGATGAGGCTCCGTTTCCAATTTCCGGCCCATCGTTTCTCATCATTTTGTTATCGTCCGTGGCATTATGCTGCCTGGCTGGTGGTGGATGGGGGCAGCGATTTGTCACACTTTGTACACAGTGCAGTGTACCCCTCCCCCCGCCGGGGCCGATTGTGGGAACTCCACCACACAGTGCAGTGCCTGCGGCGTATCGAATTTCGTGCGCAACAACTAGCGCTCCGCGGAGCCGCTGGGACGCTGTCGCCACGTACGCCAAGACTTACGAGCATTTAAACTGTGGTTACAATTTAGCTTGCCGCAGTAAAGAGGCCCGTGTCCGTTTACGAGTTACGATGTTGGTTACGATCTCAGTTGTGGAACAATGGTCCAAAACTAACTTCCAGTGAGTACAAATCACTGGACTGAATAAAATTCACAAAATGATCCTAAACTGAATGATCCTCGTCCTAAACCTTGCTGGCGTGCAAAGACTATCGTTCGAAATTAACAAACTAAAAAAAGGACTAATCAATAGATGCAATAATTTTAACCACCCAAAAATTCGAGAGCTAACTATCTGGAGTTTGTAAAGTTAACTATTGGTAAGATGTTGTTAGTTATAAGTAGGACAAAATGACTCAATGCCACGTGCCATAACATATAATTTAAATAGATTTAAATCGAAACATTTTCATTTCAATCATTTTGATATCTTAGACTTATTAAATAGCTGCAACCCCTATGTGGAATATCTCTGTGCTCTTATGTAACCAAGCATTTATGTCTAATAAAGATCCAATTTAAAAAAAATCTCAATTGTGGAACGCATGTTGGCTTAAATGTTTCTTGGGGCTAAGGTAGAAAAAAGTAGAAACATAAGATGTTATTCCAACACTTGCTCATCCAGTACAGATCTGTGAAAGGTCCGCCCGGGATTGACTTTATGTTTAAATCATTGCTTCCCTTTTTTTTTTTATTTACTAATCAGTTGCGAAACTCATCATAATTTGGTAACTTCCGGGCAAATTTTTTTTCTTTGAAATTAAGTGCTCAACACACTTTTTTTTTATTTACTAATGCACGACTGAGTAAAGAGTTTGCATAAAATTGGGTGTCTTTCGATGGAGCTTCGTGGGTAAGGCTTTGACAAGTTCTGTTAAGACCCTGCGGCGACTCAGTTGTATCAAACACGAAAGGATTAAAAAAGGGGTACAGATTTGGCAATAATACGAATAATGAGCTGCATGAAAGTTGTTGGTGTACGTTGGGAGAACTATGACAAGTATTGAACCTCTTTTTCGAATTCGAAGGGTTTTTTTCTGTTAACGCGTCCTGAGCGAATGGTTTGAAATAGTCCCCATTGTGTTTGATTAGTGTTTAGTGTTTGGTCACGGAAGCTCTACTAGAAAAGGCGAATAAGCAGACGGGACAGCATGTGGTCTCTTGTGACTCTTTACTAATAGGCTTATATGTCGATTTTTGTCGTAGCTTGCAGTTTTAAAATTGTATGGATAAATTGCTGGCGCATGAAGCATGCAGATCTCAGAAGAAAATTACTTTCAAAGAAGTTAAAATACGTTTTGGCGAATAATTTAATGTCAGATTGGGTGCTTCTACAGTGACGGATCTGTAACACCTTGAAAATTTTTAGAAATCGCTTTCCTATGCCACAGATTCGGCTCGTTAAGGTACGTATTTAGCCACATCTCATTTTATGGCAACATAATCTGGGCTCCGGAATATGCTGCGGACACGCAGCGGACGGTGGGAAAACCTGGCCGCTCGGGAAAACTCGGGCCGCCCGCCTGAGCTCGTGTTTCGCTAGCACCGAGGCTCTCATTATAAAACTATTTCCTTGTTTTGTTTTATTACATCCTCTCCTTTTGGTCGGAGGAGGCCGCCGCCACCGTCGGCCGTTACCATAATTTCCGCCCTTTCGCGCATGGCTCTCTTTCACTCGCTCGCTTCCTGTCCTGCTCACACTTATAGCAGTCTTTTTTCTCCCCCTCCCTCTTTCTCTCTCTCTGTCTCATTCTCTTATTGTCGACCCGATTCGGCCGTGTGTGTGCAAGGGAAATGGGAAACGTGCAAACAATGCTACGTTCGATTAGGTTTCGGCCCCTGTTCTGCCTCTTTCTCTCTCGTTCTCTTTTTCGTTCATGCTTTCTTGGCAGGATGCTGCGACACCTCGCCGTGGACCCGGCGGCGGCGGCGTATGTTTTCACGCGTGAAGCGCGTGTGCCCTGCCCGAACTTCGGGGCCTTTTGTTAGACGACCGGCAACGCTCCGGACGAGCGGGCCACAAAACACACTCCGGCTTGACACTCCCGTCGGAGTCGAAGTTTCGCTCCCGGGACCCCCGGGACACGCAAGGATCGACACTGACATTGGCACCGCCGCCGGTGTTCTGCGGTGCAACGACCCGGTGAGTATTGCAAAGCTGCGTCCCATGAACCCAAGTTGGGAGCTGATCGTGGTGCTGATATCCTGGACCTGCGGAGATCGTTCGTTCAATCGTGTACAGTGAAAGATCAGATCGTAAAAGAGTGTGTGTGTGTGTGTGTGTGTGCGTGTGTGTGTTTATACGTGTATGTGCCACGGGCGAGCTGCTCTTTTGTGTGGAGTCACATCAACAATCAACGGGCTCAACCAGACCATCCAGCTTCAGGCGGCATCAGCGCTTAGAGCGGCATCGGCGGGTGCGCCGCCCCCAGTGCCGGAGTGCAAGGACCTCTGTGTAAGCGCCTAAGGATCCCTTTTTATTAGCAGCCATCCAGGGCTAATCCAGAAGTGTCGGGGGGGCACTATAAAAGGATTCCGCTTTTCATTTATGTGCCGGGCGGGTCTCGATCCTACCTACCTCGGTCGGGTAGGCTTTGAAACGGAGAAGAAAGGATCCTACGGGAGAAGGTTTCTGAGGTTACGGTCCACCATTCGGGCCTTTTAGGTGGGATACAATACACAATACATGCACTAGTTTCAATGATTAGTTTAATTATGTTAAAGAAATATTTAAAAAAGGTCATAATTTAATTAGTTGCCTCGTTACTGGTAGGCTCTAGTAATATGCCGGGTTGCCGAGGATTACCGCCGTAGACTCGATAAAAATGTCGAGTTCATTCACAGCTCCAGTTTGTTACTTTGAGTCACCGGTTCGGTGGTCGTGTTTTCCTAATACTATAGAGTTTGGCTTAAAAGAAGTCCATTATTTTTGCGTGAATTTCAAAACTTTATTACGGATGTTTCCGATGCTCCGGCTTGCGTCAAATATGTGCCGTTTTGTTGTAGTATTTGTTGCCAAGGTACAAGTTCATAACGGCTCTCTTGCAGAAGTATTGGTCCTTATTGGCAAAAAACTCAAGCAATCTATTTTTAGCAATCTCGATCTTGATCTCGAAACTTCCCAACCAAGAGTTCCCGAAGTTTTTGGCGACCAACTGTAGACGTGACCCATTTCTTATCCGCAGTCACCATCCGCCAAAGCTTCGGAGATGGAAATTCCAGCCATCACCCCTTGTTAACTGCTGTGGAACCCAAACATCGAGCTTCTTTTCGGAATTCAGCTTTGTGCAAATGGTTTGAAAAACTGTTTGATGGTTGATCTTTAGCTCCTGGACGATTCCGGCGAGTACTAACATGCCGATCAACTTTGATTATCGAGGACATTTTCGAGGACGGCGGAAATGCCTTTGCGAAACTGTGAAATATACCAAATTTTGTCATTGTTCACTTCCATTGTGTACGCCTTTCTAGCTCTCCGCTGAATGGAACAAACAAAAAACAGCATAAAGGGTATTTTTATGTGTGAAATAGCCACCTTGATAACGAGCATAAACTTGGAATTTGTTTGGCCGATCTACCGAGAAAATGGGCTTTCTGTTTTAGTCAACCTTATCTATTTATTTATTAGTATAAATTTGACAATGGGCAACGAAGCCTAGTTGACAAAAAAAAGTTAAAAATCAGCTGACTTGAAAAACCCTAGCTAACCTAAGCAACAATTGGCGAAGACGAGATCAAAAAGCCCTGGCATTAAAAGTACGCGAGGCCAAGGAAACTACGACACTGACGAATAGACATGTTATGGTCAATTTGAGACGAGCAAAGGTTATACGTACGACAAAAAAGGATCGGGATTGTGACCCGCAACAGTAACTCCTGGAGCAGTTCTGATCTCCATGTCATTCCGACGTCTTAAGTGGCGGGCAGGAACATATAGATCTAACTTGGCCAGGAGTTGCGGTGCGTCAATATAAGCAGACAAAAGTTTAAAAACGAACGATCGAACGAACACTTTAAAACTTATATTGAAGTCCATTGAGCTCAACCACCGCAGCAGTGTCAGTATGGGGAGTGCTACGGAAACGGAGCAGAAGTGTCAAAGTACGACAAGTATGAACACTACCCCCCGCAGCGTTGTGTTTTTGACTCGCCATGGAGTGGCTTTCCCGACGGCGTTTTATGTAGCCTGATCGTAGTTCCTGTCAGAGTCAGAGAAGAAACCCCGCCATCCATTAACCCGTGCAACAGTAGCGGGGCGCGCGCGCACACAATCAATTCTGGTCTATTGTTGAGTGAGTATATACAGATGGCTGACCAATGCCCATCTGTTTGAGCTCCTCGGCTCCGACTCCGACTAGTGTCTTTTCGCCGAAAGTTGGCCGTCACCGCACACCGCACCCTGTGTACATCATGTGTCTGACTCGGGTCCCGGGTAATTGGATGTCCCCCACACGGTAGTCGGGTCGGGAGCGATCTGAGTCAGCCTTGGTGCCTTAGCCGGAAACCGGAGGCCTCAGATACAAAAAAAACAAAAACGGCATCCGAGGTCCACAGAGAGAGAGAGAGAGAGAGAGAGTGTGCGGAACCGATTCAATGTTTACGACCATACCCGCCGTCCCCGTCGTCGTGTTGCGTGACAGCACCATCGAAGGCGCGATCCTATTACAGGCGACTTACACCCTCGATCTCTCGGGGTCTCGGTCTTGCTCGGGGTCTCGGTGCTCCGGACGGAGTCCGAGGTCCGGACCAAAAAAAAAACCTCTTTGACAATCTTGGTCCGGGCCGCGCGCGCGCGCGTGCTTCTTTGTGACCGACACCGAGCGGAGTTAGCGATGGCCTCATCGTGCCTGACACACAAACACACGGAAACCTCTGACAGAAGACGCCGCTCGTCTCATTATCGAACTGCGAGTGCGAGCAGGCCGCGCCCGCGTCGCCGTCGCACAGATCGTAAATCAATACAGAGCCACAAATGCACTGGCAGCCTCTGATAGTCCAACGGCGTGACCACGGCGATACAACAGGGTTACTCCGTTCGCGCTTTTATTTCTGGCTCCGGCCCGAGTTTAGGGGGTCGTAAATTTGATGGTAATTTGTCGCTTCAAAGTCCCGTGCGACTGTGGTGAGCCTGACGTGAGCTCGGCGTGCGATGCTGGTAATCACATTGTTGCGCTGCGATCTGTGTTGTCTGTTTTTTTTTTTTTTTGGGAAGACGTTCCTCCGCCTTGTTCGCAACCGGCGGCCAACCCGCATATCCGCATCCTGGACCCAGTGAAGGTGTCAGGTTTCGCGCGGGTCCTCAAGTCTACGGGGGTTCCGTTTTAGGTATCGATCGATCGCAGACATTGAGACGGCCCGTCAATCGACTTGTGTGGCGACTTCCTTTGCGGTGCCCGTGTAACCCTTTCTACTGTCTTCCTGTGCGAAGGGCACGGAAGGATCAGCGCGTTCGTCGGATAATGGTATGAGGGGGATATTCAGTTCCACACAGACACTTACGTGAACTTTCTGTAGGTTGGTTTGTCTTCGTCCCTAAAAAACAACGGTCTTGACCTGGACGGCCTGCAGGAACTGTAGTCAGTGAGCTAAGGTGACTAGTACTGTCCAGTCCCGGTTGATCCGGTGGATCGATCTTAACGGCATCGCGGAGGTCATGCCACACTTGAGTTGCTGCTACCGCTGCCCAAACCGGGGGTGCTGGGGAAAACCTTCAAACCGACGGGGGGAACACTGGCACCGGCGCACAAGCAAAACACTCCGGTCAACCTTCCTCCGCGCGACTCCGGAGGTTGACCGGCTCCGGCTCCGACCAAACGAAGAACACTGTGGCACAAAACACGAAGACGCAAAATAAAACAAAGCAAAGCTCATGCAATAACAAAACGCGGAGCTGCGCGGAGGGTGCGGTGCGGCCGCGCTCGGTGGTAATGACACTGAGCCCGCGAGTAAGTGCGGAGTGCAGTAGCAAAACATAAACATGGCGGTCGGGGTCGGGGCTGGGGCCTGTGAATTCGGGGCTTGCTCCCAGGGCTAAGCGGGCGAGCGAGACAGTCTTAAGCGACACGCATGACTGGAAAAGCTGGAAGACTATCAAGACTCTACCACACTACCACCACTGGCTCAATCACGGCCGAAGGTCCTTGATTCGGCGGTCAAATCGGGGGGTTTTCCCGACCCCAGATTGCCCACCGAGGCTTTTCTTCGACCGACCGGGTATCTGTGCCCTGTAGGTCTACGGCGTCGTGCCTTGGGTGTGCCTGTAGACTAAACATCTAGCCAAAGCCAAGTGTCGTGGAGGCGTGAAGCAGCATTACGAGCGGCGCAAACACATACACCCGACGCGCCACCCGATGCGCACTAATCGGGCGACACTGCGCGACACTGCGAAGTACAGCACCGACCAGTGATCGTCTGCCGGTGCTGTGCGACAGAAGGGCCCCTACTTCGGATACTCCAGTGAGATACGTACGGGTCCAGCTGCTAGTCCAGACCTGGCTGACCTGGCTGGCTCCCAGTTCTCGGTTGATCGGTGCTCGGTGGCCCAGAATGCTGCAGAACCCAGAACCCTGGGTCCAGAACTCGAGACTCTCGACTCAGCTGACTCAACGACCGCGTTGACACACCGGATTCGCTGGCAAACCTGAAACCGCACCTGGGCGCTTCCGGTGAATACTAGACTATAATGCCGAAAAGTAAGTTGCTTTCACCAGGTGCGCGTTGTGACCCTTTTAACCCAGGACCCAGGGTGCAGTGTGCTAGCCAGGGTAGTGGCTTTGCGCCTGGTGCCGACACTGAGGGTGATTAAAAATGGCGTGTCTAATGGCCGCCCGAGTGGTGAAAAATTGGGGTGTTGTTCAGAACCAATTGGTCGCAGGACACCGACAAAAGGAACGTTCGTACAAGTGTTCGTTGCACACCATGACCAAGCAATGAGCTCACTCCTAATGGGCTTGGTCAGTCAGTGGTCAGTGATAAAGGTGCCTTCTATGGAACGGGATGACGTAGGTGTGTTTTTTGCAACAATCTCGGGCGAGACAGCGAATAGAACGTATCTCAACCGGGGAAAGATAGTGTGAGTTAGTGTATGAGACAGTCTCACAAACAGAGAGAGAGAGTGATGATGGGGGGAGGGGGAGTTGGGCGTGGAGCGAAAATCAGAAACATCCTAATAGAGATTTTCCATCCGTTCCGTTAATCGGCATTAATTACCCTTTTCATGGTCAACACGTACACGCTCAGGGCTTTTAAATAGCCATCAACAACCATCACAATGCTGTCACAAGCCAAATGTTCGTGCCTGTCTCGTTTTACATTCGCCTCTTTACCGACCTGTGTGAGCTCTGTGTGCTGGTGTGATCTCAACGTTTTTCGGACTTTACTTGAGCTCCAAATTCGAGTCCTCATTCGGACCTTCCCCGGGGAGCCTTCTCTAGGTTGTTAGTTTTCGTTTTTTTTTTAGGCAGCGTATAGTATATTGAACGTATCCCTGTCCTACAACTACAACTCCCCTCGGCAGGTCCCACATCACGCTGTGCGATGAAGGAAAAGAGCAAGAACGCGGCCCGATCGCGGCGCGAGAAGGAGAATGCCGAGTTTCTCGAGCTGGCCAAACTGCTGCCGCTGCCGAGCGCCATCACGTCGCAGCTCGACAAGGCGTCCATCATCCGGCTGACCACGTCCTACCTGAAGATGCGCCAAGTCTTCCCGGAGGGCCTGGGGGACGCGTGGGGCTCGCAGCACATCCCGAACAATCCGCGCGACCTCGCCATCAAGGAGCTTGGGTCGCACCTGCTCCAGACGCTGGACGGATTCATCTTCGTCGTCGCACCGGACGGCAAAATTATGTACATCTCCGAGACGGCCTCGGTACACCTGGGGCTGAGCCAGGTCGAGCTGACGGGGAACTCGATCTACGAGTACATCCACAACTACGACCAGGATGAGATGACGTCGGTGTTGTCGCTGCAGCCCAACATGTTCGTCACCTCACCGGCTGGCGGCGGTGGCGGTGGTGCCACCATGGCCGACGTCCAGGGCTCGTCGGCACTGCTCGGAACCGGTGCCACCGTTCTCGCCATGGTCGGAGATACCGTAGCAGCGGCGGCGGCAGCCGCCGCGGCTGCCGCGGTGGAATCACCCATCTCACCCTTCGCCGGATTGCTCCAACCGGCGACGCCTGAATCCCCTCCACAGGCCGTCAGTGCGTCGGGTCAGCCAGCAGGACTGACGCCTAGTGATCTACCCGCAATGCATCACCACCGTCAACATCACCATCAGCAACAGCAACAGCAACAGCAACAGCAGCAGCAGCTGGCCGAAAGCCTTTCTCCACTCGGTTCGGCCTCGAGCACACCGTTCGTTGGCGCGGCGTACGGGTACGGGCAGCCACACCAACACCACCACGGGGGGAACTATCACCAGCACCAGCACCACCACCATCACCACCACACCTACGGTCAGCACCAGCACTCGCAGACGATCGAGATCGAGCGGACGTTCTTTTTGCGCATGAAGTGCGTGCTGGCGAAGCGGAACGCTGGCCTCACGACGAGCGGCTACAAGGTAATGGCTCCGCTTCGAACTCCGACCCAAACGGCTCCAACTAAACTTCTCCCCCGCACGCACAGGTGATCCACTGCTCGGGCTACCTGAAGGCTCGGATCTACCCGGGTGACGCAACGTACGGCGATGGGCACAGCTGCATACAGAACCTGGGCCTGGTAGCGGTCGGTCACTCGCTTCCACCGTCGGCCATTACGGAAATCAAGCTGTACCAGAACATGTTCATGTTCCGTGCCAGCATGGACCTAAAGTTGATTTTTCTCGACGCCAAGTAAGTGCCGTAAATGGCGGATCGGGTTTCCGGGGACCGTGTTGACACAGCCGCCCCCGGTAAATCCCCGCCGTTTGTCAAATCGCTGCCCATTAGCCGGGCGGGACTAATCGATGTCGGTCGTTTCATTCCAACCACCACCACCAGAGTCGCCCAGCTGACGGGGTACGAGCCGCAGGATCTGATCGAGAAAACGCTCTACCAGTACGTCCACTCGGCCGACATTCTCCATATGCGCTACTCGCATCAAATCTGTAAGTGCCCGCGGCCACCAACCCCCGATTGATTCTCACACTCCCTTTTTTACCGTCCATTTATGTGAACACAACAAAAAACAACCGCCGCCCCGTGCTAGTAATGTACAAGGGGCAGGTTACGACGAAGTACTATCGATTCCTTACGAAGGGTGGCGGCTGGACGTGGGTGCAGTCGTACGCCACCGTCGTCCACAATACGCGGTCCTCGCGCCCACACTGCATCGTCAGCGTCAATTACGTGCTTAGGTAAGTGGCTCCGGTTCGAACGAAAGCCTCGCCCGAGACTTTGCCATTGTGATTATTAGTATCGTTTTCTGTAACGAGGGGCGGGCGGTGCGATACTTTCCGAGAGCAATCCAATTCCATCCAGAGTCTCCGATTAATTGACGCTAAGGCTGAGTAATGTGACCAATATCGGCCGCCCGTCACAGCACACCACCGCCTACAAGCCCACCGCCAATGGCAGAGATTTTGGCGCCGATTGCATAACTTATGGCGGCGATTGCATAACTTATGGCGCCGATGGTCGGAAGTCGTGTTGTGTCGTTAAAAGGATTGGAGCAGGCTTTCAATCTCTCTTACCCTGTCTCTCTCTCTCTCTCTCTCTCTCTCTCTCTCTCTCTCTCTCTCTCGAACGCACAGCAATCAGGAAGTACAGGACCTGCTGCTGAACGAGGTGCAACACTCGTCAGGTGGCAACCACGCGCACCAGCACCAGCCGGCAAGCGTGAAACCGGAGGTAGTATCGGTTGTCAGCAGCAAGAACACGAGCACCAACAGTGACGCATCGAACGACCGCAGCAACGAGCCGGCTACGGCGCTAGTGGCGTCGGTGACCCCGAGTACGGCTGGCGTTCCCACGCACATGTCTCCGGTCGGTGGGACGTTAGCAACCCGCAGTTCGACGAACACGGTACCATCGCATCAGGCGACGGCCTACCAGTACGGTGCACTGGCGCCGATGCCGAAGGACTACCAACAGGCGGCCCCGCTGCAGGCCCCGGACCAGCAACAGCAGCATCAGCAGCAGCAGTACCCGCAGCACTACCAGCAGGTGCACCAGCAGGACCAGCACCATCCCCAGCCGCATCACCAACATCACCAGCAGCAGCAGCAACGCCAGCCGTATCAGCAGCAGCAGCAGGCGAACTTTATTCAGTTGGCCGCGCTGGACGGTGACGCCAGTATGGGAGCGGTGCCGGTGGGGCCTTCGGCCTGTTTGGTCGCCCAAGGCCACGGAGTCGCGCCACCGATGGCCCTGCACACCGCCGCGCACGACAGCTACGAGCTGCAGATGGCCGGATACGATGGGTCTGCCGGCGGCGGCGGCGGTGAGCCGACCGGTGGCTACTGCCTGAACCTGGGCGGTGGCCCGGAGCCCGGTTCCGGCCAACCGGAAACGGCCGACGCCGGACCGTTCCTGGAGCCGTACTACGAGCAGTTCTACGGTGGCGGGTACGACACCCGGCACGATCCGCTCGGGTTGCGCCCGTTTTCGGCCAGCTCGAACAGCTGCAGCAGCTCGGAGGGGGACGGCCCTCCAATCGGCTCGGCTCAGGTGCAGCACTCACAACAACAGGCTCAACAACACCAGCCCCAGCACCACCACCACCGGCACCAGGAACCGGCGCGACATTCGGTCTATGCCGGTGGTATTGGCGGTGACGGTGATGGACATCACGGAAACGTGCAGCCTCTCGGTGCCCCCATGCTCTCGGCGGTGGTGTCAGGCGGTGGTGTGCTGAGGCAGGTGAGCAACCCGACGTCTGGGCTCGATTACGGTGATCTGCTGGAGACCGACAGTGTCGATGAGCTGCACTTTGCTTCCCCGAATGGACATCACCTCCATCAGCAGCAGCACCATCAGCAGCCCCTTCAAACTGACCACCATCCACACTACCACAATCATCTCCAGCGGGTGGGATCCTACCTCTACGAGGCGCCCCTGAATGGGGGCAAGGCACGTGCCACGGACTCCCCATTTGACACCGTACTCTCGCAGCAGCAACGCTCCTTGCACGGCTACCTGGAAGATACCTCGGTACCGGAGCAGCAGGGTCCGCTCGGCGAACCAATGGACGAGGCGGCATCGGCACTGATCCACAGCCTCGACAAGCTGTCACCGAAGCTAGCGACTGCGGCGGCTTCCGCCGGACGCAGCACCACGGCCATAACGGCCAACGAGAGCTTAATTAATAACAACGCTAATCACTGTAATGGCGGCACTAACGGCGACCCAACCGCCAATCAGCATCATAATGGCCACTATCCACACCCGCACCACCACCACCTCGACCAGCGCAACAACAAAAACAAAGTCAACAACAATGACAGTAAGATTAGCAACAACAACAACAACAACAGCGACATTTCCCATAGTGCCGGCAAGCGGTACGCGTCCCGTACGTCCGTCGTGGCACTAGCCGACCGGCCGGAGGACGTCCAGGAGCAGCACTACGCCGACAGTGCGTTCGGTTCCCAGTACACGAGCGTCATAGTCGAGTCGTCGTCGGCGTCCTCGTCCTCGCCAACGTCGTCGTCTTCGTCGTCCTCAACGTCCTCGTCTTTGCCGCAGGCGGCGGCGGCGGCGGCGGCGGCGGCGGCGGCGGCCGGCGAGTTTGGCCGCACTTAGGCGGGCCGCCACACTCCGTTTTGCGAGGCACTTTAATCTGAGCGGATTACGGGCGTTCCAGCACTCCCTTTTTTATGCCGGTGAACCCAGCTCCCACGCGAAACGGGATGTTACGGGGGGATGTGTTCGGATATCCGGACTTCAATCACCAGCCGGTCGCCGGTTTGGGGATTGAGTTTGATTGCGTTAATAAGTGTTTTTGTTTGCTTGCTTAACTTGATTAATATAATGTTCGCCCTGTCGTTTTCACATAACTTTTATTTGCTTTGCACACACACACGAACAAGGCGAAGCGCTGCAAGCAGACGCCCTCGCACCCTTTGGCACCGTCGCCGACTTTTCCCGGCTTCTGGCGCAGGATGCGCAGCCCTGTCACGCGATTTCCTGTTCGCTTTTCCCGTCTCTTTCAGCTGTGATGAATCGCCCTGTTCTTTGATTGTTACTGAGCCACCAGAAATAACACCAGAGCAGGATCGATTGGCGATGAGCATAATTATCCTAGTGTTTGTTGGGAATAAAGAACTCGCATTCAAGTTTGCCCTCATGAGGCGGGCTAAACTGAACATCATGCTCATCTGTCTTTAGAAACACATCCTGCCTACCTGCTGCCTATCTGAGTAACGCAGAGCACAGAAATGTAGGAACACCACCAAGTGTTGGAGTGTTGGAAAACATAATAAGTATTTGACGAGGCACAACAAGAGACGAAGCAAGTCCAACTTTCTCACCAAAAGCTGCAGGTGTGTGTTCGGGTGGAGTTTAAAAATCACATGCGCCACCAGATTGGTTTCGGGTAGGTCAAACCCGAAATCGCTGCGATTGACTGGGCGTTCTAGTGTAAGTATACTTTGTACACTTTCGACTTCTCTGGTGGTTCCAATGTTTCACATGATTCACATACATGATTTTCATTAGCCTCATACAGTCTGTTTTCCTTTGCGCAAATAAAGTTTCAAAGGTTTCGGTGATTGCTTGATTAGTTTGAAAGCTGAAATTGATGGTAAGAAAATGATGTTTGAGTTCGTTACGAAGATATAGCATGTGAATGATGGTCATAAGAAAAAGCTGATCAGGAATTAGCACAGGATGATCCCAAGATGAAATATGTACCGTGCTTGCATTCTAGCAACGTGACATCCTTGCCATTAATTTTCAAAATGACGTCTCCGATCTCCACCTGAAACAGAAGAGATTAGTAACACGCAGTTAGTGATACAGCTGACGATGCAGTGGCGAAACAAATTTTATCATCTGAACATTCAAATAGAAAACGAAATTGACGCGTCTTTTTAAATCGCTCTTTTAAACCGCTTGGCATTATTATATGATGTAATGAGGAGGAGCATTGGGGAAAATATACTTTGTTTTTCAATGTGAATGTTTCAAAAATGCTTTTTTAAAGCATTAAGTGTTTAATTTATTAGCGCTTATTTAAACATTAAACATTGTACTTAAACATTAGATAACGCTTAGTCACTAAACACGGCAGTAGTACACTCCCTCTGGGTTCGGCCAAACTGTTAGGTTGGTGCGATATGATTGTACCAGTTTACGTCGATGTCTGCAACTAGAGGAAACGATCAGTACTACTGAGACGAGGTTGAGGTTCCAATATACCTACGCTTTCTCACGCTATGGTTGTTGATTGTACCGAAAGATTTAACGATATCTAATCCCTGCTGTAACTGGACGATAGTTCAATAATAGTAATAAAAGGAGCAACCGTGACGCACGTTTATTGCACTGTTGAAAAAGTAGGTATAAGGGATTGAGGATGGGCGATGTTGTGAATTTCAATAAACGGAAAATGTTTGCTTTGTTCTGTGGTGCTGATTTCTAGATTTTCCTTTTTCTGATTTCGCTTTTTGTTATAATTATGAAAATAACCCTATCGATTTATTTTATAGCTTCATGTTTAACCACGTTAGACATAACGGGTCTGCACGCCCGGTCACCTAATGCTGTTGACTATTTTCACCCGTTTCCTTACGTTTATTGCAATCCTCAAGAGTAATCAATTTCAAAGAAGAGAATTTATCGTTTTGCTATTGACACTACATGATAAGTAAACACTCTAACAGCTAAAATGTCCTATTTGTTCCAACGCTCCACATTCTATCGTTGCTACGCAGCCGAATTTTGATGACGGGTTCAAGTGATTGCACATCAACCTGATCAGGGATGTTTTAAGCCGGCCGTAAAAGTGACTATCCGAGGTTTGAAAGTAAAAATACCGACGTCGGTGTACTGATTTGTTGTCTTTCTCGTATAATAAATTTTGCATTTTCGTAGAGTGCGTATAATCATCACGTGACTACTGTCAATTTAAGGTTTCAGAGAATATGCTTTACCCATACTGAATTTTATTACGGACTTGCAAGCTCATGGATCATGACAAATATAACTTTCGCTTCAAATAGACGGAAACAAATTAGATTCCTTCACGACAAACCAGAAGGTTACTGACCAACATGTTTCTTTTTGGATGCCGCAAGCAAGCACAACAGTGAACACCCCTGTAACACCCATGAAACTACAATAAAAAAAATGTTAATTAAAGTAAACAAAATCACGTAAAACAGCATGCAGTAAAGATATGTTCACCTGTTCACATACGCAACACTAGAACATAATAATGAAAATGAGGAATAAATAATAAACTATTTTTTTCTAACAAAGAAAAGGAATTATTGATTGACTGTCGCGATGGAACTACATTGGATTGAGGGATACGATACGATACATGGATTCTCCATAGAAAATGGCTTAAGCAAATCTTCTTAATCCTCCAATTTGCCATTTGTCCTCGGAACCGGCCGTTGACAATATTATAGAAAGAAAAGAATTATTTACTTCAATTTGACGCCAAGCCGTACTAGAAAACGTGCCAAGACACTCTACCTTAAACCACCAGTCTGTCGTGGTGCAAGATCGCCCGTAGTCATCCCCCAGGCTGCTGTACTGATCTTTCATTCCATTCTGAGTACAACTGTTTAAAAAACGTATCCCATGTATGTGCAACTAAAACGTGTGTGTTTAATACTTGACGAGCGCCTTCAAATAGCGCCTTCATTTTGTTTCAATTCAAAATACTATGTTCTGATGTAAGTCGTCCGTAGATCATAATTGGCAGGCCATACTACAATGAACAACGGTTTGTGCATTTCTAGAGTTCTGCAAAATCGTGACATTCTTTTTGATCCATAGGCATAGTGATAGGCGCAGAGCAAACACATAACTTTACAAATAAAGTTATACAAAGAAAATTATGAATTTCAAACAGGCAATGTATGCATATCATAGGGCGTATCTACTGTAATGGCAACAAAGGATTGTCACTTTAGTACCACTGATCGGCATATATCTGTAGTTTTCTTAAAATAAGAGAATATTTCAATGACCATGACAAACAATACCCGAAAAATAATATAGCTTACTGATTATAGGGCTCCTAAAAGAGCCATTTGATACTTTCCTAACTGATGGTGTATAACCATTAAAAATATCTCCTTCATATAATACTATGCACAATAGAAGAATAAGAACCACACGCATTCACGAAAGATTGTTTAACAACCAACAACCAGAACAAGATTTTTTAATGACCAAGAGAGGCATGAGAGGGGTATCGTGAGGCTACCTTCAAAATGGCAACAAATTTTCCAACAAAACGGTGCATTTTTGACGCACATCGGACCATCGGAAATATGTTACATAATGTTTTGAAATTCACTCGAAAAACCTCGATGACTTTTTCCCTAACCTTATAAAATACAATCATTCCTCTCTAATAAAGACAACATCGTACCCGTCGAGAATGCACTGTCTACTGTATCACCCAAAGGAGTGTCTTATCCCCAATCCTGTTCAACAAATACATCTCGGACATTCCCAGAGTCCAAAACTGCATCAGCGCCGAAAGGAAAACCCCAAACAGTGTCAACTTAACCCCCTACTAACAAACTTAACAAAGCCCTGCAAAAATATTCCAATTATTGCCAGACAGGGAAACTTAAAATTAACGTCACAAAATCTGAGGCCATACTCGTATACTTTACAAGGTGCACAAGCCAACCCTGAATCCCAAGTCGTTGTTTAAAAATTAACAACACCGAAACTCCATAGAAACAATCAACAAAATATAAAGGAATACTCCTTGATAAGCATCTAACCTTCCAAACACATATCGACAGCATCGGTTTCAAATGTCCAAACTGTCAATGAGAAACCAAATCCTTATCGACAAATGGTTAAACAGACCAATCATGTCCGCGGCTCCCATCTGGTTATATTTCAGATTTATTCAAGTCAAGTCATTTTACCTACACCAACACCAATCAAAAACCCAAGAATTACCCCTACTACTACTAGGATAACTACCGCTACTGTCGACAGAGGGGCAGAAGATGGACTAGGCGGTTGTGGCGCATTATTGTCCATTCCGCTAGTCAGCCCCACGTCGGCATCGGGGCCCACGTTCGGCTGATGATCCTTTTTTCCGCTATTCGGCCCCACGTCGGCAGTCACCTTTAGAATCGAGTGGCTTACTTCGGGCAATTTTGCGTGCTTCGCTGGTGAAGAACGAGGCGCCGGAATGGAGCTGGCTTTCGGTGGCATTGGGCTTTTTTTTGATGCAATTTTGCCTCTGGTGACGGCAATTGCGGACCGCGTTCCTGCTTTTTATGTATTTGCAAAAGCATTGATTAGGGGTTTTGGTGAAATAGTCTCCACAAATACATACCACGTGGAATTTGGGGTAGAATTGGATCGCCAGCCGGTTGAGGGCCTTGTAAAAAACCCCCGCTACAGACTAGTTCTTTTATTTTCGCGTCTGAAGTAGATATAAGGAACGTAGTAAAAGATTTTCATTCGCCTCACACAGTTTCTTACCTTTGCGTAAATAAAGTTCCATAATTCTCGGTGACCTTGTGATTAGATTGAAAACTGAAATTGATAGAAACAAAAGGTATTTGAGTTCGTTACGAAGATATAGCATGTGAATGATGGTCATAAGAATAAGCTGATCAGGAATTAGCACAGGATGATCCCAAGATGAAATATGTACCGTGCTTGCATTCTAGCAACGTGACATCCTTGCCATTAATTTTCAAAATGACATCTCCGATCTCCATCTGAAACAGAAGAGATTAGTAACACGCAGTTAGTGATACAGCTGACGATACAGTGGCGAAACAAACTTTATCATCTGAACATTAAAAAAGAAAGTGAAATTAACGCGTCTTTTTAAATCGCTCTTTTAAACCACTTGGCAATATTATATGAAGCAATTGAAACGAATATGAAACTAAACTTTGTTTCGCACGAGAGACATTTTTCAATGTGAATGTAAATTAGTGTATTTCACATCCTGTTACTGCACGAGCATAACGGGCGCGACAAACGATAAACATTGCGGAACGAGTGACGCTCGACCACCGGCGAATGAACGGAATATTGCGAAACATGCAACAAGCGACCGATCGGGAAAGAAAGAAAAACATTGTGAACCGATCGACACCAGGCAGTTGATTGCCTGAATAAAAATTTGGTTGGACAGGCCCAACGTCTCCAGACAGATCCAGGCCGAGATCCAGATCGGCCAAGATCCAGATCGGATCGGCGGCATAGATTCCCTCCTTTTGTTGTCGCTGGCCCCACTGGCAAGCTAGGAGGTTTTTCGTTCCTTCGCGGGGGCCTGCTTGCACGGGGAGTCAGAAGCGACACGTGTGCCCGATCTGCAAGGGAGGCTGCAGAAACATGCGAGCGTTTCTGCAAGCAACCAGTCGGAGAGAGGTGGACACTAGCTAGGATTCATCGGATGTGCTTCAACATGAAGATTTCCGGAGAGCAGGGCAAGGAGTATACTGTAAGAGATGTGAAAACAGTGCTCTCCTTGCTACTACCCAGGCAGACCCTGGATGTCAACGAGTTGGCATTCAAGTACCTGCACCTGCAGAAGACACCGATCGCGTCTTATGTCGACGCCCGTCCCCGTATTCTGATCGGGTTGCGGCATTATCAGCTCGGTCTAGGGCTGAAACGTAAAGAGGGAAAAATGGGAGAGCCAGCAGCTCTCAAAACAGGGCTCGGATGGACAGTCTGCGGGGAACGTCAAACGGGAAAAAATGCTTATACGCTCCACGCCAGTGAGTGTAACAACAAAGGCGACAACTCAGGCGGGAACAACTCGGACTCCGGCAGATCGTCGTCGGAAGCATTCAGTGCGTCTACGGTGGGAAATCGGACCACACGGCAGAAACGTAGACCGCCTGATCTCAAGCCGGCGGTGGGCGGGCATGGATCGCCTGGCGCAAAGCGCGCCACACCACCTGGTGCCCACCACCACGAGCCGCAAAGACATGAGTTGACGTACACCAATGTAAGGTAATATTAAAACGATCAGTTCGATATTGTGGAATGTTTTCACACGTCTCCGTATAGAGTACAGTTACTCGTATATCGTAAAAGAATTTAGTCCGTAACAAGCAGCATGCGACTTTGGATGTAGTAGGCATCGAAAACCACGAAAAAAGAAAATGGGCGCTTCTCATCGAACATTCTATCGATCCTGATTTGCTTCGCTATTTTTTTGGCGTCGTCTGCGCTAGTTTCCGGACCTCGTCTCACTTCGCGGCGCGCCGTCGCTCCACCTATACACTATCACTACACTACGTTCGGATCGCAATTCCACCAACCGACCCCGTCCCCGCCTCACTGTTCACGCGCGATATCTCCGTTTAGCCCTCCGAGCCAACTGCAACTGCGTGAGATACCTAGAGCCGACGATGGGTCAGGCGGCATGGATGATTGACTGCTCCACACACACAGCATCGTTTCAAATAACAACTGGCCTAGGACCTAAGTGCGTCCATCAGCGAAATCCTAGCGCGATCAAACATAGAGGATCGGTTTCTTTTAATTGGCGACTTTAATCAGCCTACTGGCTCGCACGGCTTCAGAAATCACCTGTTTTGGGAGCTCCTAAGCTTCCACGGACTGATGCAGAAAAACTGCATATACAATGCCAACGGTCGCATGCTGGATCTAGTCCTCGTTAACGATGCACTGGATAGGGCTGCGCTCGTTATCGAGCAACCCATCGTGCTTCTCCCATGCGACACTCATCATCCTGCTCTGCTTGTAGACGTTGCTCTTACCGCTAACAGCCCAGGGGTCCTCGAGGTCCTCGAATAAATCAACAATTGACTTAAATTTTAGACGAGCTGACTATGCACTCATAAGTGACATCATTGCCGGCACTGAATGCGGGGAGCTGTACAGTGCAACAAATATCGACAGCGCAGTGCGCTTCTTCAACGACACTCTGCGAAGCATACCTCGCGGCTGCTGTGCCAATGTGCAGACCACCCCGCGCTCCGCCCTGGTCTAACCGATCGCTAATATCAATGAAACGACGTAAGAACCGAGCGCGACTGCTGGCTAAACTACACCCGACGCATGCGAATATCTTGTACCTCCGAGCAGTGAGCGGAGCGTATCGCGCACTAAACAGGATGTTCTACCGGCAGCATGTGCATAAAATGGAGGGCAACCTGCGGTGCAATCCGAGGGCATTCTGGAAATTTGTCAACGATAAGCGACGTACGCACCAGGCCCCATGTGACATACAGTATTGTGGTGTTACTGCCAAGTCGGATCGGGATAAATGCGAAGTTTTTGCCAATCGATTCCGGGACGTTTTCTCCACACATACCAGCGACGCCTGTGCAATCGAACTAGCCGCCTTCAGTGTACCGACCAATGTCCTGCAATCTATTTCTCTGATTGTCGACACCAACGCAGTCGAGCGAGCGATTCTGAAACTAAAGACGAGCTACAGTGCTGGACCCGACGGTATACCTGCTGCCGTAATCAAACTCTGTCCAACTCGGATACCGCACCAGTTGGCACGATACCAACGATCAATATAAACAGTCAGCGCAACCTCGACTGTTAGCACGCTTGAGAGTGAAGTAACATTGTATCAGCATAATTATTCTCCGAACGCGACGCTCGAACGACACACGGTCACACGGTCACCAGCTACGAGAAGACATCGTATCGACGCCCGAGCCCCAGAGAAGACATTTTATGCTGAGTTGCATAATACGATCAACCAATCATATCGACAGAAGAAGACGTCATCGCACACACCACCGAGATGGCGCCAGCACGATCGCGAATCTATAAATCAGCGAAGCAAGCCTAACTCGGAATTCTGTTCCAGTCGTGCCCTCCTTCGAGTTAACTTCGGTCTTGCGGTCAATGCGTTCCAGCATCATAGAGTATTCGTCAGCATCGTTGTGAATAAGAAGGTGACTGTGAATTGTAACCCGCGAAGCAGTGTGTAGTGGGAAGAAAAATGTTGAATAAAGAATACAACCCTTTTTTAAAAGACCCCCTACGCAGCCTCGTGCTTAACTGGCGCCCGAATAGGGACCCTTCGGTGAAAATCGTCATAGTGAAAGTGACGAGAGTGTTCCGATCGCCCCTTGAAAGTGACAATCCAGTGGTAGCTGTGTGACCAGATTCCCGAGTACCGCAGGTAGTTAGCAGCTCACCTGGCAGAAAAAAGGACTAAATCGACACACTGAGAGGAGACATCACCGCTTGGGTCACCCGCCTGTTTTGTGGTATCCCCACAAAATGTTCTGCATATACATGTAAGTGCGAAACATAAAAAAGGTCACGTGAGTATAATACAACGAGTATATACAAATATAATACACAGAAAGTGAAATCAATCGCAAGAAGCGAAATAAAAAAAGTGACCGTGAATAATAAATAACACACGAAAAAATCGTGAATAATAAATAACACGAGAAAAAACCGTGAACATAATAAACCAGAAACGAAACTGGAAAATTTAATTAAAGCGTTAAACAAGGTATCAAAGAACAATACCATAATGTCGCGACAGGAGTTAGAACAGATAGTAACCCGGCTTACTGCCTTAGAAGCTCGCGATTAAGCAGCATCAAGTGAGGACTATAATGATCCTCCACTGTATTTTACACGGCAGGGCGGTAGTGCAGTCAATCCGTAAACGTTCGAAAAAATACCGGATTTAGTGAAGGATCTGCCCAATTTCTCAGGAGATCCCAGTGAATTAAATAGCTGGATAACGGATGTGGACAGTCTAGTAAGACTGTACCAAACATCTTCGAGGCATCCGGTGTAACTGCAAAATAAGTTCCACATGATTTGCAAGTTCATCCGCAGGAAAATACGCGGAGAAGCAAACGATTCGTTACTAGCCTCGAATGTAGGGATAAATTGGAACGCGATTAAGAAGACGTTAATAACCTACTACGGTGAAAAACGTGACCTGGAGACATTAGATTTCCAGTTGATGAATGTGCTACAGAAAGGAAGCACATAGGAGATATATTACGATGAGGTCAACCGCCTCATGTCATTAATAGCAAACCAAGTGAAAACTGATGACCGTTTCAGGCATCCGGAAGCATTCAAAGCCTTGATAGATACTTACAATAAAAAGGCAATAGATGCATTCATCAGAGGACTGGATGGTGACATATATAAGTTCATAAGAAATTATGAACCAACATCCTTGGCCGCAGCATACAGCTACTGCATATCGTTTCAAAATATTGAGTGCAGAAAAATGCTAGCGCGGCCAAAACCAATAACAACACCGGTAGCACCAAGAAACTTAATCCCACATATTCCTCGCAATAATTTCAATAGACCTCCGCTGCCGCCGAGACCCTTTAATAATCAACCACCTCCACCATGGCAAAGGCCATTCCCAGTACAAAGATACAATAATCAATGGCAGAATAATAAACCACCAGGCATACCACCAAGAAATCTCTTTAGACAACAAGCACCCGAACCAATGGATGTAGATCAATCCATTAGAACAAGAAATATTAATTACGGAAACCGCCCCAACCAATCACTAAACAATAGACCACCATGTTAAGGCAGTGGCAGAGAAAGCGGAGCGACAAGTACGGGCACTACGAGTGCTGATGGCGAATCACGGAGGCCCTGGAAGCTGCGCCCGCCGGATCCTGGCCAGAGTTGCTGAGTCTACTATGAGATATGCCGCGCCGATTTGTGCTGAGGAAGCCATGGCGATCCGAGAAAATTGCCGCGCAGTCCAACGCGCACAGGGTGCAATCGCCCAAAAGGTAGTTAGTGCGTTCGTCACCACCGGATACTGGGCGAGAGTGCTGCTCGCTGCTATGCTCCCGATGCAGTATCTGCTGAGAGAGGACGCCCGTCACTACCATTCCCGACAGGAGGCCCGGCTGGCAGGACGTGTGATCTCGGCAACGACGATCCGCGCACGGCAGCGGCTTGCTAGCTACGAGGAGTGGCAAGCGAAATGGGAGGAGATCGGCCACCGGCCTTCACTCGACCAGTTGCACTCGGTGGACCCACCGGCTCATACCAAACGTTCGGCAATGGTGTGAGCGTCGCCACGGAAGGGTAGACTTCTACCTCACCCAGGTGTTTACGAACAACGGGTTCTACAGGAGTTTCCTGCATAAACGTAAGTTTACATCAGCTCCAGCGAGATTGGGTACTGCATCAGCAGGAAGCCGAGAGGCTAGAAATCGTCGCGGCAGAGCGCAGACAACGGCGCAACGCGGCGCGGAGACAACGTCGGGCAGAAATTCATTAACAATACGAAATTTGTGCACTTAATCATTACCTTTGAACAAGCTGCTGCCGGCGTACGTTTCTGGATTTTATAAACGATATGTTTGCCACAATCCAGCTGGATAGTTGTAAAGCCGAACGTCTTACTTTGCTTCTTGTCCAATATAGCAGTAACCTCTTCGGCCATCTTGGACATCGACTTACTGCAGATTTATTTCACTGGAATACAATTGCGTCTTCACTGAAGAATTGTCAACACAAAATGAACAACTCATTCAACGGTTGCTTTGATTGTAACTGGTGATGGTTGTATTGGATTGGTTTTGACGGATGCAAATCTACGCAGCATTACAAACTTCGCTTAAACGTTATTTTCGAAATTTTCTTTCGTTAATCTCCAAATCCCCCTACTGTCATTAACGCTGTACAACTTTCGATGAAGATTTATTTTCATCATCTAGTGACATCATATTCAAGTAATTATAGTAGTGTTGTTGTGTGTTGCCGTCTAAAGTGGCTTCTGCAAATTCTTCCGGCAGTTGTACTACCAGAAAGTAGGGAAAAATCGCAAAATCGTGCGAGTTTAAATGGTGCGCGAACAATGTCGCGGCGTAAACACTAATGGTGCAAACGGGTATACACGCACACTACCGTACGGCTATATGGTGTGCCTAGTTTTTCGAAGTCAAGCCTAGGGAAAGTCTAGGCGACATCATTCTTCGTACAGCTAAAGAAATGATAAATTTCCAAGAGCTAACTCTGCCAACACCAACTAACTACAAAACAATGGCTGGCAATATTCAGATTTCCGTTGTTTCCGAGTAGATTTTAGAGTATAAACACACAGCCAACGATAGGAAATATAAATATACAACATAGGAAAAGACGGCATAAAAACGTTCGTCATTAATGATTAATTAATAAATTAAATGAAATCCGAAAATTAGAATTATGTTACATCGAAGCAATGAGTAAAATATTGGGATAGAATTGATCATGCATCTCTAAAAACACATTCACAGCACACATGACAGCCCGTGTATTCCCAAATATTCCTTTTTTCTGGGACACACTAGCGACATCTGGACGTGAGATTCGTCCGAAAAGTCAAATCGTGCCTCTTCAGAGTTCGTAAATACCTTGTTTAATTTGAAGAAAAGACATAATACATTTTGATTTTATTTGGCGTTGTGTTTCTATTGTTAAAAATAATCAAACAGCATTGTAACACTTACTTACTTACTTACTTAAAGAAAATATGACCGAAACACATTCAAAGCATGCGCTAGGACATACATGAAATGTGATGGAGAAGTGAAACCGGTCGTATCGCCGGATAACTAGAGGCATAGTGAAATGGATGCGTCACTCAAACAATAATTCCGTGACCATGTACGAGCTGGAAGTGTCGAGCGTCCGATTAGCGTACAGGAATTAGGTGACCAACAAAAATAGAAACACGGTGTGGCACGGGTGCAGTGCGGTCGGATATTGCCTTTCAATTTGCTCAGTTTAACGCGCTTCCGAAATGCCGGCATAGTGTATTTGCGGGAGCCTGTACTGGAGCAGTGCTCTTTGCAAAGTGTGTTACATTCCAGCCGCTCACCCACCGAAGGAGGACGGTGAGAAAGCCGACCGTCAGTACCAATTAGTTTTGGGTGGCGGGCCGTTGAAGGAAGTCCGGTTCATCATTCCGTGAGCTAACAGTTTCTTTCGTTTTCTATCTTCGGGCCAGAATCATACAGGACGACAGAACCGTTACAGCAGCAGCCTCGCATTGAGGTAGGTACGTGCGTGTGCGTCGAACCAACACCATTATTGCCGCAACGCTTATGGACGGGTTTTTTTGGTGACATCTCCATTGGTCAGCTGGCTGGATTCTAAAAGTTGGCGGAGCCCGAGATTTGCTTTGGACTCACGCATGGGCAAGGTGATAAGAATCCCTTTATTTGTTTCTTTTCATCACTATCTTTGCCATCATCTCGCACTTCCGAATCCTATCCTATGAGTGGAATCTGTAAAAGGAGCGTTAAGCGAACATGTGGGCCTAGACATAGTGTTAAGGGGCAGCACTATAGGGAATAATAGGCAACGTTGAAATGCTGCAAGGTGTTTCATACGAAAATAGCTCATTGTGCATAAAGTAGCCAGCATTGTTTAGGCATTTTTATGAATGATCGTGTATGTGTGTGTAGAAAAAAAGATGAGGTTCGCGGACGCGGTACCGGAAAAGTTACATCCGTTGCAGTCATATATCGTTTGAATCACATTCGTCTGGATCCTCATGTTCCTTTATAATTTCCCGGTTCATTTTGTTACGGGCACCCAAAGATTACACGTTCTTTTGATTCGAACTTGCCAGACACCGATCGCCTGCTGGATTTTGCATCGTCTGCAACGGGTTTCGGCTGGTGGTTAAGTCTAGTGAACCTACGAAAACGTTTGCAGGCGGTGACCCTTTCACAAACCCATCCCCAGCACGAAAGACCTGTCGATCAGCTAGCCAACAATCAAAGCAACCGTTTTTCAAGTCAACTTTTTGAAGCAGCCCATCCCCATGGTAACCATGATGGCTGGTTCAGTCTTCAGCACCAACCAACGCAATCAAACACCGGCACATCATTCAATCAGTGTGAAGCAATCTTCAGTGAGGTGTTGTGATGTGCAACGAGAATTTAGGGAAAATTGTATTCTTTATTTTTGGGTCGTAGAACAGACTGGGCCGTATTTATGAAATTTACTTAATAGACACGACCACCGAAGACGATCCATTTCCCACTTAGGATGCTGTTCTCTGGGTCATTGTCCTCGGAAACATTCCCATTCCCAGAGCCGCAAGAACACTTGCGGGGAGATAGAAAACAGGAATCTGCCGAGTTGGTCCTCGTTCCACAACCTCTGCCATTTTTGGAGACAGAGTTGTCAAGACTGCTTCAGCTTAAAAAATACTTCGGCTACGGGATTAAACACTCCGAAGCCAGTGGAGCTTTCTGTCAGGGAGATGTCGGGGATATCACCATAATTTTGCACAAAAATGTCCGGAATCATGCTCGGATGAAGACTTACATGAATAACTGTATTCCTATTAAATTAAAATTAAAAAAAAGTAATGGTAATTACTACAAATTCGAGTACGCAACAAAATACATATTTAAAATAAATCGTTTTTACTTCCAGCAGCATCCTGTTAATGGTGTTAGTAAGTGCCGTTGTGCCGGATCTGTTTAAATGTCTGGTCTAAGTCGGACATCCAAAATGGCCGAAGAAGTTACGGTCGCATTACGGATGGTACGAGGTACCTCATTTGGCTTCAAGGTTCGCCAGCTGGAAACTGGAGAACATGTCATTTACCAAATCTTGGAGCATTCACCGGCAGCAATGTGTTCGAAGGTAAAGATTGATATTAAGTGCACAAATTTCGTATTTTCGATCTTTCAAATATGTGGCTGAATTAGTGTCCAATTAGGGCCAACAGAAACGAAATGTTCAGAGTAGCTCAAGTGTTCAATGTTCAGTTGTTCAAGGCATCGATGCGCACGATATGAAGCGCCTCATTTTCTTTTTTCGTGGTTTTGAGTACGTCGATGCCTGCTAGATGTGCGATACATTTCGTTGTCAATGCCGCATGCTGCTCAGGTCTAATAAACAGTTTCAAGATTTAGAAAAGCCACATTTTGCAAAGCAATGTCATCTTTGCGTGTTCGTTGAACGAAACCATCTTTTAGCATTGACTCTGTTGGTTATCTATGAGTTGTGTTTTAAATTCGGGATGTGAAATTCGCTAATTTACATTCACATTGAAAAATTTCTCTGGTGTGAAACAAAGTATATTTTCCTCAATGTATGCCATAACATCATATAATAATACCAAGCGGTTTAAAAGAGCGATTTAAAAAGACGCGTCAATTTAACTTTCTATTTTAATGTTCAGATGATAAAATTTGTTTCGTCACTGTATGTTACATTTTCACTGGCCATCAACCGAATTTTTGCGAACTTCAAACATTCATGTTGCATCGTCAACTGTACCACTAACTGCGTGTTACTAATCTCTTCTGTTTCAGGTGGAGATCGGAGATGTCATTTTGAAAATTAATGGCAAGGATGTCACGTTGTTAGAATGCAAGCACGGTACATATTTCATCTTGGCATCATCCTGTGTTAATTCCTGATCAGCTTTTTCTTATGTCCCTCATTCACATGCTATGTCTTCGTAACGAACTCAAATACCTTTTGTTTCTATCAATTTCAGTTCTCAAATTAATCAGACAGTCACCGAAAAATATGAAACTTCATTTACGCAAAGGTAAGAGACTGCGCGAGGCGAATGAACATCTTCTACTACGCTCCATATATCTATTTCAGACGCGAAAATAAAAAAACTAGTCTGTAGCGCGGCCAGAAGCTCCGGGGAGTTTCGTCCACAGTTGGAACCACAAAAGGAGGAGGAAGTGTACACTGTTACAATACCACGTCCAGTCGATCGCTGGGGCTTCGGGTTTGAGCTATATAAATCGGAACTGGTGGAGCATGTGATCTCTGGTATCTACCCGAATACGCCTGCAGCTCTCTGTGAGAAGGTTAGACTTGCTTCGTCTCTTATTGTGCTTCCAACTCGTCCAACACTTATTATGCTTTCCAACACTCCAACACAACACTTAGTATGTTTCCACATTTCTCTGCTCTTTTTTACTCAGGTACAAGTAGGCGATGTCTTTCTAAAGATAAATGGGTATGATGTTCAGTTTAGCCCGCCTCATGAAGGTAAATTTGAATGCGACTTGGACAAACTTGGATAATTATGCTCATCGTCCATCCATTCTGTTCTGGTGTAATTTCATGAAATATTTTCAGTTTTGAAATGCCTTCGAACGGCTACCGATCCCATAAGAGCCCAAATGAAACGTGGTATGTATCTGTGGAAACTATTTCAGCTAAACCACTATCGAATGCTTTTAGAAAGTAAATAAAAAGCAGAAAACTCACGCGGTCTGCAATATAACGGAGGTTATTTTCATCCTTTACCACCTTTAGATCAAGCCGTTCATAAACATGTACACCAACATGTTCAATTTCTTGGCAAGAAACATCTCTCTCAATCGCAATCCAACTTGAGCGACAAAAAGAGCAGTCCGATAGTTGAATACCAGCAACAAACTACCGCCAGCAGCATAAAAAATGCATCGAAGCAAAGCCCAACGTTACGCAAAGCCAGCTCCATTCCAGCGCCCCGTTTTTCACAAGCGAAGCGCGCAAAATTGCCTGAAGTAATCCACACGATTCCAAAGGTGACTGCCAGTAGCGGACAGCAGCATAGTTGCACTTTCCGCGTTAATATATTGGAAGATAACGGCCGGCGCTCCAAGATTCCAACTACCAACTCGTGGAGTGCTCCACAGTCACCGCTCAGCAACCGCCGAGTCTGTCAACAACCTGCGCGATCGGTTTCGCAGATGAATGCACAAGGTTACAGAGATGATCATGATGACGATAACAGCGATGGTGAAGACGGCGACAATGTCCCCGAAGAGCGTACCTCCAAGCGCTCCGATGACCGCCGCTATGTAATGACTGGAGAATCGTGGTTCGAACCAAGATACGAACTTGAGGTATATACAGTAACGGATAGTTAATTTGCTTCTCCTGATTTTGCATTATAAATGCTTTCTTCACTCACTTTTGTTTGGCTTGCAGGGAACAACCAACAAGAAGCGAGGCAGTGGAAAAGGCAAGAACATGGCACCCATCGGTTACGATACGTTATCATCTTCGACGAGCGTCTCGGAAGAGCGTTCCAGTAGCGTCAGTACTAGTCTAGTGGGACCGAATAGCGGAATCGACAATGATGCGACACAACCGCCTAGTCCATCTTCTCCTCTTCTGTCGATCGGAGGCAATGACCTCGCACGTACCAAGCAAAAGAGTGTCATAGATGATAACCTCGTTAGCTTGAGCAACAGTTACAATATGAAGTCGTCACAGATTTCTATTGTCTCGGATGGTAAAGATTTTGGGGAGAAGCTACCAACGCTGAAATTTGCTGGTGGATCCCAATTCAACAGTGGAGGTGCGAGTGGTAACTCCTCCAGTGGGTTACAGCGATCTAATAACGAGATAGCTGTTAGTTCGTTACCAACCAGCCCAGACTATATGATGGTAAAAGGCATTTTTGACGAAAGCATTAGTTATCAAACTGCCCATCCTCCAGGATCTGTTGGAAGCCTTATTCCTCTGTCAAGGTTGTACGAGAATGATGACGAAGACGTACAACAGGCTGCGCAAGCTTTACGAGCGCTTCCTGTTTCCGTCTCATCACAGCATCAGGAATTTGCATCCTTAGATGGTACTGGGGGAGGAGCGGGTGCTGTATCGACCAATAGCGATGTGGTAGGCTCTGCATTTGTTGATGCAGGGAATGGAGGAGCTATCCGTAAACGTTATGCGGTGGGCTTCCGGACTAGCCGATCAGAGGATCATTTACAACAGTCGCAACGCGATGGAGGCATCGGTGCAGTTGTTTCGATCGACATCGACGAGGACGTAAATAGCTCGCTGAATACTTTGCTCGACCCACGCTACGATGCTCCTGAGGATCCCATGGTAGGTTGAGATCAAAAACCATGAAAGAGGAGTACATTTATTGATTGGCGCATTCTGTTTGCAGATTTCCGAGCACGAACTTGTACAAAAATCGATAAATGATCGACCATCAGCGCATCAGACTGACATCGTTGGTGCCTTCAAGATAGGTGGCAATGTAGCTGGCGATATTGATAAAAGGATGGGACCGGGATCTGCGTCGGCTACGACGGCCGTACGTGCCGTAGTGTCATTTTCAAGCTCGCCAAGTTCTTCAACACATCATTCGCCAAGCGGTAGTCCGATTTCGCCCACATCCGTCTCTTCGTCCGTGATGACCTCATCTGGCGGTTCACGAGAACATTCACACCAGGGAAATGGCAATGGTGGCCAGTTAGAACCAGGTGCCACTAGTGCTCCCGGTAACATCTCATCAGCGCTCGGATGCCCAAATATTGTAGGCCACCAACAGCAGACAGCAGGACGCGCTGTCGCGTTGCAAGCCGGTACAATGGGTAGCGGTTCGGGATCGGGTATAGCAAACACGTCAATCGGAACGGATCTAAGTTTGTCCGAGGCCATCTCAAGTCCAGACTTTCAGGATAACGGCGAAGATTTGCTTACTACGGGTGAACTAATGGATCTAATACTTAGCGATCCAAGCGAAGATTCCGATTCGACGATCTTGTTGTCAGAGGCTTTCACTCGTGGCGAATACCCCAGTGTCGAACGCGATTACCGTGTCGTAATTCCAGTACGATCTGGCGACGCTACTAAAGACACTAGAGGGGGGATTATGGAAGAAGACATCAATACTGGTGCCTCGCAGAAACGATCGATTGGTGGTGCTATAGGTAGTAACCTTAAAGCCAACTTCGTTCAGACTAATAGTGCTGCATTTAAAAACGACACTGATAGCAAACGTGGATTTCCCATTGGCGCATATGAACCCATTGATGAGACTGCCAACGTAAGTGTGGGTGCTGCTGATGTTGGACTTTTAACACGTGAGGCGTCGCCGCCCGTTTCGGATGATGGCAGTGACGTCGAGTCGTTGCACTCTTTCCAATACTCACCGAAAGGTGTAGATATTCCGTCAGCAGAACGATTAGCCAAGCGCCTGTTTAATCTGGAGGGCTTCAAAAAAAGTCATGTTTCGCGGCATTTGAGCAAAAAGTAAGCCTATTCTATTGCAAATGCCTAGTGAAATGGAGTACGTTGTTATTTTGCCACCCTACATTTTCTCTGTTTTATTACATTATTTCTAGCAACGAATTCACCCGCGCTGTTGCTGAAGAATACCTGAAGTTTTTTAACTTTGAAAACCAGTCATTGGATGAGGCGTTGCGCATCTTTTTAAACCAGTTTTCGCTATCTGGTGAAACACAAGAACGGGAACGTGTTCTAAACCATTTCTCTCGTCGCTACTTAGATTGTAACCCAGACTCGTTTCGTTCTCAAGGTAAATAATATGAACACACAACCAATATCAAATCTATAATCTGTGAAATTTTCAAATTTGTTTTTTGTATTGTTTGGCTGTTGCAGATTCTGTGCACACGCTAACGTGCGCAATCATGCTATTAAACACGGATCTTCATGGTCCCAACATGGGGCGAGCTCGCATGACATGCACAGAGTTTATCGAAAATCTAAAAGAACTCAATGATGGAATTAACTTTCCTAAAGATGTGCTCAAGCACCTGTACCATGCAATAAAAAATCAACCATTCGAGTGGGCCGTGTAAGTGTTGAATAAATAGATAAGATAGATAAATAGATATTATCATACTCTTCCGTTCATTTCTCTACAGTGACGATGAACCAGAAGCAAAGGACCGGCGTGTGGGAGATAATAGCGGCAGTGTAATTCTTAGTAATGAAACTAGTGGTATTTTGAGAAGTGGAGGAGGAGGCATCGGTGGTGGTAGTGTAGCTAACGCTGGAGGTGGCGGAGGAAGTTTGCAGGGTCCTGCGATTGGTTCGAACTCCTTCTTCGATACGCCTTCGATGATGGCCGCCGTGGAGTATAAAAAAGGCTATATTATGCGGAAATGTTGCAGTGAAGCGAACAATAAACGGAGTAAGTATACTAGGTTAACAACAGCGAGAGTAAGGTGATTTTGGTGTACGCTTGAACCACAGTTTTGCATGAAACCACTTCATGTTAATCTTTTTTGCTTCGCACAGCTCCTTTTGGACGTCGGTCATGGAAGATGGTCTTCTGCACGGTACGTGATCTGGCGCTCTATCTACATAAAGACGAGCATACGTTCAGAAAATACCAAATGTCCGATCACGTTCATAATGCAATTCGAATCCACCATGCTTTGGCCACTCGAGCGATCGATTATACAAAGAAGGAACACGTCTTCCGTCTTCAGACTGCAGATCAATCGGAGTTTCTATTCCAAGCGGGAGACTCGAAGGAGCTTCAGTCATGGATAGACACAATCAATTTCGTTTGTGCTGCTTTTTCGGCTCCACCACTTGAGGGTGGCGTAGGTAGTCAACGGCGATTCCAACGCCCACTGTTACCCAGCATGCAGAGCAAGTTACTTATGGTGAGTTGCTCGAGAATTCTTTCGAATTAAGCTCTTTAGTCGTCACATGGTTTTTTCTGCTCTCAGCGTGAACAATTAGCTTCGCACTACCATCAGATTGATAAACATAAGCGCCTGCTTGAGGAGCATAAGTCGAACCCCGTAACTGGCAATAAGGGTTTGAACCTGCAAAATTATCGAGATAAGGAGCAGTATCTCGATTTCGAGGTGAGTGGCATTAAGAGCATCAACGTAGGCAATTTATAGATTTTATTTGTATATCTAACTCTTCTGCGTATACTTATCCGATCAGATTAAGCGCTACCGTACGTACTATACTTTGTTAAGCTCCCGCCTCAGTGTGGACCATGCGGAACTTGGAAGCCAGGACGATAGTTCTGATACATCGATGATTAGTGGTTCTTCTGAGCCGCAGGAAGTAGGGCGTCGCACTATTGCTGGCAACATTATCCACCAACATCAGTCAACAATCGAGCAACAGGGCGAAGTAGAGGCTGCGGCTGTGGCAGTAACAAACAATCTTCGAGCTGGTGGTGTTGGAAACAAGTATGAGCACGGTGGAGTTGCTATGTATCGTTCGGATGATTCGCAGGAATTTGGCTGACGAGTCATGGGAGTATTATACGCCTGTGTCTTATAGTTTTTGTTACTCCCATTGCTCAAAAAACGATCACTATCTAAAAACAGATGAGAATCATTCATTTCTATATTCACAAACATGCATGCACATACATGGGATTGGATAAATTGGACAGTACGGTTGCAAGCAGAAGGAATGATTGTATCGTTAAGATTTCGTTCCGAACCACAAAATATTTAATTTTTTTAAAATTCATTTCATTATTTATGCAGCCAACCATCATGATTGAAAGCATTAGATCCTGCTTTATCTTTTAAAAGCGGGCGCAGATCGTACCAAGATCGTTACATGCACCATACTATTACTACGATAATGTCTAATAATATTATTAATAAACTTTGTTTCCTTTATTGCTAATCATCAACACATCGAATGATCGATAGGAGATCGAATGACTTTTGGCTAGTGAGTGACGCTTGTAGAAGCAGAAGAAAATGCTGCGGCTGTTCTGTAGTCATAAAGGACTAAATTTTCATCTCCAACTAGCTTTTCTGCGAAAAAGCTGACGTTTTCGTGTTTTTGCGTTTAGAAATTCTGGTCCGCACACTTAGTGCGGATTATATATAATTGGATTGGACAATTGGATATGGTCGCTTGTCTATTATAATACGCCCGGTTATACGCTCGCAATGTGCGGCCAACCCATTATTCAAATTATAGTCCAGATCGATAAAATAATGGGAAACAAGACACAAATTCCAAAAATGAGTGATTTGCAAAGCGTGTCACATCACTGTAGCAACCAATCTATGTTAAAAAAAGAATAAGCGTAAGGCTTTGGTCACCATTAAAGATGAAAAGTAGAGTGTTAAATATTGGAAGGCTAATAGGGATTGTGGTTAAAATAGAAAGTCATATAAAACGAAAAAAAGGATAGTGAACTTACCGTCTGCGCGATCCTACATTAACGTACAGAGATATCTAACTCTAAACAATTCTATCGTGAATGCGTGTGGTTCCTATTCTTCTATTGTGCATAGTATTATATGAAGGAGATATTTTTAATGGTTATACACCATCAGTTAGGAAAGTATCAAATGGCTCTTTTAGAAGCCCTATAATCAGTAAGCCCTATTATTTTTCGGGTATTGTTTGTCGTGGTCATTGAAATATTCTCTTATTTTAAGAAAACTACAGATATATGCCGATCAGTGGTACTAAAGTGACAATCCTTTGTTGCCATTACAGTAGATACGCCCTATGATATGCATACATTGCCTGTTTGAAATTCATAATTTTCCTTGTATAACTTTATTTGTAAAGTTATGTGTTTGCTCTGCGTCTATCACTATGCCTATGGATCAAAAAGAATGTCACGATTTTGCAGAACTCTAGAAATGCACAAACCGTTGTTCATTGTAGTATGGCCTGCCAATTATGATCTACGGACGACTTACATCAGAACATAGTATTTGAGTTAAAACAAAATGAAAGCGCTCGACAAGTATTAAACACACACGTTTTAGTTGCACATACATGGGATACGTTATTAAACAGTTGTACTCAGAATGGAATGAAAGATCAGTACAGCAGCCTGGGGGATGACTACGGGCGATCTTGCACCACGACAGACTGGTGGTTTAAGGTAGAGTGTCTTGGCACGTTTTCTAGTACGGCTTGGCGTCAAATTGAAGTAAATAATTCTTTTCTTTCTATAATATTGTCAACGGCCGGTTCCGAGGACAAATGGCAAATTGGAGGATTAAGAAGATTTGCTTAAGCCATTTTCTATGGAGAATCCATGTATCGTATCGTATCCCTCAATCCAATGTAGTTCCATCGCGACAGTCAATCAATAATTCCTTTTCTTTGTTAGAAAAAAATAGTTTATTATTTATTCCTCATTTTCATTATTATGTTCTAGTGTTGCGTATGT
Source organism: Anopheles cruzii (assembly GCF_943734635.1). Taxonomy (NCBI): domain Eukaryota; kingdom Metazoa; phylum Arthropoda; class Insecta; order Diptera; family Culicidae; genus Anopheles; species Anopheles cruzii. Next base: position 6,532,955 of record NC_069143.1, read on the forward strand.
GAACAGGTGAACATATCTTTACTGCATGCTGTTTTACGTGATTTTGTTTACTTTAATTAAAATTTTTTTTATTGTAGTTTCATGGGTGTTACAGGGGTGTTCACTGTTGTGCTTGCTTGCGGCATCCAAAAAGAAACATGTTGGTCAGTAACCTTCTGGTTTGTCGTGAAGGAATCTAATTTGTTTCCGTCTATTTGAAGCGAAAGTTATATTTGTCATGATCCATGAGCTTGCAAGTCCGTAATAACATTCAGTATGGGTAAAGCATATTCTCTGAAACCTTAAATTGACAGTAGTCACGTGATGATTATACGCACTCTACGAAAATGCAAAATTCATTATACGAGAACGACAACAAATCACTACACCGACGTCGGTATTTTTACTTTCAAACTTCGGATAGTCACTTTTACGGCCGGCTTAAAACATCCCTGATCAGGTTGATGTGCAATCACTTGAACCCGTCATCAAAATTCGGCTGCGTAGCAACGATAGAATATGGAGCGTTGGAATAAATAGGACATTTTAGCTGTTAGAGTGTTTACTTATCATGTAGTGTCAATAGCAAAACGAAAAATTCTCTTCTTTGAAATTGATTACTCTTGAGGATTGCAATAAACGTAAGGAAACGGGTGAAAATAGTCAACAGCATTAGGTGACCGGGCGTGCAGACCCGTTATGTCTAACGTGGTTAAACATGAAGCTATAAAATAAATCGATAGAGTTATTTTCATAATTATAACAAAAAGCGAAATCAGAAAAAGGAAAATCTAGAAATCAGCAGAACAAAGCAAACATTTTCCGTTTATTGAAATTCACAACATCGCCCATCCTCAATCCCTTATACCTACTTTTTCAGCAGTGCAATAAACGTGTGTCACGGTTGCTCCTTTTATTACTATTATTGAACTATCGTCCAGTTACAGCAGGGATTAGACATCGTTAAATCTTTCGGTACAATCAACATAGCGTGAGAAAGCGTATATTGAAACTTGAAGATATATTGAAAACTAAACCTCGTCTCAGTAGTACTGATCCTCCCCTAGCTGCAGACATCGACCTAAACTGGTGCAATCATATCGCTCCAACCTGACAGTTTGGTAGGCAGTTAGGAGAGTTAGGAGAGGTTGAAGATCGAGGTTATTTATGAATAATTTACTCGATCATTACCGTAACACAGGCGAAACATCTTTGTGACTGTAAAGTAAGTATTCTCATTTGTTTCGTTTTAGATATGTGAGAAATGCTTTGGTTTTACTTTTTCGTTTAGGTGTCTGCTTTGTCGTCGCTATGTTTAATTTAACAAGCCGTAATTTTTTAGAAAAACACATGAAAAGGCTGAGTATAAGAATGATACACTCAAAAACACACACAGGCAGACATCCTTGGCTCGCACTTGTACCAGTACCCTGTAGGATACATGTGGCTTCCATAAAGTTTTGGAGGGTCACAATAGATACAACGAAGTCTAGTGATCACCGAGTGACAGTCAAATCGATTGTTTCATGAGCAGTTTTTTGAACTTACTATTTATTTTTTTTCCGTTCAAATAAATAAAATCTACGATAACGTTCATATTATATAGGCAACTGAAGATGAGAGCGTGTTGTGTCAGGCATACAGGGATAGCCCAAGGATTCAATAAGAGAGACCAAACCTTGCCACGGCGGCGAGCATTTATTGATTTCGTAATCGTATGTGTAATGTTTGTTGTATTCCGAAAAATATATAAATATACTAGGCCTATAGGAAAACAGTTCGTAGATTTGTTTCGCATTAGGCGTGTGCAGTATCATCCATGTCAATCGTTTTGATTTAAATTTTTTGTTTGTTTGTTTTGTTTTCCCCTCTCTTAGCGTATCACACACAGTAACCATTGAACCAATTATCCCTATGTTTATTATAAGCGACGACAGCGTTTTTCGAAGAGATGATTGTGAATGAAGGCAAAGTACCAATTCACCGAAAACTATATTCACTGAATACAATCATTTTAGTTTTTTTTATTTAAGCTGGTTGTGTTTTTGGCTCAATTGAAAGCGTTGGTTTTAGCGACGACAGACTCACGCTACAAAAAAGAATCACGATTATGAAACAAAATTCATGGAACATATGCATTCTGAGAAGCGCAACGACTTGATGAAACCATAGCTACGCTACAAATGGCAGTTCAGCAAATGCGCTGGCTAGCTAGTGGTGTGCAAATCACATGCTCAGAGCTGGCTTGCTCATGGGTCATCGATTGATCATCGCTTCGGGCTAAAGTCTGTAAGGAGCCAGTATACCGCCAATACACCGACTGTATCCGATCCGCATATCTGTATGTACTGCGTGAAGGAGCGTAGGTCCAAACGCACTCGGAACTCTTAAAGATCTCGGTTCCTGCGTTGAATCATCTGCACAGATGCCCTGCCCTTTGAACCGATCGACTCCTGAGGTTTCAAACGGACTAGCACCATCTAGCCTGGTGCTAGTACCTAACAGTGAAAAGAAGTCGAGAGAAGATCGGTCGCCTAAAAGAATTCTGTCGATGTACAAACGCATCGGACAAACGCGGTGTACAAAAGAACTACATCCGAAACAACTCAGGTTAATAATGAACTACTGGAAACTGAGAGTTTCCGTCCCTAACGATAACGGGTCTCTTCTTCTTCTCTTTCTTATTTGGCGCGACAACTGCTGGGCGGCCTTAGAAATGTATATCTAGCCATGGCACATACTTTCAATGAAATAGGTTTTTTTCATTTCAATGTAATAACCATTTGATTTCTTTGGAAAGTATCAGATTTTCGTATTTTAAACCTGGTATACAAAACAGCAATCAATTTAACACTCTGAGCAGAATGTGCATATTTCTATCAAGAAATCGGAAGAGTTATTTATTTATTATTATTCGAACGGGCAGAGCCGAGCCGTAAACACCGTCTTAAAATTCTGCACTCAAGTTGCATTGTCAGGGTTCTAACTGACGTTTTTCGCTTAAAATCCGATTAGAAGGTGCAGGGAGATGGATGATCTACGGACGAGCCATGAAATCGAATGTTTACAAGATCTTAATATAACGTCAACCTAAATGTATTTCAGTTTTTATTGTAATTAATCATTTTATCACAAGCACTGCGGTCATCTTTATCGGAATTTTCTGCTCAAACCAAAACGCCGAGAGCATGAAACACACAGCCACTGCTTTAAAATATTAGCACTTCGCACGGTAAATGAAAACAAAAGAACAAACAAAGATGTATGAAATCGAAGTCATATATATAATGTTATATTGTCAGTTAAATTGCAAAATTCGATCTCTTCACTGATTATAGTTTAAAATGTTATAATAGTAATAATTTGTTCTATCGAATTCCGATTCGCCAACGTACCCCATACATACGCTACTATTATATTTTGCATAAATCTGGATTTTAAATATTTTCAAAAATAAGTCGAGGCTTGAAGGTATACGGATATTTGGAAGTAAACTATCAATGCAAACAACTTAGAAACTCGACTTATTGCATCCTAGACTCGCCCCGTCTCTTGCTCTCTCTCATTTCATAATACTCAATATATAGTTTTCTTTGTATTTTTTTTAATTTAACTTGTCGGAAGAAAAGGCACCTGATCAAGACACGGTATACACTCCATCTGCAGCGGTTCCATCATGTACGCTGCTGTTGCTATGCGTACGATAGGTAGCACCAATCTAATAAGTTTAATACGATGGACAAAAGCTACAAGTACAATCCTGGCGGGCATTACGCTTTTACAAACAGTAATACGATAATAGTACCAATAATCGGCAAGAAGTTAACGCAAGAAGTGAATACTGGGCTAACGAAATGTACGCGGCCAATGTTGCCGCGAATGCTACTACCCTTCCTTCATATATTTTTCAATCACTGCAGGATCTTACATTTTCTTTCCATTCAACCGACTGTACGGCTTGCCACCGTGCTGCTCCCATTCGCGGTTAAACTCGTGTTCGAGTATCTCGGCGCCACGCTTTCGTGTAAGGGCAGTCTCCTCCAGGCTTAGTTCGCACATTTGCATGTCGTCTTTGCCAGCGATCAACAGGATCGGTGGTTTGTCTGCGTGCAGCTCCATTTGGCGTGCGACGTACTGGCCGTCGAAGTGGGCGAACCACAAACCACGCTTGTTGTCATCCCCCACTCTGTCGAAGGTCTCGGTGCCGCCCCCACCAGTAGACGGACGTACAAACGGAATGCGGAAGTAGCGATGGACGCTACCGGTCGGCACGACTTCCTGCCGCGGCGACAGCAACGGTGGCGAGCGTGTCGCTGACGATTGGAGAAAGACAAATAAAGGTAAAAATACAAATCACCAAACCAACCAGTCTCTAGCAAAATGTCCTAGATCTGTTTACCAGCTTCCATGATGCTGCGTGGTGCTCGTTCGTTCTCGTTCATTATAGTGCGTTTACGGTTCTTAGCCTTCCAGGCATGATACACCTTCAACCGACGATGGAACTCATGGCGACACGCTTCCAGCAACTCGATGTCGCAGCTCGTGTTGATCGCATCTCTTAGCTCCGAATACTTCCATTTCGAAAGATCGTGCTTTTGCTTTTCAACAAGCTGCTGCTGAGCACGGATTGCTTCCGATCTGCCGGTGTAATAAGAAACAAAGTAGCATACGTAACGGCGACGTAAGTAAAACGTGAGAAACAAAGAACAGCTAAGTACAGATCGGAAAACGGTCACCGCAAACGCAACAGCAATAGTTTGCGCTTTTCATCATTAGCGGTAATTCCACACCTCTCGAAAAACTAAAACACAAGCGGAATTAGTTGTTGTTGGCGTGTATCACGGGGATGTAAGATGTGCCGGGGTTGGGAATGGAAATTGATAAATTGGTAAAAGACAAGATACAGTATCTTTGCGCACACAAACACATACACACACACGGTGAGCTGTGAAGTTTACCCTGTATTTACACATTTTTACAGCACGATTCCAGAGAATTTAGTCAATTTGGTAAGAGTGTCTTATGTTTGGCCGCTATGGAGGATGCTTTTGCATTTTGCAAAATGTGTTGCAATTATGATGCTTCGTTTTACTTTTTCTCGACAATAAATCCATGTTATTCCATATTTTATCAAAAATGCACCAAAGAGATACAAAAACACCGGAACGGATTCTGGTGTTTTGCTATAGTTACTGCGTTCGAAATTGCGTGTGGTAGAAATTTGGACGGTGGGAAACCGTCAATATCTCGTAAAACCAAAAGAAATGACAACAGATATAGAGAAGCGATCGGAAGTGGGTTTGGGTTTGTGGACGGGATAAAATGTTGAAAATTTACAAATGTACCTTATCAATCGATTTGCGTTGCCCAGGGGCGCGACTTCTGGAGTACCGCTAGAGTATTGGCGATTGAAGAACACGATGGAAACAAACAAAGAATGTTGTTTTTATAAATTGTGAGTGTGATCGTGTGGCAACAACGGTTTGCGACCGGCAACACATGCTAAAATATTGTATTCTATGCATTGAAAATGAGTCAGAGAATATGACTAACTAAACTGAAATTATGGAATGCTTTATAGTGAGTGTATGCTTAAGTGGAAAAAAAGAAACCAAAGTAGTGCTAGGCTCGTTGTGGCAGAAAATAGATTCTGAACACAACCCAGAAAACCGTCACCCAATTTTACCAACACCCAATAAAATGGTTGATATTATATTATATTATTAAGTGTATATAAAGTCCCAATCTTGACAGCTAGTGCGAAGCGCTTTATACAGGTGATGTATTTCTTCAAAACAAAAACAAACGGAACAAAACGAATGAGAAGAAAAATGTGTGAAATGAAAAAATGAGTAGAAAAAATGTGTTTTGGCAATAGACTATATACTTCGCAGATAATAATGTTTTCAGGAATTGTAGTGTTCAAAACGTGAATCATGATTAAGGAAAACTAGAAAAAATCGTGGGTGTTCAGAAAAAATGATTGAAAAATGCAACAATTGAGTTTAATGTGTTCAATATGCAATGTGTCGTGAATCTAGTGCATGGTGCAAATAGAGAATAGTAGGCTTCATACTTGCGCAGCGCGGGAGGACTCTCTTCAACCTGTCCATTTGATTCTTGCGCCAGACGTACGGCAAGCTCATGATCACGCCGTTCCTGCTCCAGCTGTTGTCTGTAATGTATATCTTCCTGTGCCTCTTTTTCCAGTTGGTCCTGAAAACGAATAAGTAAAAGGTGAACAATGATAACAGATACGAAAAATTGTATTCTTGTTATATTCTTCTACCCATGAAAGCATTACTACTCAGATTTATGAGAAATTATGACTAACCTGAAGAGCAAGCGCTGCTTTACGATCCTCATTTTCCTGGCGCAAACGCCTCAGCTCTTCTTCCTTGCGGCGAGTCTCGATTTCCGCTTTTCTGCAAAAATGAATTCAAACACTTATAGCTGTGGGAGCGAGAAGCGATTTTTGAATAACCACCTTTTTCTAGTTTCCTCCTCCTCTTGCTGGCGCCTCTCTTCTTCCTCCTTTCGGCGCTGTTCAGCTTCCAAGGCTAGTTTGATATTATTTAGCCGTTCTTGCTCTTCGGCGTTTCTTTGCTCCTGTAGCTTCACGTTGATTAGCTTCATGTCTTCGTCGAAACGTTTCATAATGTTACTGTACTGCAGGTCGATGCTGGTAGCACTGATCACCGGGTTCGCCTTAATTAGTGCTATGGCTTCAGAAATCAAACCTTGAACGACTCGAATACGTTCCTGCATCCTATACCGATCAGATGACCGTAGCTGCCCTGCGATTGCGTGCATCTTGCCAAGATTGGCATTGATTGCTTTCACTTTAGTAATGCCCCGAAGCCTTACTTGGTGTTGTTTACGTGCCAGGTACCCTCGAATCGTTTTCTGCAGCAACACGATACATTTCCCGCGGTAGATCATTCGATTTTTGACTAAATGAAGGGAATAATGGAGTCCATGAAGGATAAAACAAGAAACCGTTATTGTATGCTAAAATAAACTGAGACACTGGAGCAGTGGAAACGACACTCGTACTTTTGATCGCGCAAAGCGTCGCACGAATACTTTTTGTCCAGCGCGAACGCACCATCCAGCGTTTCACCTTCGCAACAATTGATTTCAGGTTCTCCGGATCCGAACGCATAATGCGGTCAAACTCGACGAATTTGCCCGGTCGGAAAAATACTTTTGTGATGCCAAATTTAAAATCCGTTGAGTTCAGCCGCAACGAGTACAACATCGCCTCGCAGAAAGTGCGCGGTTGTAAGCGTGCCAGCTCGACCGGCAGATAGCTGCTGTACATGTTGTACAGCTCGGTGAAAGGTACGCGCGATGGATAGCCATATTCCATTAACTCCAATACCGAGTTTGTACCCGAATACTTCAGCTGGGCGAGCGCCAAACCTCCCTCGAATGCATGGTCCGTCATGCGATTGTTTGGCTTGATGCATCGTATGAAGTTCGTTCCGTTACTACGCAGTTTCTCAAGTAGCTCACTCAGTTGCGATTTGAACTTAGAGCCAACAGAGATGAAGGAAAGTTTACCAACGTTTGCCGTAGTTGGTTTTCCGCCCCGCGACCCTCCACTAAACAACGCGTTTAGGAGGGCATTTTCTGACTCTTGCACAAGGCTTTCCAGAGATGCGTGTAGTGCGTCGTTGTTTTTCTCGATGAATTGGTTCTGAAATGTGACGCCACACAGCAACACCATTAGTGACAGGACTTCACAACATTTACATCAATAAAATACCACATCGTGTGTGCTCATAAAACACCTACCGTATTATAACAGACGGCACCTGCAAAATGGCGGATCAAAAATCCTTCGTCATCGCGCAGGGAACGGTGGGTCTTTAGGCGAGAGGCACGCGGCAGCGAAAGTCGATAATGGCCGCTCCAGGCGGCATGAACCTCGGTAGTAAAATGAGAAAACGAGGGTCGTGGTAGCTTCGACTCCTCATCGAGCAAGTTGAAAATACCGTTCGATTTCGATTCTATCAAATCTGTCAAAAATAGAGACAAGTTAATGTGTTACTTCATAGGTACGATAACGCTATTTTTGATTTTAAATTAAACCAACAATTTGCTTTTCAACTTATTTACGATAGATTCTTTTGATAGAACTACGCACACAAATCACCACAAACGCTTACCAATAATATCCTGATTATCAGTGTACTTGATTTCGCGAACATTGAGGCCTTCCCGGGAATAAAGGACCTGTTCAGCAGCGAGAATATTGTCGTTGAAAAATTTTTGCAACTTTTCGTTGCAATAGTTGATGCAGAACTGCTCGAACGAGTTGACCGTGAAGTACTCTATGGCAGACAATATTAGAAAAACAATTAGAAAAGCGGTATACCAAATGTTATACGTTTATATCCTTACCGAAGCCTGCAATGTCGAGAACACCGATGTAGTAGCTGGATGCTTGGAAGGGGATGTTCTGGTTGATCAGGGTGACTATATGATCGAACAGCTTGGAATAGAGTGCTTTCGCGAGTGCATCCCGTGCACTGTTCGCTTCGTGCACTTTTAGTAATACCATGATAACGGTACCCTTTACGCCGCCGCCTTTGCTGGTCATCACCCGCGACATGAGCGCCTGACGTAGCTCGGACGCATCTAATCCGATCAGCCGAGCCGTCACTTTTAGTGATGCTTCCGACTCCTGCATGATCCGGCAGCCACCCTTCATGTCCTCCGGGTTCTCCTCGAAGCGTATGTTTCCGAGGTGCAGCACGGCCGCCACCAGAGAGTAAATTTGGATGCGCTCAGCTTCACTCAGCCCGAGCCTCCCAAGTGCTTCTTCTAACTGGCGGAAGTCTTCGTAATCGTCCAGTACCGGATCGCGCAGTGGTCCTTTTTTTAGGTGGATCCGCGATTTACAAGACTCTGACACCGCCGCCTCCGTTTGCGCACGCGTGAAATACTGCGTACAGCCCGCCAGGTAACGGTAGTCGTCTGGTCGCGTTAGGGCTAACTTCTCACGCAATGCGGCTGGCGCCCCGGCACACAGTAAGTAAAACACGTGATAGTTCCGCTCGTCCGGGCTCTGCGTGCAGATGCGACTTTTCTCCAGCAGATAGTGCGAAATATGACCACCGACCACTTGGCAGTGTCGGTCATAGTGGACCTCGATAAATTTTCCGAAGCGAGAGCTGTTGTTGTTGCGCGTTGTTTTCGCGTTACCGAACGCCTCGAGGATTGGGTTAGCGTCGAGGATTTTTTGCTCGATTGGGCCGGCCGCACTACCCGAATCGCACAGAAATTTGAGCAGGTACTTGGTGCTCTCCGTTTTACCAGCTCCCGACTCCCCGGACACTATGATCGACTGCGACATTTTCAGGGTTCGCATGTCGCGAATTGCTTTGTCAGCTGGTTTTGCGACGAAGAGAGAATACAGCAACAACATGAGAGTGCGCTGGTTACGCATTAGATGGACAATAAAACCCTTACCGATAGCATACACATGAGGTGTCAATTCTCCGATTGATCGCCCACTGTAACGTTTGAGGGTCTCGTGAGAGTACAGACCAGAGATCTCTTTGTACGGGTTGACTGCAATCAGAATATGCGCCACATATGTCTGGAGATTAAACAAAAACCGAATGAATAAAAATGAAGCTGATATCAAACCATAACTGCACCTCACATAAATTTTATCTTTGTAGTACCGGTTCCGAATGTTATCCAACAGTGTGGCCTCGTTGAGAAAAAGTAGCTCACCTGTCAAGGTTTAGAAGGGAAAAAAACGAGTTTAACAAGAAATGACTGGAAAGAAAACGAAGTGGTGCAGAGGAAACGATCTTACAATTGTCGTCGTGGTCGGAGGGAAGTTCACAAGAAGGAAATATGTCTTCCGGTATGCAGCTTCGCTTGGGCAACTTGCTGTTGAGAGGTTGGATCTCATATTCGGTACTTCCGATCTCGGTGATGCGACCCTGCACGTAGCCATCTTGTATGTCGCGTGCCCAGACCAGCTGAGAATCCATTTTACGGCCGCATGCAGATGAGCCGAACAGATTTATCGCGATTGGTGCTGTACGAAGATTCCTAAACGTAAACGTACCACAGGGTTACTTTCCTCCAATTCGAAGTATCAGTAATAAGCAAATGTTCATAAACTCAAATCACCAGCAAGTAGCGCCAAGCATGTACCGAAAGATGTTTTGATTCACGTACGTGTAAATGTTATGATGTTTCGTTTTGTTGTATCGAAGATGGAAAATATGATCATAAGGGATCATTTCACAACATCAGTGCTAATTTTTACATTCAATAACATGTTAAAGTGCGTAAGCTAAATTTTGTTTTGCATTATTACACCAAATAAAGAACTCCTCTGAATTTGCTGAGATGGACAAAATTGTACGCAGTGCGCTTTCTTGCTTGTGCGCTGTGTTGAGCGGAAACCAGTACATTTTTCTTCTCGTGCCGATCGACGCTATTCTAGTCAAATAGAGATAGGAAGATGGGGAGCCGACATCATAGAAACACCTCAAGCGTTTTCTCTACATTCATGCCGCTAGCAACTGTGCAATGGATGCATAATAAAAATGAAAATTGTGGAAAGCAAATCAAGAGTTGGAGGCAAACAGTCATCGATCGCTACCTCTCTTCGCCGCACTCCGTTACGTCCTCCCCTTTCTCTTTCTTTCTCTCCCCTCTCTCGTTCTCTCTTTCTCTCTATTAGTCAAACCAGAGCGTAAAAGATTGAAAAAGAGATAAATGTTTCAGAGGAGAAAGTATCAAATAAAACAACTCGAAATGGCTTGAAACATTTCTCCACTAATTTATTTGACCTTACAACTCCTATGCAGTTGATTACTAGGAGCACCGTACCATGGCTAGAGAAAGTCAAACGGAAAAAAATTATGGAATTGCCGAAACCATTAAATAACAATAAACGGCGTAACCTGTAAGGCTATCACCAACACAACTGCACGGTTCGTTGCAAAAACGGCCATTGTTTTGTGCATGTTGTGTTGTACGTGCATTGTTTTTACCATGTTGCACAACTTTTCAAAAAGATTGAGTTTCTTAAGAGCACCTAACGCCTTGTGCCAACATCAAGCCGTTACGACAACCGATGGCAGCTGATCAAAGCAATCTTCGACTAAAAAAACTTTCTGTAATAAGCGTACGCTGCTCTTATATGAATGATTTCACCGCGTACCCACATCCCCACCCACCTCCGTTGGCTCCCTGTCACTGCGTGAGCTTTTCACAGTGAATCACCGGCGCGGATAATACTGGTGTTATCAATAACGGAAACCAAACTATGGTGTGGTTTTATTGGACCATAACTCGCTCGTAATGGCACATGAAATAAGCTACCACTCACAACCACTTCATCGACTTCAAGGCGGCAAACGATAGCCAGAGCCAGAGTAAAATTGCATGAAACCGTAAGCCTAAGAATACCGTCCAAACTTTCCTCCAGACTTGTTTCAATGATCATGGCCAACGTGACAAGTCAAATGGAGCAGTAGGAAACATACACGCGTGAACTTCGACCTACTCCAGGTGGTCCTGGGGCATGGATTTTTCCGAGAGTTCGTACACGGGAAGGGATTCTTGCGATCCCCTGACTGCACCCGGTGCCCTGGGATCGAGAAAAATGTGGAACACGTTATTTTCGAATGGAAGTGAGAAAAGGTCGGATGGCGGATGCCCGAGCTAACCCAACGCGGTGCTGCACCTGACGCGCTCGCCTGTAACCGTCAGGCGCTTACCGAGGGCAAGGTTATGACTTATTCATTGTTCCGATGTAACATAATCATTAACCTCAGATTTAATGGAATTGATAACGACCGTTGTTATGTTATTTAATAATTATTAAAATAGATTCCAATCTGCTCAAGAAGACCATCGGAACCAAAATATTGGCATTGGCATTACCATCAATGCTTTTTTTTACGAACCTAGCCCAAACCAGCCCGCTCTTGGTATATCCTGTAAAGTGTAAAGTAATCTTAAATCGAGCTAACTAGACCGAAGCGTCCAAAGTCTTGACAGCGTCTAGCAACTTGCTTCCCAGCTCTGTTAGCTGTTTCACAAACACGGCTACACATGCGTTCTCTGGTGGGGTGATCAAATAAGCGTGTCCTACAATTAAATTTGAGGCTCATTATTACATTATTACCACTGATACTCTCACTCTTCCTTTACATCTCTCTCTCTCTCTGTGGGGCTCTGTTTCCCCAGTGTAACTGCACTGTAACACGACTCGATCAGATCCAGGCAAAACACAGAGTCCTTGCACTATGCGCCGCACGCTCACCAGCAGCGCATTCACAAATTGTAGCGCAGGGGCAAATGTTTTAAAATGTATCCCATTACCGATGCGTTTGAAGTAACTACTTCTATGACGTGGCTTGCTCTTCATCGGCTTCCCTCGTGAGAATGAGAACACAAACGACATTTAACTATGCGCCCACAGTCATCACCACGCCGCATGATGCAATTTGAATATTATGTTTTCTGCACTGTTTCTCTTGTTCAGGCTAAGACGATATATTAGCGCCATCTCAGCTGGATTACCTCTGCAGAGCATACCTCCAAAGCCATTATTTAATCAATTAGTTCCTTGAATGTGTGTGGTGTGTATTATTTCTTTATAGTGTCCGCGGGATGTGGTTCCAAGAAACACATTCGTACGACAGACAGATCGTATGTTTCGATCGCTGAAGTCTCTTCGATCAACAAAATGAAAAATTAAATTGGGGACCAATGTTGGTTACTGCTCCCATGTTGACCCCATTAAATTTGTTATGCTGAAAAAGAACCTCTCTCCTGTGTAACCCAAATTTCCTCTACAACGGTAAACCATTAGGTGGGGCGCGTGTGTGTCGCTGCTTCGTAGCTAGACGTAGTTGCAAAACCAGATCGGCAACGTAGTGCCACCGCTAAGTGTAGGTCCACATAGCACATAGGCAACGCACAGTATAAGTAAAGAAGTTCCCCAAGATTTCACATTTTTGAAGAGATAGTTCTCCGCTGAGCTAGTGGACCATCAGTTGTGGGGTACCGCGCAACGGATTTCTTTGGTATAGCCCAAATTGGCTGGTTGGGAAATTGAGGCCAAATTAAAACAATATATAAAATACGCAGGAAAATCGGCACAAAGCAGACAGACTGGAATTGTATGGCTGTTGGCGGCAACATCCCACACAGCTTTCCGAGGTTTGGGTTTTCTGTGAGATGTACCCACAGCCTCGTGGCTGCAACTTCTACCGGAGGTTTGCGCGTGGACCGGAATGCGTGCGGAACAATAGCTACCGGAACTTTAGCTAGACTTTGTGCTAGTATGAGTGTGTTGACCACCTCAGTTGCTCTGTGGGCCTCCGGTTTGTTTACAAAAATTTAGTGTCAATCCATCATCGTCCGGTCATCGACCGCGGATCATTTGAACACGCAAAATGTTGCTATTTTCCTCGGCCTTCTGCCAAGACAATTGCCGGAATAATTTGCAGAACAAAGCGATGGACGAGTTTGAAAAATTTACCACCAACAACAATCACACCGGCGACGTCAAATATGCTAATAGTTCTAATTGCTGGGGTGTGTGGTGCCAGTTCGCATGCGTTTTCGTATGATGGAACGATATGTAGATTATGAGCTGGACAGTTTTCTATGTTTCTCAGTATCGAACTGCATAACATTAGCTGTATTAGCCAGATGATCGTCGACAATGATCACCTGACGGTCGTGTTTGCAGCAAAGCACTGGGCAACCCTAAGGGGTGGCGCGTATTACAGCATCAATCATATGGTTGATACGATTGCGGTGCCTATTCTGCACAAGTGAACCGACACACGACATCAAAATGATCGTGATGAAAGATGCCTTTAAACACGGGTGGTATGCTGTGAAGCTAGGGCACGAGTAACCCGCACACTGCCATCCGGCACTTGCTCCACTTTGTGACCATGCACACCGGCAGCAGCACCCTCCGGAACACATACGCTCCGTGAAGAATCGGTAATGCTATTACGACAGTGTGGAAAGCATTGCGAATGTGGAATGCATTCAGTACATGCTATATTCCACGATCCCAACACGATGTGATGAAAATTAGGCAAGTGCTCTGCATGAGGGATAGACGAGTTTCGTCTAACGGTAAACACCATACATTTTTTTTTTCGTCTAAGACGTTCTGGGACAAGCTCTGTCACGTTACATCGTTAATAATGTACAAAAGGTTTGGATAAATTTCCTCAATCCTTTCCTTGCTTTAAAACAATTCACAAAAAGTTTTTTTACGCTGAAACGCTCCCCCCACCACCCACCCCCATCATCCACAGATATGCAAGGACATTGCTGCCGACTTTTTTGCCGGTATCCATGTGCTTCTGCTGTTGCCTGCCATTCCGCCTTTGTAGTGTACCGTGACTTCAACGTTACAGAAAGCAACAGAGACTGACATTGCCTCTGGTGCAGACAAAGATCGCTCGGCTGTTGTAGCCGAACAAGAAGAAGAATACCTGGCCTCGTGGCTATAAGATCGGATCCATGGCAAATCATCGTTTGAGATCTGACATTTCCGTCCTGTGTCCGTGTTCCGTTCTGCTGACAGGTCAGCAAAAAAAGTAGGGCATCAAGTGGATGCTATCATATCAACGGTGCGCGGAAGGGCGATAAAGAGCAGCATTTCGTGACTTCTTATCATCAAGTGGACGGTGGGTTTTTTTACCTCTAAGGTAAGACAGCGGAACCAACACCTCTACAAGACTAAGCGATAGCCGAGCATAGAGTTAGCTATCTTTTTCCAACGCCGCACCTTACCTTACTCACATAAAGGCCTCACACTGACTCACAGAGTCCGTGTTCACTGCCATTTGAAAACTACTTGACCGATACATTGACCACTTGGCAAACATTTTCAACATACTAAATAACTCCCCCCAACGTTTCGTTAAAGGTTTTTTTCAACATTAAGAGGATTTCCCAGCCACAAGGGGCGGAGTTTTTCAAGGAAAATTACCGTGTACATTTATTAGATAGCCAATGGAAATGTTTATTAATGAAAAAATAAATAATTAGAAAACGTTGAAACGTTAGAGAACCTATAGGCAGTTTTACGTACTCTTGGATATGGTATTTCCGCTTGAAAAAATTACAGAATATTGTTAATAATGTACAAAAGGTTGGGATAAAATAGCTCAACTCATGCTTTAAAAAAAGTTCACAAAACTAATTTGGTTTGCACTGAATCCCGAAATTCCCCTTAATGCCGTTACTTGTTATCAAAGTTATCGCTATAGTAAAGTATAAGATAACTGTAATAACAGATTCTGACGATTTATTTTTGGCGTGGGCCAAGTTCTTTAAAATACCATTAACCATTTTCAAGAACTGCAAGGGAATCTTAAAACATGCTTCCGTTATCAATCGCATTACTGTACCATGGCAACTTCATATATAAAATATGAAACGGAGGCCCCTGCCGCAAAGTGCAGCCCTGGTGGGCATTGGCTAATTGGCTAAGGATCGTAGGTAACTTTGTTGGTACTACTGTAATGTCATCGATTTTAATGCACCGTTGATGGATGAGTCGGTAACCTAGGTTCGATTCCCGAAGCCGGCGTGAGGCTAAAAACCCCGTCCGTAACAAGACAACGTTACAGTAAGCAACAGAGATTAACATTGTCTCTGTTGCAGGCCAAAAACAGCTTAGCGGTTGTAATTGCCGGACAATACAGCGGCTATGCTTGTTAGGAAACGAACCTAAAAGCCACGGCTATGTATCATCGCCCGGACTTCGTGTAGGCAACGTACAGCCGTGCTAGTAGGCAACTGACTTTAATGTACATCATATCCACCTGAATGTTGAAATAATTGAGTTAACACAAATATATTATGGTCTTGTTTCGCGGAAGCAATCGCTACAAAAGAAACAGGAAAGTACATGATGTGTGTTACGTGGCTCATTTTCTCTCCGGGAAAGCGGATTCAATTACCTGCGACTATTTTCCCGGTCAGGTGCTCCTGCGGTAAGGTGTTCTAGCCGACCATTCACTAATTTAATGGTGCCTACCCCACCGTGTCTCATCAAGTTCAGTCAGACCGCCGGTTTCGAAAATCCACGTAGCAAAGTTCCCGTATCTGTTTGCAACCGGGCGGAAAAAAGTTTTGCGTTTGTGTATGTTACGCCCAATACAGCGCAAGTTTGGGGTAGTAGCAGCTGCCGCCAACGTTGCCATACACAAGCGTAGGGCTTATGAATAGGGCTCCCCGCCATGCATCGGCACAGAAACCGTTTCCGGGTAAATGGGTTTGGGGAAATTGTGTTATAGTTGTGTGTTGTAGTGGTGGTGCTGCTGCTGTTGCTGCTGGTAATTGATTGTTATAAGAGCGATTCTCGCTAAGCGGCACACACACGCTCCCATGCATTAACCTGACCGCATGCACATAAAGCCACCCACCCACTTCCGCACAAACGAAAGCACACACTCGAATGGAAGGGATGGCTTCTTACTCGCCCACCGCATACCCAACGATAGATCCTTGCGAACGATTAATATTATCTTCGGTTCGTTCTTCCCATTCGCTGTTTTATTGCTTCAAACTTGTAACATATCAAAACACCGAAAGCGATACTAAACACGACGGCGGTCCGGTATTGGATAAATTTAAACCGTTTTTAAATTACGTACGACACCGCACGAGCCGCTGCCCGATGGCTTTTCTTTGATGTAATATTTCAATTCGATATGATTCGTTTGCTAATTTAACAACTATACCAGAGGGGATTTGTTACCAGCAGCTGGAAGTGCGAAGCGCTTCGATCACCGATTCTCACTATCTCACTCCACACCGTTTGACGGTTCAGGGCCTACTGAAAAAGATGCGCCTGGAAGGAGAATATGGCACACGTAGCTTTATGGAAATTGCACTGCATCATCATCAACACACCTACGCCGGCACCGTTACGACGCGTCTGTCAGTTAGTTACTATAGAGATCCTGGAGTATGAACGCTGAACGTTGTGCCATTGCCTCTTGTGCCCTACTTTTCGCCAGAGCGGTTGAATAGCTGGTTGAAAGAAACATTACACCACATGATGGCATGGCAGAAGATGGTTTAAACTTATGAATTAATCTGTATATGTATGTCAAATGTGATTTTGAAAACTCTTTTAAGGTCCTCCCGTATCGGGAACAAAAGAAAATGCTGGAGTGGGGTTGTTGTTGAATTGTTTACAACCTTAGTTCCTTTATAACGATGAGCGTGGCTCAAACTTTTTATAGGACAATGTTCGTTACACCGTGCCTTGCGTTACACCACAGTCGGCTATGCAAAAAGACTTTATAGTGAATTGGCAACATTTGATGCTTTCTTTGGCGCTAAAGAAAAACTCCTCGTTGTGCTATGCTTTTGTGTAGTAAAACCAAAGCAATATTCTTTTTGAAGGTTTATTTTAATGGTTTAAAGAAATTCGCCTAGGGAGGTGTAAATAGTCTACTGACAGCTGCAGTATCGAATCCGGGGTCATAAACGACAGTGTGGCTTTGGCGAGTATTGTTTATGTTTCAAGTTCAGCCGGAATGTTGAAATTAGAAAGCCATGATCGGTATTTCTATGTTTTGCTGTCGATTACCAGGACCCATTCCAAACACAATTGTCGGAACCGATTCTCAGAAAAAAAACGTTAAAGTTCTGTTTCACCCAGGCATATGGACACAGCATAGCGCAGTCACTGAAAACCTAATGAATAATGTGTCTTTCCGTTGCAGTGGTCTGTTTGACGAAAACAAACGGTTTGTATGGTCGTTGAGGTTGAGGAATCAACAAATGGATGGTTGGGAGCACACCGATGACTCTACTGCATAAGTTTAGTCACTGTCGTAATCGTTGCCCTTTCGGCAAGTTGCGTTCAATGGTCGGCGGCTTTCCTCATCGGACCCGTACATGACCTCCTCATCCGAATCGTTGGTCATCGAGAACGTAGGATTATCCTTGGCGATTGTGGGCTCTGCGAAGGCAAACGGAGCTGTATTAAGACTGCCTCAGACTCAGTGCCGTTTACAGTTGGACGCAGGGACGTACCGTGAATGGCCGGTCCACTCGGTGCGTAGGCGTAAGCCATAGCGTAGATGTAAAAATTCAGTAATCCGTAGAAACACATAAATTGAGCGGAACTCTTATACGTCGTGGAAAGTTGCGCCGTAAAATTGTCCTCCAACGGGTCGAAACCAAAATGCTGCAGCGTTACGATCAGTGTGATCGACACAACAATCACCATCAACAGCGTGAGAAACTTCAGGCGCATATCTGTATCGCAAAAACGGCACGACAAGTTAAAACCGAGACACCAACAGTGGGCTAAAATGTTTACTTCTTACCAAAGTATGGCATCGAGCGCAGCTCTGAATAGGCTTTCAGCATTAAGAGCCCCAGGTACAACAAATACATGGCACCTGCGATGGAGACGAATATTTTTAAGCCCTGCAAAATGGGAAGGAACGAATTGTCTGAAAACCATCGATGATTTGAGCCGCATCACGCGCACATACATTGTAGTTTTCCGAATCATCAAAGTGGCTGTAAGTGGGATCGTTCAGCTCGTCGCACTTTTCCCAGATGCTAAGTACCACTCCACCGAGCCAGATTGGTAGCACTACAATCAGTTTCGGAAGATAGAAGATTAAAAACTTGCGCTCATTTTGCCGCATCCCATGATAGACGCATAGCCAGAACGTCAGGATGGCACACAGGAAGGTGGCCTGCATCAGCGCGTTGGTCATCCCAGGAAACCAACTGTTAGCGATAAAGATGAGCGGAAAGATGGGGTCTGTATAGTGGAGAAAAACGAGCAAAAGAATGTTTTGAATTATAAATCATTTTAGCTTGCTTGGTTAGCGAAACCAGAACGCACTGTTAAAGAGCAGCAGCAGTGGCAGGAGTATTGAGAGCCATTTTTGCTCAATCGACCAGTCGCCTAGCGGAAAGCGACGTAGCGCGTGCGCGAACCAACAGGTGACAATGAACGTGAAAAGGACGAATATGAACCGGAACCATATCTCGATCTGCGTGAAGGCCGGATTATACGACTTAAGGTAGAACTCTACGGTGTGAATGGTGTAGCGCTGGTGGAAGGCTTCCAACCCGTAGAACCGCACCGTGAGGATGTAGTGGGCGTAGTCGAGAAACCCAATATGCAACACAGTGAACTCGGCGCAGTCCTGATCGCTGCAGGTGAGATGACGCGTACGGTTCTGTAACTGAACAGCCGCGCCATTTGGGCCCGCTCCACGCACCGGCATCGGTCTATGGTCCGTCGAAAGGCCCGCAATCTGCACGTTTACATGGAACCGTTTGTCGAACATCTCGTCGTCCGTATTGTCAGTCGTCAGCTTTGCAATAATCCACAATTGTTGCGAGTAGGTCGTCATTAGCGGAGTGTGTATCACGAACGGGCCACGTGCAAGATGGCTTAAATCAGTATTGCTCCTGCTGGGTCCACCATCATCGCTCGCGTTTGACAGCAGCGTATTCCCATTCACCTGTGTCATCACCGTGATCGGTGGACCTGCGAGCCCGATGAAGATGGCAAGTCCGAAGCACGCGAAAAATGCCAAAAAGACGGTTGCAAATTCGCGTTTGTTCATGGAATAGAGACGCATGTGGACAGACCGTTCGCACCGGTCATGATGATAGGCCGGCGCGATGTATTTGTTGAACTCGCTAAACAAATCGCTAAACTGGGCCAGGCTTTGGCGGAAGCGCACACAAATACCGCTCGGTGTAGCGTACGAGTAGCTGATCTTCGACGGGTCTTCCGTAACATTCGGTGCAGTGGTTGCCATAGCAAAGGTGTTCCGGAAGGTGTTCCAGAAGACACCCCGTACAGTAATGAAGTTATTTTGCGCAGTTACACGGTGGTCGTATGTTGAGGCGCTTCTATTTGATCGACTTTTGTTTTGCTAGGGGTGCGGTACAGTTCACAGGTGAAAGGTGTTTCGGTCACACGCGCCTCCACTTTATTTACATCTTATTTGGTCCCTGTTGACCAAAGCTCCTCGTTCCGAAACCAAGCACGCACTTCAGCACGCCGCCTATTGCCAACGTAATTGCCAATGGTCATAACAACACCAGCACAATAGTTGCAGTAGAACTATTTAATCTTCAATACACTTCCAGCTGGTACGGTCTGTTTGTGTTTAGCGAGAGCTGCCAAGCGAATACAATGGTAGACCGAAAGAAAATAAAAAAATCGCCTGGTTCGGAATGCGCATGCGAGTTGCAATGGAACATTATGCATCGTGCTGGGCAAAAACGCCAAAACAATCTGTGTTTGAATACACAGCCGGTGTTCATCGTTCGTACACCAAACTCGTGCTTCCGAACCATCAGCGTAACACCATCTTTTTAAGAGATGGGGTAGCGGGGTACGGGACAGTTCATCGCAGGCGTGACGTGCACCACGCCAAGCATCGTGGCTCAGGACAATCAGGGTGAGTTGTCTCCTGCCTCACATTCTAGAGTCACGTGGCCGTTCTTTGCAGCAAAGAAGGACGAGACGAACGTCAGGTACAAGGACTAAACGAACAAGGCCACTGCAAAACGTCAGATCTAGTCGCTAAGGACGTTGCGATATTCCACTGTTCCGCGATGGGGCCGAGTGCTGTCGGCTTCGTAGGAAGCACCACAACAACCAACAACAAGGAATCCACCTTTCAGAGCAAGAGCCTAGTCTTTCAGTTACTTACTCATCACTTACTTACTAACTAAAAAGAGCGAACTAATTTAACGGACAACGACAGTTCTAGGCCACCAGGAAATGGAATATGTTCCGCATCGTAACGGGTTGCATCCGGGGTAGCTATGTCCCACAGGAAACAGCCGTAAAGCCCACACAGTGACAAAAGGCGCCTGCTGGGTATCTACGCGATTTTTACGCTCTATCCGATAAGAAGTAAAGGAAGCTTTTTCAGTGATATTGGCAGCAGCGGTAGCAGGAATGACAGAGATTAGCGCAACGGGATATCAAGGCCGGCAGCGCCCGCGTCACCGATTGACTGGATCGTCGCTGGACCGCGTCTATCGCCCGCTCAGCATCGATCACCGCACGTGTTGTTGACGGTAGTAGCGTCGTCATGCCGTCGTCCGTGAATCCGATGACCACCTCACACCCTCCGGAAGCCCGATGGACAGGACGTCGTCGTACATCACATTCCCGATGGGCCCGACCTCTGAGGGAGGCGCCAGGGCGCCGCAACGAACGGCAAACGATGTGGCGAGCCGGCTGATAGGACAGATGATAGCCGCAGTTTATAGCGTTTAGGAGTAATGAACAAATAACCAAGTGCAATTCGGTGATTATACTACTACATTACTACGGTATTGGTACCAATATAGGGCGATGAATAATCGTGCTCCCGGCCAAACGTCAGAAACCAGCTGCGGGTGGGCCATCGAAATGTTTCGCGCGCATTGGGAACAAATGAAAAAGGTTTTCTTCGATGACCGATTAGTTAGGCAACTTGAACGCATCCCGCACGTGAGCCGGTGTCTCCCAGCCGTGGTCTAGCTGCCGTGTGCAACGAAACGTTACCGTAGCACTACTGTTAGTCGCCTACGACTGTAACTTCCGAATTCATGAGTGCAAATAAATCTCTCTCCTTCGTGAGACTTCGTATCGATTACACGTGTTTTCTTCCTTCTCAATTGTGTGTGAAACTCTTCAACTGGGTTAAGCTTCAACACGATGACATCCAGTGCTTCGGACTTCCGGAGGGCGGGCGGATCTTCGGATTTGCGGACGCCATGCTGCTACAACCGTCAACAGGGTGCGGCGATCGGTGCTAAGCGGACGATAGACGCGGTCCACCAAAAGCAGTAATATCCGCGACGACCAAGAGGCGGTGGGGGTAACAGAAAAGGGTTTCCCGCAATAGGAACAACTTAAAAAACAATAATTTTAAAAGTTCATTCAGGTACCGTATACTATGAACACCAAACACCGTAACACAATTTGCATATGAACAGGCTACAGACAATATTGGAATGCATGAGAATTAGACAGTGCAATTAATGGAAAGACAGCGTTTAGAGTTTAACTTATATTGGTAAGTTTGTTTTCATCTTTATTGTCTGACTTGGTACGCTTCAGCATAGTTTTTGCTAACTTCTGGTAATGAATAGCATAGAAAAGTTTTCTGGTCGTTTGTGTGTGTGTGGTTTTCTTCTTTTTCATTGTTTTGTATGTGTGTTTCTCGTTCGTTCACCAGATGTGTTGTTCTGTAGTGATTTTCTTGTAACGCAGGATTGTAACAAGTCAAATTATTTAATAACACATAAAGAGACTTTTGACTGCGTATTTTTAAATATTTCTGTTGTATATGTGTATATTGTATACGAGAGATAGAGTCCTACTCTCCTCTCTCTCTCTATCTTTCTCTCGCTCTCGCTCTCTCTCTCTCTCTCTTCCTGTCTCTTTTCACTCTCTTTCTATATTGGTTTCTGTTGTCTTTCCTGTGTTGTGTGTTTTTCCTTCTGTTGTGTTATATGTTGGTTTCCGTTTTGTTTCCTGTTTCTTCTACCTAAGTTTCGTCATTGGTTGCTGACGTAAATTTTTTGGAATGATCAGTTTTATGTTGTTTTCCTATTCTCAATATGTGTTTCGGGATTTTGTTGAATGTTTCGCTTCGCACGTTTAATCCTTTAACTTTCTTACATTACTAGCGTTGAAAGAAAATGGCCCGTTGAAATAGTCGATTGAACAAAGCTAAATTTAGTTTCGTTGCATGCTCTTCCGTGCGTATTGTGTGTGGTGGGTCTACCATCTTTAGCTTCACGAATGTTTGTTTTTATAGAAATGTGTAACAATAGGTATACTGCACTTTGACACTCGCTGGCCCCTGCGTTCACTGTTCGTGCCATCTCTTGCTCTCGTTAAGTGCTCGCTTAATTTAAATGTTTAAATATACTATGTTTAACAGTTTTGAATAGTGCGCAGGGAGGCATCTACCGGATGATGTAGTGTCGCCTGTTGTCCCTTGCTTTCGCCTACCGTGGCGTAAACCTTATTTAGCAACTTTCAAAGCATTCGTCCGTTCGTATGGGTTCCCGCAACCGTTTCTTGTTTCACATGAATTTCAATAGCTAAATTATTCCGGTTTGATAAATCACTAATTCATAAGCTTTGACAATTAATGTAAATTCAATAAAAGACACTATATTTTATATATAAATATATATAAATATACATAAATTTATATATATATGTATATAAATATATATAAATTTATATATATAAATATATATGTATCGTTTTCACGTTGTTGACGTTGTGAACCCTTTCTTACTGCAAAGCTTCTGTTCTTCCCTTGGAATCGTCGCGGTAGTTCGTCCCTACCGGCTCCCATCGCTCCTTCCTTTTCCTTTAACACTTGTTGGCGAGCGCTGATGGGCCATCTTTCGTGCGCATCGTTTTGCTGTTGGCAATTGTTATATACTAAAAACTGGAGTTTCATCTTCACTTTCCCTAACCGAACAGAGCCATTTGTAATTCAAAGAAAACAGCAAACCGTAGCTTGCCCTTTGGATCATGTTTGTTGTTTTGTTTTGCTTAATGGTAGTGGTGGTGTTGCGTGTATATAAATCTCATATTCAGCTGTTTTGTAACACAAACGTGTAATTGCTGTAATTACTTGGTATAACGCTACTCGTCCTCTACGCTTTTCTTCACACTCCTCACGCTCGCTTTCTTGGCGGGTTTCATTCCCAGTTCCCAGCGACTTAGCCGTGTTCTTCGTATGTGGATCGGGTGTCTCGCTACATACGTTTCGCTAGTTCGTTGTTTACACACTCTTTTTTTTGGCATAGCTATACTCCGCATTGTTCGGGTTCTTAAGTGATATTCAATAGGTATTAATTTTCTCGAATGTTAGTTAAATTTTATTTTATTTTTTTTTCAAATTTTAATCATGTGTGTATGACTATGTGTGAGGTTGTGTACGTGTTGTTGTCTGTTGGTGCGTGCCTAGTTCTGTGTGTATGTGTGGGCGTATGTTTGCTTGTACATCTGATTAGAATGGTTCACTTGCTAATGGTATTTACAAGTAGTAACTAACTAGTATAGGTTTTGCTTTAATTCCTTCCTTCGACCGGTAAGTTGAAACTCCGCATTCCGTACCCCGAAAAAATTAACAAGATTTAAGCATTCCAAGGGGTTTTAAAAACACCTCACGGCCCTAGAGAGAGAGAGAAACATCTATGCTCCTGCCGATGATGATCCTGGGTAGAGATGATCGAACATACGCGTCACGCTCCCCCGGTGAAAATAGTGAATGGTTTTTGTTTTTTAAATTGTTTCTGCGATCACCACACATCACTACACAAGCTCGGCGGCTCGACTCTTTCGTGCCGCTGGAATTGTCGCTTCGTCCTTAACGCGCTGCTACTATATTCGTCCCACTCAAACACACCCGCGCAAAACACGCATGCACACGGGCTCATCCTGGGCTGTCGTGTTTTGTCTACTACTTTGTTGGCTCCCGTTTATCCCATTCACTCCGGACGTACACCCCGCACGGGAGTGTTACGCGTCGCCTCGACCAGTCTCTATTAAGTGGTAGTATTGGTAGTTGTAATATTATTATCATTATTATCATTATTTGTATTAATATTTTTAGTATTCTTATATTTTTATTATTTAGTATTAGCATCAAAGTGTTTAAGTCCGCCGTGAAACCTTTCTATATAAGTGTGCGATCAGCCGCCATTAGCCGACAGGCCGGGTGTTGTCTGTCAGCTGTGTAACGGGCGACCGTCGCTGGGGCCTTTGTTTCTATGAGCCACACACCGCATACTGTGTACACCACGAATAGTGCACGAATGTGTATGTGTGTGTGTCTGTGTGTGTACTACTAACTAAGAAAACAAAATACAGTCTGCGGCTCCCATGTAGCGCTCGCAGGACTGCTCGGATGATCGGTGCCTCCTTTGCGTTTTTTTTTGTAACTGTTGCTTATCTCTACCTCTCTTTTTCTGCTACTACAGTAGTAATGCTCCCCCCCCCCCCCCCCCCTTCCCACCCTACCTTACTTGCCCTGCTGCTGCTGCTGCTGCCGTGCGAGTCTCCTGCTGCTACTATCTTCGAACTTCGAAACAGACCGAATTTGGCCCAGGCAGGATTCTATTCTCTAGACTACACGGAACGGGAAGTGTCAGCAAACCAGGTCCCCCACATACCCCTAGACCTCAGTCCAGTTTTCAGTCCGCAGTCCAGCTTCAATTTACAACCAGTTCCATTTGTCGCATCCTGATCGTCCAAGTATAGTGTAGCGCAGTGACGACACAGTTCTTCTTATAGTACAAAATGCCAAACAAGTGGTGATAGACCACCACATGTTTTCTTCTTCTTCTTCTTTTTATCGAACCGCCTTCGCTATCGGTTTGTTTTGCTCCCTTTTGTTTTCATCTGAAATGTGCAAAAATATCGATGCATCCAACGGGGGAACGAAGCCTGGCGCACAAAAATGGTATGTGTGTGTGTGTGTGTCTTTGTCGTCCATCTCGATTTCGATTGTTGTTTACTATTGTTTGATTTGTTTTGTTCCGTTTAGATAGCCACTGTCCTGCCACACGATACACTTCTCAATACATCCTTGGTACAAACTCTGTGAAATTCAGATCCCTTTTTGTCACCGTGTCTGTGTGTGTGTGTGTGTGAATGTATTCCTTTTTGTGTTGTGTTAACTTACGGTGTTAATTATAATTGTCGCTGTCGGGTCCGTTCTGCCATGCTGCACCCACTTCCTGCGGTTGTGTTTTGCTCTCGCGACGTTTCGCGTTCTTCTCTTACCGCTGAGAAGGCGATGGCGATGCCCGGCAGCCCGGCTTGGCGAAGCCTGCACAAACGGTGTTCCTTGGAAGGACCCTTCGAATTGAAGGGCATAGGACAAACCCTCACCCACCCTACCTACCCTCTCCGTAAATAACAATATTGCAAACTTAAACCAATAACAATGTTGTCGCCTTTATACTATTGCTATATATAAAGATGCGTAGTACCATTCTAGTTATAAGAAAACTGAACCTGCTTGCTTGACGACGACGACGACCTAGTAAATGCATATCGAATGGCATGGCACATAACCTAGAACATTAAAAAAGTTGTCCTCACCGTCTTCTCCTGCCCCTGCAAGAGTCCATCCCCTAATCTGGCTTCTGGGGATTTGTGACCAACCACGTTCCCCGTTAAGTACGACAGGCGCGCCGGTCCGGGTCTGGCCTAGTGTGTGGAGTGTGGATCGGCGCACGCTGTGAAGTTTCGGGCAGAGGTGTGCCCGTAAAGCCGGTGGCACTGCTGGCGTTCGAATGTGTATCTTCACTGCGGCCTCAATGCGCTCCAACGCGTACCTAAAAACTATATAGTGAGGCCTCTCGTCGTTTACCGCAGCGTTTGAAAATAACTATAAAAATAAACGAACAGCTGTCAGCGGCGGCGAATCGGCGAACGTGTGTATCTCGTGTGTGTGTGTGTGTGTGTGTGTGTGTGTGTGTGTGTGTGTATATATACTAAGCCAATACTAATCGATTATTTGCCCGCTGGCCGTCAATTGCTGTTCGAACGTTTGCCAAATAAAGCAAACCTGGCGCACCCACTCTCTCTCTCTCTCTGTGATCTGTCACCTCGCTCACCTCGTTTCCTCGAAGGCAAAGGGACGGCGGCGTCGACGGCCCCAGTCCAGTGCTGTGGGTGCTCTGCTCTGTAACGTACCGTGTGTGTGTGCTGTAGCTGTACACTACGGCGTCAGGTCTTACTATTCAGGTGCTACTATCTACATGAAAAACGTAACGTTGGCCTAACTCTCTGCTCTGCCTGTCTAGCGCACCCCATCGCTTTCGCCCCACCAGTGCGTAGGAGCCAACCCACCACCACCACCACCACCACCACCACCATCGGCACCGCTTCGGGCGGCGTTTAGATAACAGTCGACGAAGAGCCGCCGACGGGTCATGCAGGATGCGGATGCGTCTACCGAGGCTAGTAGCGCCAACGAGTGCGGATGCTGTGGACGAGGATGGTAGGATGGTGGCGGCTGGGACGGTGCTGGATGTTGCAGTAGAGGCTCGGGCACGATCGTGGAGATCGTCGGTGCTGCTGCTGCTGCTGCTGCTAATTGTATCATCGGTGGGACTGCTGTCTTCCTGTAGTGCTGCGGGTGATGCGGGTGGTGGTGGTGGTGGTGCTGGTGGAACACGCTCGTACTGCGCGTGATGGTGGTGGTGGTGGTCGTGCTGCAGAGGCCGGCGGCGTTTCCACAGTGAACCGCGTTCGTGGTGACGTTGACGGTGTTGACGTTGCTGGTGGCGATGATGGTGGTGGCGGCGGCGGCGGTGTCGTTGATGACCGTTGGTGACGGCGGCTGGTTCACGGCGGCCGCTCGTCCGTATTTGGCCGGACGACCACGTCCACGGCGCATTCCGTCCCGGTGCTGATGGTGCTGGTGTGCCTGGTACTGGTGCTGATCGTGATGATGGTTGTGGTTGACGTACGGTGCGGGGGACGCACCGGGGGACGGAATATCCTGTCCCAGCTCGGTGCCTTATTTGCCATCCCTGTACGGCTTGCAGTACGAGTAGCGGTGATTCATGTGCTGGCTGTAGGAGCCGGAATGCGAGAAGCGCTTCAGGCACTTGCAGCACTGGAACGGCTTCTCGCCACTGTGCAGCCGCTTGTGTTCGGTCAGGTGGTGCTTATGCTTGAACGCTTTCGGGCACTCGACGCACTTGTACGGCCGTTGACCTGTGGCAGACAGGTAAAGTACAGAATTTTGGTTAGCTCAGTTCTATCCAGCTATAGGTCCATCTATCAGTTAGGTCTATCACGAAAAGAGCTGATCAACGATCAAATACAGTACGGAGTCATCTGCCAAGGGCAAAGGGCTTCAAAGTTCACTTGGGAAACTGAGGTTAATCTTCAAAAGTCAAATGAATGATAGCCTGAAACGCAAAGTGTTTGACTCGTGTGTCCTTCCAGTGCGAACACATACGAAGCTGAAACTCTAACTCTAACTAAAGCATCTGAAAAAAAGCTAAGAACTACGCAAAGAGAAATGGAAAGACGTGCTCTTGGAATCTCGTTCAGGGACGAAAAGACAAATCAATGGATCCGACAACAGACTAAAGTCGTAGATGTCCAGGAGAGAATAGCGTCCTTGAAGTGGAACTGGGTAGGGCACATCGCAAGAATGTCAGATGAACAGTTGGACCATTGGACAATATTGGACTGGAGACCTCCTACAACACGACCGACGGGCAGACCACCAGAACGGCGGACAAATGGTATTAAAGGAGTAGGGAGGAATAATTGGCAACAAACAGCAACAGACCGCATGAGGTGGAAGGAAGAGAAGGAGAAGAAAGAAGAAAAAGAACGGAGGTTGGCGCGGAACTAACAACCCACCCGTAAAAACACACCGTTACGCAAAGCAACAAGGAGCATTAGCATTACCCCTGGTGAGGAAGAAGACGAAGAAGCTATCACAGAGGACACCAGACTTGGAACACCGAGAAAACATGGACATCCACGGACACTTCCGTTCCGTGACTTCTGAGCGTGACTTACCCGAGTGCTCGTACTTGTGCCGCTGCAGTGAGCTGTGCTTGCTGAACGTTTTGTCGCACTGATCGCAGACGTACTGGCCCTCGGCGTCCGGTGCCTGGTGGTGGCCGTCCTTAGCACTCCCCCCGGGACCCGCCACCGCCATGATCGTGCTGCAAACGTAGGGCGGTGCAACCCGCTTCGGCACGTTCAGCATCGACTGGAGCATCTTTTTCTCGCTGAACGCAGCGCCGTAGTACTTGTTGCCGACTTCGTAGCCGCCGCCATCGTGCAGGTCATCACGCGGCACCGGACTAAGGCTAGCCAGGCTGGTACCGCTGCCACCACCCCCACCACCGGCGGCTAGCTTGGGCGAGATCTGGCGGAACATCTGATCCATCCCGGGCAGGTTGGCCGCCGGGTGGTGGAGGGCCGCTATCGACGGTCCACGGAATGTGCCCGGCTGACCGGCCAGGTGCGTGTACAGCAGCGGTTGCTGCTGCTGCTGCTCCCGATGGTGGTGGTAGTGCTGTGACGTCGGTGATGACGTTTTGCGCAGGCTATCGTCGAAGCTCAGCTTCAGAGGCTGCGCGGCATTGTGGTGGATTGGGTGAATGTCGTTGTAGTAGAACGCCGCCGGCAAGTGGGATGTTTTGATCGTTAGGTTCATCGCTTCGTTCAGCGCCGACATGGTGTCGGCCTGTCCGGCAGCCTGCAGCAGGACGGCCGGCAGCGACCCGACCGCCAGCGCGGCCCCGTTGGCCGCCGAGTTGCTCGCCGCACTCAGGAGGGCCGCTCCGTCCGGTGCCATGGTGAGGTCCTTCTTGAGTGACAGGTCGAGCGGCTGGTCTGTGGTCTCGTGCCCCGTCACCACCGATGGGGCACGGTCGGCGTGTAGGGGCGAGTTTGGGGCTAGGCCCGCTCCGGCCACCACCGGGCACTGCTGTTCGCCGCCGCCCAGCGCGGAGCCTATCTTGCGTTCGCGCGACCGATTGTTCTGGAACCAGACCTGCACCACCCGGGCCTCCATCTTGACGTGCTGGGCGATGGCCTGGAACTCGTCCCGGCTCGGTTTGCTGTTGTGGGCGTAGTACTTCTTCAATTCGCTCTGCTGCTCCTCCGATATGGCTGTCCGGACGCGAACCTTGCTGCTGCTGCCGTTGCTGCTGGTGCTGCTGCTGCTGCTTCCGCTGCCGCTGCTACTGCTGCTGCTGGTCACGTGCCCTTGACCACCGGTCGGGTGGCTACCGCAGCCGCCGGCGGCTCCCATCATGTCACCGGCGAACATACCGGCGGCACCGGACGCCTGGTTCATCACCATCGCCGCCGTCTCGTAGTCCGTGTCATCTTCACTGCAGCTGCTGCCGTAGGTCGTGGTGCTGTCCGCACCCAACGCGGCCGTCAACGGCATGGCGGCGGCGGCACTTGCGGCGACCGCAGCCGCCGCTACGAACTGGTTCCGCAGGAGCGACTCCTTGCAGAACAGCTGCGTGTGCTGCATCAGCTCGGTTTGGTTGGCAAAATGGTGGCCACAGTACACGCACTGTAGCTGGGCGGCCGCGACCGCGACGGCTGTCAGTGAAGCCGCGGACGACACGGACGAATGCGACACTGGCGGCGGCGGCAGCGGCGGAGGTGGTGTCTTTTCGTACGGTCGCTCAGCCGGCGGTTCCAGTGGTTCCGTCTTCATCGCCGGTGTTGCAGACGGTGATTCTAGTGCCCCTCGCCCATACCGCACGGCGGGGTGCCCTGTGTCTTCGTCCATCGGGACATCGGCGACGTCCGGCGGTTCCTGTTTGGTGGGATGTGGATCGAACGGGTGTCCAGTGTCCAGTAGCGCGGCGGCACGCCATGGAATGGGCTGACCTGACTCGTTGCCCGACCAACTCCCGCTCCTCCTCCCGACCTCCTCGTCGCCCACATCCGGTTTGATGGCGGGAGCGGTCTCGCTGGTCTCGGTGTCGGCGCCATCATGTTCCACCGTGGTGGAATCCTTTTCGGCAGCGGTGTCGTCCTCGGCCGTACTATTGCGCGTAGTGTCCATATCTTCCCCGCTCATATCACATTCCACCGCGAGCGGTTCCACCTTCTCGCCGTCGCCATCGACCTCCATCCGCTCCGGGCTGTCCACGACCAGCTCGTCCTCGGCGATGCCCTTGTCCGGCGACGGCAAGGCCGCACCACACGTTTCACTGACCACCGGCTCCAGCTCCAGCTCTCGCTGCTGCTGGGCGGCTGTGTGGCTCTCTTGTTCCTCCTCTTCCACCTCCTCACTACCGTGGGGTTTGTAGATCAGGGAACCCATCGTTTCGGCGGCCGTTTGGTGGTGGTGGTGGTGCTGCTGCTGCTGCTGCTGCTGAGCAGCCGCCGATAGCTCGAGCAAACACTGCAGACTGTAGGTCTGGTTGCTGATCATCGCCATCGAGTAGAACGGATTGCCGAGCGTTGCCAGCAGGTTCATCGCGCCGTAGTTCGACTGCGTGTACTTGGAGAGCATCGGAAACAGGGCGTCGGCCGCCGCCGCCGCCGTAGGCAGACCGCCGGCGGCACCGGCGGCTACGGCAGCTACGGCCGCCGCTGCCGCCGCCGACGATGACGACGACCCGTCAAGGCTCTGCGAAACCGGGGCCGAGGAAGACGAAGAAGCGGAGGAGGAGGACGGCGAGATGGGAAGGTGGCCCGAAGGTTTCCCGAGGGCCCGCATCCCGCCGCCGGTCGCCCAGTCCAGATCGAGGTGAAGGGCGGCGGCGGCTGCGGCCGCGACGGCCGCCCGACCGGCCGCCGTACGGTGATCGATAGCAGCAGCCGGCGCCGATCCCAGGGACGCCTGGGACTTTCTGCCACCACTCGCCATACAATTCATCGCAAGGCCACTGTTGTTGTTGTTGTTGTTGCTGCTACTGTTGTTGATGCTGTTCTTGTGCTGCGGGTAGTGTGTGTGATTGTTGTTTTTGTTATTGCTACTAGTGTTGTTGTTGTAGTTGTGGAGCTGGTTGTGGTGGTGGTGGTTGTGGTGGTGCATCTTGATGCTGATGTTGATGCACTTCTTCGAGGTCATGTGGCTCGAGTAGGAGCCGGAGTGCGAGAAGCGCTTGCCGCAGTTGCTGCAGACGAACGGTTTCTCGCCCGAGTGGATGCGCACGTGCTCCTTCAAGTGATGCTTAAACTTGAACGCTTTATCACAGTCGTTGCATTTGAACTTCCGCAGCAGGGTCGACTCGTCGTGGGAAATCATGTGCCGCTGCAGCCGGTACACGTTGGCGAACGGCTTGTTGCACACCTTGCAGCACTGTGAAGGAGGGAGAAGAAGGCATCAAGTAGGGAGACGGAGCCGTTGGATCTTGAGGTGCATGATCGGTAGTGTTCGGATGAACCGATCGAGTGACTAAGAGATATAGGGTGATCCATCCAGTGTTTGGGACTATCGTTTAGTTACTTTTTAAAACGTCAAACTTAATTCTAGGAATTGTACACATTTAAAGCATGGTCCACTTAGAATCGGGAAAAGTTGTATGTTTTCTAGAAGCGCCTCTGCTGGTCGGATTTCAAACGTTTTGACAGTTATGTCTTCAGTAAACATTCGACTTTCAGTGCAAAAAGTTTCATCTTGGTACGCGTAGTTTATAGAAAGTTATGCTCAATGGAATTCAAAAGAAGAATAATAATTCTGCACACTCACGTAGAAAATCCCACGTGTTCTGCTTTAAAAATCTTAAAAACACACAAATTCGCAAAGTCAACCGTATATGCTGTGCTTTAACGTTTTCGGCAACCCAATACCGTAGACCGAAAGATTCAGAGTAGACGTCATAGTGGACGTCATACCACCGGCAGCTGAACTGGAAGGTTTTGAGATCAATTAAGGCAAATCCTGGATCACCGGTTCGGGATATTGCAAAAAAATATCGTGCCAGCAGAAGAACTGTCCAGAGGATCTGTCTATAAAAAGGCTAGTGTTTTTTTCCTTGCCTGTAAACATCCAAACAGGACACTTAAACGAAACCTAGTCGCTAAAAGACGCGCTAGAAAGTTGTACGAGAAGGTTCTGACGAGGTAAAAAGGATGCTTGCTTATGGACGACGAAATATACATGAAAATGGATTTTGGACAGCTTCCTGGACCAAAATGTTATCTCTCCACGGCGCACGGCGAGATGACCTCTTCAAGTTCAAATATGTAGTCGCCAATAAATTTGCACGGAAACTAATGATCTGGCAAGGATTTTGCACCTGCGGTCGAAAATAATGGCGCGCATTCCACAGAAAGTTCACGATTTCATCCGACGACCAACAAAATAAATTTATGAAATTTTTCCCTTAAAGTACAATAAAATACCTTCATTTTGACACCTTGACATGTTTCCTAAGTCAAACCAACCTCGAGATAGAGCAAATTCAATTGTTCCTGATTCTAAGTGGACCATGCTTTAGTAAGAACTTTGACATTTACCAAACGGGACGCAATTGGGACATATTAAAAACTTATTTCCAATGTGGTGAGGATACGTTCATTAGCAGATTGTACTAATTTGGGCTCGGAAAATCTGCACGACGTGCAAGAGAAGCCAATGCACCCACAACGAGTTTGGTCTGCCGGCATCGTCGGCTCAGTTGTCTTCGAAGAAGAAGAAGATCAACTTTTGTTGGTGTGAGGCACCAGGTGGTGAATCGGGTCTTCGCCTCCAGGAAGCCCTCTGAGCAGAGGAAGTGTAAAAGGGAGCAGAACAGTTCTCATCAGCGGTCCACCAGCGGCTAGGTGTATGGCATTGGTTTGTAGCCGCCGATGGTTGGTGCTCTTGATCGCGATCATATCGATCACGAGGATAACCCTACCGAACGTGCCCTGAGGTTGATGCGGCATTGGGACTTACCACGACGGCCGAGGCGGAGTGCTGCATTTCGTGCTTTTCGTACTGGCTGCGGCTCGCGAACGTCGCTGGACACTGCGCACAGAGGTACATCATCTCGGGGTCCTTACCGGACAGCAGGCAGCTGGCGGCGCTGCTGGCGTTACTGCTGCCGCTCCGTGCCGGACTGATCACCGGCGTGCTGCGGCCGTACGAACCATTGGTCTGCTGGAGGTGGTAGGGCGGCGACAGATGGTACGAGTGCTGATGGTCTCCACTGCCCCCGACGATCGGCGTCGGTGTCAGTGTGGGCGTTTCCGACCCTCCTACCTCTGTCTGTTCTTCATCCCTGTCCTCGTCCTCATTGGCCCTCGTCCGGTGGCCGGTGGCGGAGGTCTTCTCGTTGGCCTGGCGTAGCTGCTGCTCCTGCTGCTGCTGCAGCAAACTGATGCACTTGGCCTGCAACCGACTTCCGACGAGATCCCCACTCGCCCGGCTGCCCTTTCCCACCAGCAGCTCCAACGGTGCGAACGGGACCCGGACTATTTCAGCGGCCGCCTCCACGTCGTCGTCTTCGTCGACATCCTCCTCTGCGCCCTCTTCGTCATCGTTTTCCGCATCCGGATCGCTACTACCAGCGTCACCTGAGCTGGTACCGTTGTGAGGCTCTGTTCGTGGCACTGCAAGGTGGTTACTGCTGCTGTCTTCATCCACGTCGCTACTAGTGCTGTGGTGCTCCTGCTGTATGTGATCCTTGAGCATCTGTGTACCACATTTTGGGGAATGGACGTAAACGTGATTGAGTTAGAAAAACAGTTCCAACAACTTGGTAGGTCCGGACAACAACTTGGACATCAAAATACTTGAAGCTAGAAATAAGGGACCCACTTCTCTACTAGGGCAGACTTAGGTCAGCAGTTGAAGAATGCACTGTTTGAACGGCAGACCATTTTGCCACGTTTCTTCGCCAAAATCGTTCATTCAAGGTTGAGTCAGTTGTAATACAGGCAAAGATAGGCGATCTTGATGTGGTCTTTGCTTGGATTTATATCGCCTTAGGAGCCGAATCTGATATTGTAAAGATTGGAAATGATCTTGAAAATCTGCAGGTGTCATTGCCATTGTCTTTGCCCCCGCTGATAGAGCAGTCGGTAACGCTCTTCGCTGTCAGCGCAGCTGGCTTGGGTTCGAATCCCGGGATCGGTTGTCACTCAACCGGCCATGGTTTCGATTCCCGATACCGGCGTGACAGGGGGGTTGGCGCGGGGCTAACAATCCCGTCCGTAAAAATTAAAATGTTACAGAAAAAGAGCATCAGAGATTAACATTGTCTCTGGTGCAGGCCAAGACTGCTCAGCGGTTGAAGCGCCAAAAGAAGAAGAAGTGCACCAATTTTAATTCTGGGTAATTTTAGATCCCATGGCATTGAGTGCCCTAACTTCCATAATTAATGTAATATGCATCTGCTAGTCAAGCCTTTTGATGCTGTGTCCTAACGAGCCACATCAATGGCGAGCTAATGTCTGTTTTAATGTCTATTGCCTTATTTCGATCCCGCGCAGAAATTTCAACAAAATGTGCTGCTCGAGCTTTCGCTTGTGCTCTTCTTAAGCCAAAACTCCTGTCCAGGTATGGACTAGGCCAGCAATAAGCTTCCTCAAAACCTTGCCGACACAGCGCGAGGATGCGCCTGTTGGGAGTAATGTACACATTGTTAAATCTCAGCGTTGGTCGGCCGGCCAGTGGAGAGAAATGAAAGTTATCGTCATCTTGAAGCCTAGTAAACCGCCATCTTAGCATGATTCCTACCGCTCCATATCAATGCTATCGTGCTTGCGTGCCCGATTTAGCTTTCGTAATGGTAAGGGAACCAATGATTGCGTGGCTCTTTTAGCAACTGAAACTGAGCTCCGTCGATCATGCTCGGCATGAGATGGTGACCTCGATTTTTCTCGAGGTTAAGGGAGCATTTGATTCAGTTAAACACAATTAAAGAAAATTAATAAAGACAATTAATATAAAAAACAAAAACGAACAATTTTGTCATGTGCTGTCGTGTGTCATACAATAAAGTGTTCTTTTTATCCAGAAGGCTACCCTGACGGGGAAGTGTCTCTTTTACGAGAATTGCAACGTACAAATCGTGAGAAAGCATGCATTTCGTACAGGAACCACGGAGCAGTTCCTGTATGACCGCTGTTTAATGTTACTCTTGTGGTAAGCTCGGTAACACGAGAAAGAATCGCAAATTGTTGAAGAACATTGAACATGCCAGCAAGAGAACGAAGACCAAACAAAAAGTGAGATGTAGATATTATATGACAATGATCGACGACCACAGCCGCTACACATACGTCTTTTCCCTCAGAGAGAAATCGGAAGTTGAGGGAAGGATTCGGAAGTTGGAAGTGGGAACGGATGCTGAATTATCAGTTCGGTCGGAACCCGCGAGTAATACGGTCCGTCCAAGGACGGTGAATATTCTACCAAAATCCTTTGCAAAATTTTAAATACAAGAAGGTATGAAGGCTGAATACACGGCGGCTTACTCTCCACAACAGAACGGAGTGCAGGAAAGGAAGAATTGGCCTTTCAGGAGAGGAAAACTAGGTGTGAATAACAAGAGGTCTCACCAGCTCCCCTGACTGCACATTTTCACCCGCCACGTTCGGGTCAGCGCGACATAAGCGAAAGGCTGTTAGACGAGGAGAACCCGATTTGGGTCATTTGCGACGATTCGGATACACAGGTTATTTAAACGCCCTAAGTTATGCAATCGGCATGACAATCGCTCGGATATCAATCACTGACTAGATCATTTTTTAATGGACAATCATCTGCAAATATCGAACCAAATATCTGATAAAAACCGTATCACTTATGCGTTTAAACATACAAAGGAATAATATTGATTTCATTTCTTCATACAAACTCATAGCGATATTGTATACTTCCTAACAAGTTAACGTCCTAATCGTTCTAACAAGTTAGGCCTCGTAATTGCCTTCTTTTCACGACATTTTCCTTGGCAATTAAATCACGTCTTCCAAACTGTATTTGTCTTTCAATAAATTTCCAATATCCGTAGAGGTTGAAGTCAAAGACAAAGACGGATGTGCAATTGGCTCGAAATCGTTCATGGTCTTAAATTAATCATGGAACAATTTTAATTTTAATGCATAGTTTAGGTGGAATAAGCCGATACACGTTTTTGCTGCACAACCAAAGTCCAAATGAGTTTCAACGAGTAGTGAAAATCATGAGTTTCACCGCAAGCTCCGACGGGAAGTTACTATGGTACACGAACAAGAGGAAAACCATTTTCATGTGAACTTGCTCGGTGATCCAAACTATGTTCATAAATGAGAATTCCGCAAAGACGCTGGTGAAGTAACAAAGTAACACTGCCCTCCTCATGGACAGGCTGGCTCCATGGCTCTGTCTGTGGTCCTATCTCGGCAATGGCATTTTTATTTTCGGTCTTGAGATCGTCAATACGCTGCTGGTTTGTTCGTGTAATGATTGTTTTTCACCGCAACCCAAAGATAGAATAGTCCAATGCTGTCAAATCGCAACTTCTTGGAGGCCAATTCACAACACAGTTTCTGGTGAGTATACGCTGCCCGAAGAAGCGGCGCAACCATCGATCGTGGCTGTCGGTGTATGGCAGGTAGCGCCATATTGTTGAAACCAAATGTTGGTTATGTTCTCAGCTTCAATTGCGTCAAAGAATCAATCAGGCAACATTGCTCGGTGGCGTACGCCTTCGACGGTTCCGGCGGCCGATGATCCCGCCAGACCAAAATCCACACCAAACAGTCACTCGTTTTAGATGCATCAGCTTTTCTTGCACAACGTGTCGGTTTTCTGAACCCCAAAAACGATAATTCTGCTTATTAACATAACCACCGAGGTCGAAATGAGCTTTTCTAAAATCCGTACCGTTTGTGTTGAAGACCTACCACTTTGGAAATAAGTTTTCCATATTTCCCAACTTTCTGCTTTCGGAATTGTATTTTATATATAAATTTGGTGAATCATCTTTTCAAAAAAATGTTCAAGCATCGAAAAATATTGTGCCGTTTTTTTGTTATAACCAAAAGAAAAAAGGACGCTAGATGGGCCACCCTATACATTGCAACTTGTGCCCGTCCGTATGCACTGCAAGTGTATCGATTTCCACTTGTCCCAGGTTCCACATTGATTTTTCCTAGAGTATGTACAGTGGACGCGGCTTACACGATCCCCTGACCGCACCTGGTGACCTGGAGCCGTGGTGTCACCGGAACATGTCATGTTCTACTGCCCAAAGTTCCAGCGAGACAGGCGGCAAGCGATTAACTAGACAGAGAACAGCCACGGCTTTTGGCGTTTTGCAGCGGTGAAGTCAGGAGGATTCACGGCTATCAGAAGGTTTCACGCAAAGAATCTCAAAAAGTCTAGTTGCGTGCGCGCGGCCTTTACTACGCCTTCGACAATCACCATGTTGACAATCTCCATTCAAACTCACACACACACACAAACAATGAGACCCCCGGTATATAACTCCTTCCTTATCCCGATGCCGATGTTGTTGGCGATTGGTCGGTCGGTCGCTCGCTGTAACAACATGCTACCGCTTATCATGCGCCCAGAACTCCGTCCACGTCCACGTCCATTCCATTTCAATTCTTCGTCTACCGACCTGGCCTAATCTGACAGAACGTGCCAGTTGCGATGGCTCTCGGTTCCGTGCTTCGCCCTCAGACGGATTGATTGATGAACGTAAGATGCGAGTAACATCTACACCTCTACACTCAACTGTTTGTCTGCCCCGTCCCCGTTGGGCCGCGTTGTGCCGGACGGGAAGATAACTTAGTGTCAGACATTTACCTCGATTCCTTGAACGGTCTGGTGGCATTGGGGGCACTGGACGCAGCAGTCGGCGGCGGCTAGTGTATTGGTTTCACTATCCTTGGACAGACCGGACGTCAGGGAAGGAACTGCAAGTGGAATAGAGAGTGAAATGGTAGAGAGCAGATAAGAAATATAGGTTAGAAATACGATCGTCATCGGGCGATCGGTTTCTGCGGTTCAAGAACGATGGTGTCACGCTGCTGGCGGCCACTGCGGTACTGCGCTGCGGCCTGAGGCTGCTGCTGCTGCTTCTACGCATTGGGACAGTGGGCTTTGGAGTTATTCACATTGATTAGCAGCAGTCGATGTAGGATTATTTTCGTTCGCTAGCAGCAATTGATGTTAGAGCATGGCTGCCGATATTTTACCGTCGCCGGAGATCTGTTCCGGGCCGCCTCTATTGCTGACATTTGCCGAAGGAACGTAAACAGTGATCGTAAACGCTGATTACGTGACTACGCAATGTGATCGAGGCGTAAACAGCGCCGTGAACAGCGTACGGAAAACTGAGTGCTCCACATAACCTTGCGGTAGAGGCCGTAGCAGAAAATGAGGCATCCGAAACAGGGGTTTTGGATAACTCATTAGACTCATTCAGATCAATAGACCACGAATGAGCATTATTTGCTATCACGGGGCTGAGAAGTTTCGGACCTAACACAGAGATGGCGCTATACTTATTTTCAAAACAATGGATCAGAAACAATTTGTTGTGCTTTAATTTTACACTGCTTGGTTGAAAAATGTACCGTTCAGTGGCCAAGCAATGGCTTGAAAAGAGTTGTAAGGACTCCGCTCCATCAGAAACAATGATAAATGGTTGGTTTGGCGACTTCAAAAGTGCACCGACTTCGTAGAGATGCACCGATGGTGCAGAACGCACCAGAAAATATTTAAAGAAGTCCAAAAAATCGTTTTGAACGATCGGAAAGTGAAGCTGCGTGAGTTAGCTGATATTGTAACGACACATTGAATGAACATATGAAAAAACTGGGAAGGAATCGTGTTTGCTTACTGTAGACCAAAAACACGAACCAGTTGTTGATTCTTAGCCATGATTCTTGACCATTTTTAAACACAATAAACCGGAACCGTATGCTCATCATTAAGAAATTGCGCTCGAATGAAGAAGTTCTCTTTCTTTCTTAGGCTCGCGGCTTTTCGCCCCATGTGTTGAGTGGAACAATTTGCCGCCCGATTTCCAAATTAACAGGCAAATTTACCCAATTCCTAACTCTGAGCTTGGTGGCATGTGGAAGTATAATTTCTATACTGTATACACCTCCGTATTTTGATGGCATTGCTTCCACTCACTTTGTTATGATTAGTAAAAGTATGGTCGTGTTTTGTTCTTGTGCTATGTAAACGCGCACTGAACAACAAGAATTTTGAACTGCCAAGAACGTGAATCCTAGTGAGATTCATCGTTGTATACAGGCTGTTTATTGTGACGACTTTGTTGATAGGTCTACCGTCAATCGGTGAGTAATACAATTTCATGATAACCGTCCTGGAAAAACCTGTTGACAAAACACACACCGGATGTCCAATGACCGTCTTAGGCGATAATCGTCGCAAACTCATCGACGACTACACTCAAAATAGACGTCGAATCACTCAACAGCGCGTCGCACACCGAATTCTAATATCCAATGTAGAATAATAATCTTGCAAAACAACACAGCTCGTCCACAACACTCCCCAGGCAACTGAAGGGCAACTGTGAGAAACCTGAAGTTTGAATAAATTCCACACCTTTCGTACTAACTTGTGAACTTGCGCCTGGCGAATTTTATTTTATTCCTCTACTTAGGCGAGGTCTGAAGGGTAGTCATTACAGCTCAGACAACGAAGTGACCGCAGATATAACTGTCTTATTGTAATGTTTGAAAAGTAAATAAATCAGCAGGTATCAAAATAAAAGTAAAACACGCGCCCGAAAGCTGTGTAAGACAATCAGGCTCACGAACTCAATAAGTTTCCTGGTCTAGAATTTGACACAGCATTACACGGCAGCAAGAATCACAGCAATAGACTAAAACACGATACACGATATTCGCTTTTTTAAGGAGACTTAACCTTTTAAGTTTATGATGGCCGAGTGTGCCTTTAAAACCTTAACAATACCACTAAGGAGGGCGACACACACGACATACACACAGCAGTCCTGAGTTAACAAAGCAGTCATCGTTGTTTTCATACAACTCCGCTCACGCTTTATACATATATGTATACATAAGAAATCACCAGGTCGTATTGTTCGTACACAGTTTTCACAGCACTGAATCCTAACGACAAGAACCAAAAGGAAGGAAAAACACGTGCACGAAAGCTGTGAAACACAATGCTCACAATGAATCTCTGGCGGTATAGCGGAGGGGTAGTTGATGATTTAAACGTCAATAACTCACATCAATAGGCTTGCTGGTGTAGAATTTGACACAACATTACACCGCAGCAGCAGATCACATGGAG
Organism: Anopheles cruzii; assembly: GCF_943734635.1. Classification (NCBI taxonomy): domain Eukaryota; kingdom Metazoa; phylum Arthropoda; class Insecta; order Diptera; family Culicidae; genus Anopheles; species Anopheles cruzii. The sequence continues at coordinate 6,573,733 of NC_069143.1, forward strand.
ACCACGGAACGATACACGATATTCACTTTTTAATATGATGTCGTTCAACTAAATTCATGCGGTTACACTCACTAAATGGGACAACTTTTTCGAAATCAAATATGTCTTTGACAGCTACTACTAAGTGTAAACAACACCCTTTGTTAAGTGTCTGAAAATGTCGATCTTTGTTCCTAGTGAAGTGTTTTTCGGGAGTGAAGTGGAGTGAAGTGGAGTATTTCTTCATTACTTCAAGTGACGAAAAGTGCTACCGGAGGTCATCATATTTTAATGGTGAACATGTTCTTGCTGAAGATACGTGTCAAGAGAATGTTACTCCTTCGGACTACTTGTTCCGTTGCATGAGCAACGATTTGGCAGCAAAGGGGTTCAAGTCTTAGGAAAGTATTGAAAAATGGGTCTCTGAGTGGATCGCTTCTAAAGAGTTCTATCGACATTACGGGAATTACTTGAAAGATCGAAGAAAGTAGTAGCTGACGGCGAACCATACTTTCATTAAAGTACTCATATGCAGTATTGTTGTAGATAGACCACAATTGTTGAATGAAAACGGCATGGATTAATTGAAAGTCCCAATTATATAAAAAAGAAGTAAAAGTAAAAGTCACCGTAACAGCAAGATCTCTGTGCCATCTTTCCGATTTATACATCCATCCATATATATATATATAGATATATATAATAAATATATATATATCTGTACAATAAAAGATGGATAGGGTATTGGTGCAGCATGGTTTGACATGCTGTGTGCACTACTGCAGTCAGTGAGGGCTTCCGGAAGGCAAAACCTACTTAAAGGTCCATTCATACCAAAAATTTCAGATCCTTTGTTTTGTTTTTTCTTTGGACCGTACGACCACGTACGCACATCCGTTTCAACGCACACACACACACACACACACGCAACACTATTCTTCCTGTTCCTATGGCCACTTGCCTGTTTTGCTACACCGCAGCGGCACCGCACACCTAACGCAAGTCCTCCGTGGACTCACAGTGGTCTATAGCTGGCGGTGTACATTAGGTGAGTGTCGCATTGGTCGCACTGAACACTACAGGCCCCAGGCGCGAAGGTGATGCTAACGCACACCTACAACGCCCGCACGACACGACGTCACAACGACGGCGGCTTAGGGCACCGCCCATCATCGTAAGCGGCCCCCGGATGTACCAATAACATCTCGCGTGTGTTGGTCCGGTTCAACTTTCACATACTATCCCCCCCCCGGCCCCCCCCCAGCACCCCCAGTAAAGCGCTCGCCGCTCGCCAGACATTCGCGTCCGAGAAGGGCGTTCGGCTCGCTCGACATCGACACTCACCGTCGCCGCCGCGCGCACAGGTGCTACAGGCGAGCGAGCCGAGTCCACCCACCCACTCGTCCGCCCACACTTCACTTTTTCGTTCGCTCGCCACTTCCGTTCGGGCCCACGAAAGAGGACACTCCGCTACTCCTTTATGCTCTCTGTAATACCTGGGGCCCCCTCTATGGTAGGTGGCCCAATGGCATGCCAGCATAGCTTTCTAGTCCGTCCGCGAATCAAAACCGGAAAAGGAAGGGCGGCCACCCACCCCGTTCACCCCGTTCTCCCCGAAGACGCCGTGTGCAGCGAGACGCCCGAGAGCCCACCGAAAGACGCTGAACTGCACTGCACTGCACTGCACTGCCACTGGTCCAGCAGGTTGGGGGCGGCGGTGGTCAAGTGAAGGGTTCGCCTGTCACGGTCGCCATGTGTTTTCGCGCGCCGAGCAAACAAACGACGAACGACGAACAACAAGCGGAGCAAAACAATCAGCAATTGATAGTAACGGCTCCCGGGCCATATGCGTGTGCACTTGACGACCTGCGGTTCCGTCCGGTTTCCGCCGCGGCGCAGCCTCAAAGATCGAGATCCGAGCGTTGGGGGGTTCTGTGTGTGTGCTTGGCGTACGCTCGAGAGGGCCGAGGATCGACGCTCGGCTCTATCGACTTGAACGATCGCACCGCGCTTCTCACACACGCGCTTCCGTGTGTGTTCACAGACCGTGGCCTATAATGGAACCATTATCAGCATCCGCCAACCGGCGGCGGCAGCAGCAGCAGCAGCTGCAGCACTAGCCAGCCAACCGAACCTCAAGAGGGAAGTCGTCCATGGGAGTCGTCCACGTCCAACCCTATCTCGGCATACGCCCGAAGATCACCATGCACCCAGTGGGTTCGGGCGGGTTTTTCTTTCGCTCCCGACACGTCAATTGCCTGTTAGGTAGCGGAGACGGCGGAGACTCCTATTGTCTATCTCTCTCCCACACTTCCTCCCCCCTCCCCCTCCTCGCTCGTTTTGCAAACCCCCCGAGTTTCCGTCCGAGTCAATCCGATACCGGGTGGTTCACCGTTTCTCGGCGCTTGCCGCTGGAAGGATGACTCCGTCCGATAATGTCCGAGGCAACCCACAGCGCTGCGCTCTGTGGGTTGCCTCGTGTGGGTAGTCGCGATTAGTAGGAGCTCTCGAGGTTCGCTTATCGCGCCCGCTGCCGGGTCCGCGCTCTGCCCACACACTCTCTGCTGACTGCTTGCTGTCTGCCATCGGAAGTCCTCGCACTATCGCTCGCCGGGTGCGGTGTACGATGTTTTGTCACCACACACACACACACACACACACACACACACATCTCGCCCACCGTTACAGATTCCCCGCAACCCCTGGGGCGGGACGTCTACGATAGAATACACCGGAAAGATCGCGTCGCAGGACCCGGACTCGGACTCGAAGTCGACTCGCGGCGGCTGCTGCTGCTGGTGCTGTTTGTGGGCCGACCCTGAACGAACGCTAGGGTCCGGCCGCTGTTCAGCGCTAATGGCAAACTTGATAACCATGTGCGTGCTCAGGGCCCTGGTGACGCATGTGGGCCCGGTTATCAGCAGCAGCACCAAGCTGGCACGGCGGCCCAGTTCCTGTTCGTTCCCGTGTGCGCGCTCCCGTCCGCGTGGAGACTTGATCACCACACACAGGTACTCCCGAATCCCGAACCCACGGATGAGTGTGTCCAGTGTGGTCCAGGAGTCCAGGGCAGATATCTGATAGCTACAGGGCTAGGCGTTCGCATGTGGATTGCATGCGGAACGGATTAGCTGATAGCTGTCCCGCCCGAAAGACCAATTACTGTGCGAAGGGACTGATAGGGATAGGGCCTCTTGAAAATCGAGCCGCGTGCAGCAGGATATAAAGGGGGAGTAGAAGAGTAGAGATATAAGGTGGTCATTAAAGCTGGCGGGCTCGGAAAAGAAACCCGAGGAAATCCCGTCATCGCCCTCGGCAAGATGCGCCGGGATGAGGGAGTACACCGACCGGCGATGATTCACGATGGCGGCGATGGCCACATGCACACGTATATTGTGCAAGTATATATATATATATATATCTATACATTTTTTCCCATATAGAATGGTTGGTTGGGTGAAGTATAGGTGAAATCTTGGGATAGCGGCGAACGGCGTGGCAGAGAAAATGGGGACGGGGCGCCATTACGCAAACGTTTCGCCTCGCGGGTCTTCCCAGGGTTCCCGGTGCGACCACTTCCGCTCTAGATTGGGTGCTGGGAGACTCGTTTGCTTCTCGAAAACTTCGTCTCTGGTCTCTCTAGTTTTCCAGACTACATGTGGGTGTACATCACTTTTTCTGAACCGCGTGTTTTGGTCTCTTTACGGAGCACCTGTGGCCACTCCAATTCTCTGTATTGGTGGTCAATACTTGCTTCCAGGCTAATAGCCTGTTTTGGCCGTGTGGCATGTCTGAAGACCTCTCGCAGAAGGTGCTCCACATAGGTTTACCCGTCCGTAGAAATCGCTAGTCAACCGGTGATCCCATGCCATAGGGATAGCGCTATAACGCGGTTACTGTCCACTGTCCCCAGTATCCGCACCGACACCTTGGACACCGCCGATATCTTGAACGAACGAATGCTTGGAACCCCGCGTATACTATTTGGACGCATTATTTAGTTTAGCCACAGACCAATAGACCGTACATGCCGTCCGGGTGGACGGACTTACACTTACATTGTAGTGAAAACTTGGTCGACGATGGCATGATACTTTCTTCTGCTTTGTAGTACATCGGCACCGCCACGCTACAGGACACCATTGGTTGCGCGGATTGCGGCAGGGTTTGGGTCTGCCGTCTGCTTGAGGGTTTTTTTTTCTACCGTCTTTGTTCTTTTCTTCGCTAGTGCTTAGCTACACGCATTTCGCACCCAAGCAGCCTCCTGCATACCAGCCCCCCCCACTACCCCCATCAGCACCTCCGCCTGCACCTGTTTGGCCTTGGAATGGCTTGGACCAGGCCTTGGATGGAAAAGCAGGGCCGGGCCTGGACAGAGACCGGACACTTTTCCTTTTTCCACCCCCCCCACCCCCCGCACTGCCTTTCGGTGGTTTTTCTCACTTTCCACACACACACACGCGCGCACACGCGCACACACTATACACTCCACACTCACTGCTCGTTGCTGCTCGTCCTGCTGCGCTTCCTTCTGCGGCGCATAGGCTTTTTGGTGTGTTTTTTTTTTTTGATTGTAGAGACTCTACGCGGGGATACGCGCGCGGGGAACACCCCCCGGCCGCTTCTAGTGCACTGTTACTAAAACGGAACGGAAACAACAACAATGATTTTGGGAACAATACTAGGCACCGACATTAGTGCATTAGTGCACGCACACACACCACGCACACACACACTCTACTGATCACAGGGTGGTCCTTCACAGGTTGCGGGGGGTCACGTGCTGTTTCGCATCGCATATGGTGCGCTTTGGACCAGCTCTCCTGTTGATTGGTGTCCGTTAGTGTCCGGCATTGATAGGAGTCGCGAGGTCCCCGGGTGGGACCTTCTTGGATCGGGATCGGGGACCCTCCTGCACCTGACTGCTTGATGCTGGATATATGTATGTAGATGGGTGGGTCAGAATTGCCAAACAGCCTGCCTGCCTGCGCATCGCCCGGAACTAGGCATCGGGTTGACTAGCTCGTGGACCTCGTGCCTTGCGTCGCCTTACGGACCATAAAGACTGCTATCGCTCTCTCTCTCTCTCGCTCACTCCCTCTCTCATTCACTGCTTCTGTCTCCCCTCCCTCTCTTTCTCTCTCTTTCTCTGGCTGTCTTTGTCTTTCTTCCGATCACTATATGCCCTTTCCATAAACAAAGCAACCCCAGCACCACCTCGTGAGCGTTGCTGACTACTGAATATCTGACTGGACACCTCCGCTCTCTAGACAGCATCGCCCAGAGATGGAGCTGGGCCGAGAAGGGTGCATCAAAAATAAGGTTTGTCAGTGTAACTAGCAGCATAGCAAATAGCTACCCTATACCCAGCTATATATATATCACTTTACTCCACAGCCCGTGTGTGCACTCTGTATCGTTCGTGCGACTCCTAGACTCTGTGCCCTGCGCGCAGTGGAGACTGCTACCAAAGCGGCCGGATCTGCAGAAACAGTTCCACCAGGGCAGGGAGTATCCTGAACCGGAGACGCTAGAAACCACCCGCCACCGGAGAAATCGAATTTCACTCTTCGTCCGGGGGGCCGTCCGGGCCTTCGAAGTCCTGTTTTTTTGTCACAGCACAGCACCAAGGTTGGAGAATTCCGCCCCCCCCCCCCCCCAAAACACTATCCGTTCGGACGATCTGACGAACACCTCGACTATTCGTTCGACGTCCTGTCGGGTTTTGGACCTTTCTTCTTGGACCTTTCTTGGAACACAGTCCACACAAACTCCACAAACTCTCTGTCGGCCCAACAGTGACAGTGAAGAACAGTATGGAGCTGCTGCTCCTTCTTTCTTTTCTCCTCAGCTCCAGTTCTCTTCGGTTTCGTTTCGGTTGATGATGATGTTGCTGTTGCTGCGGCAACTTATTAACTGCTGCTGCGTACCCCAATTAATATTCTGCTCCGATCGCGGTGGTGTGGTGCGGCCACTGACCAACAATCATCGTCGTTGTTGTTCGGCGGCGCGTGTCTCTCCGTCACACACTGGCACTTGTTTACACTACGGACTCTGCTACTAAACTAACCCCGTCCGCCTGCCGAGGATGATGGTGATGCTGCCTGCTGCCAGCGAGGCCGGCCAGCCGAGATGCGATGCGGGTGCGATGCTGGGCGATGTGAGTGTCACCGTGAGTGCCCCGGTGTGCGCCCGGTGAGTGTAGGGTTCATTAGCCAGCGCAGTAATATCTTATGCGACCGGCACACACACACAACCTCGCATCGTGATCCCGTGAGTGCCCCGGGGCGTTGCGGCGAGCGCCGTCGTCGGGTTTCCCTCGCGCGCGCAGTTCCTTAACGCCTTTTTTTTTTCTCTGTCTCTGTGGTTTTCAAATCGCTTGATTCGACAGCCCCACAGCGCTCTCGCTCGCACCTATTAGTGCGTGCGTGCGTGCGTGCGTGAGGTGCTGCGTGTGGACGTGCGGAGTCGCGGTCACGGCGGGTGATGCGAGCAAATATACTCGCGCGCGCGGGATCCCCGGTCTCCACCGGCTTTTAATGTGCCTTCTTCCACCCCTTCTTCAATTGTCTACCCACCTCCACCCCTCCCCCCCCCCCTCCCCCCCCCCTCCCCCCCTTCTGATTCACTATCCTCCAACGGGTTCGTGTGTGCCGGCGATTTTTTTTTTGTTCCGGGAAAATTTGGCAATACTTTTCGTCCTGCCGGAAGGATTGTCTGCGCGTTGCAAGATATCGCGAAAAACGGAGCCAAAAATCACAAGCGCACGCACGCAGCTAGTGCACATTTATTTCGTAAGTCCGACCGACCGACCGACCGACTTGATCTGAGTCTCTGACGAGGTGGCAAGCGATGTCTGGAGCGATGCTTTAATGCTTTATGCATGATTATTGTTTTAAATATACACCCACCCACCGCTTCGCTTCCCTGCTCGATTTCTGACGGTTTTCTTCCCACCTCACACACTGGTCGCCCCCTCTCGCCCTGAGCTGCTGAGGTTCGGCACCGGGATCAACCGTTTCCGGTGGGCGCGCGCGCGCTCCGTAAGGGGGAAAGCCCCGTCACGACGGTCCGATGGTGGTTATCGTTTTTGCGCTGCAGGTTGCAGGGGGGGCGGGGCTGGGGGGGGGGGGGGGCGGCTGCTGCAGTGGGGCGTTGTGATTATCGGTTTGTTTGTGTATCGGCCAAATCGGCGAGACAACCCAAGTAGCCAAGCCAAGAGCCGAGTCAGCTAAGAGACGTCTAAGGCGTAGGGGTCGGTCGGACTGTGCTAAACAAAATATTTGCGATACACGTCGCGCGGATCAGACCGGAGCCGTGCACGGTGTATGTGTGTGTGTGTGTGGTGAAGTTGAGGATAATGAAGCATTAAACAAAAATCTGAAACTTTGAAACGATAATCGGAAACGTTTAGGCCAAAAGTGCCACTGTCCACTGTCAAGATGCCACTAGCCACTGTCAAGATCCCGAAGTTTTCCCTGAACCGCATCAAGGCCTTTTTAAATGTGTATTGTACTCCTAAACCGCCTTCTGGACTTCTGGGATCTGAGAAGGCATTTTATTTTTGTACATTCCGGTCTCACCAGAGCTTTATGTTTTGCTTGACGAACGTTCGGTGAATAAACTGAATCATTTTGGGCAGTCGGACTTAACTTTTGTCGGACTGTCAGAAGTTTTTTTTGCAAGAGCTTGTAACCCAAAAGAAAACCCTCTGTAATAAATAAAGGAACATGAAGAGACTTTGTACTTGTAATTTATGGCCAGGTCGTGTTAAAAAGATTTCAATAGATCACAGTCTAATATTTTATTCACAAGCTTGCCCAATAAACAGTGTAGGGCCTACCTCTCTGAGGGCCCTTATTTTTGCCGACACTTGGTGCATCTTTATTTGTCCATATTCCACCGAACATCCCGCGATTGAAGCCAAGTCAAGCCAAGTTCAATTTGAGTTTTGGTCTGGATCGGGTTCGGGATTATATGGGGTGCTTTCAAAGCAAGATCGGATCGAAACTTAACATATGCACGAAACGGTCTTGACCAGAAGGCGGTGAGCGTTGGACGCGTAGATATACAATAATAAATAATATAATAATAGTAGCAATATAATAATAATATAATGAAGTACATTTATTGTACATATTGGGGAGATCGTGATCGATCATTGACCGACCTAATATCAATAGGTACTATGAGCTGGAGCTGGTTCGTTTTGGAGACACATTTTCCCGTGGGTTGTTTGAAGAGTTTTTCCCGAGTCCCCAGGGTATGCTATGACATCCAGCTCCTAGGAACCCTTTTGCATGTCCCGAACCAGAACCAGAATTTTTATCACATTCTCACCAGAGAGCACGCCTCCGGACACCGGATGGGGACCGACCCGAACGGGCCGGCAAAATTCGGCGAAAATGTCGACCAGTCCAGGGTCGGACTAGGACCACCGACCGATCTAGCGCCCGTAGTGTCCGTTTGGGTTGGGCAGAGAACCGAGGCAGAGTTGTGCCAAACATTTGGCCAGCAAATGTTTCGCACCGGTACGGGCCCGCACATGGTGAAGATGCTATGCTATGCTATGCGAGGTGCGTTCGGTACTTCTTCGGTGCCCCGTTTTGCTTGGGTTTGCCTGCGTGCTTATGCTCTGCCCGTTTATTGTGAGTTTTTTTATGCGCGCTCGTCGGCTTTCGGTTTAACATAACTCTCCTTCGCCCTCTGCCTCTCTCTCTCGCTGTGTCCCCTCTTCTAACTCCCCTTGCCCTCGTGCTCGTTCGGGTGCGATCTTGATCGAGGTTAAACGTTAAGCTCTCGCCGTTGACGCTGATGATGCCGCGGCGAAGATCTCGGCTTCGGCCAGTGTAGGTGATCTTCTTTTTTTTTTCTTCGGCCGTATTTATGGTGAGGGTGAATGAAATAAATAATTTGTGGTACGGGCGGGCTCCGAGCCGAGTACATCAGCCCGCAATGGCCAACATTATGTTCGTAGCGCACAACATCAGCCATGGTCTTATGGATTTGAAGTTGCGCTTTTTTTAACGCACGTTCAGGAAAAATGCTAAAACGATACATTTTGAATTCGGTGGCTTCGGGGAGTTCTGACAGTTCGACTGGATGGCAAATTTTTGACCGGATCTTCCGAGCCACCTAAGCGAGGCTGACACGCACACACAGGCTTTGTTTTAATTGAATTTAAGTCACGGTTCCTGCGCGGACATGCTGGCGCTCGCTCCGTCAATATTGCGTGCGCGATTCGCCGTCATACCGGCTGATGCTGGTACTCGGCAGAGCCTGGATCCGGGAATAAAAAAGGAACCACCGCGCCCGATCTGGTCCGATAGTTGCGCTCGCTTAGCACTCGGAAAACTCGGCTATTCCTCGACTTCTCACTTACCCACGCTGGGATTCCTGTATTTTTTTTTGCTTTCGCGTCTTCTCTCTTTCTCGCTCTCTGTCTCTCCAGCTTTTTCGGGACCGCTTTGCCGAGCGACAACATATTTTTTTTCCTGAAATGCGTTTTATGTTTTAATATAGTATAGTTTTTGTATGGTCACTTCTCGCGCTATGTCTCTTATTCTCTCAGACTTTCCCTCATTTCGTAGGGCATAGTTACCCTCTGGACATAGTTACAGAGTTAATTTATTACGCCAGTGTTAGTGTGGTATTACTTCATTGGGTTCCTCATACTGAAGACGGTGGGTGGATAAGAAGAAAAATTACTTATTACCAATTTTGAACAAAAACAGAGTCGGTTTGATTTCTTAGGCCCGGACCAGAATTTACGTGTTAGAGGATCAATAAACTTCTTTAGGTTCTAAAGAAACAAACACAAACCACGAAGACAAGAAAACAATTAGCTCAGCTAATAACTCTAAGCATTCGATACAGAAATGAATTGGAAACGATTTTTTTTTCCACCACCATCACCACCTCTAGTGGTTCCTGCGCGAAGGAACCACTACGACAGAGTGCGGTCCTCCGGGCTTATCCGATAAAATAAATAAAATCCTTATCCGATAGAATAAAACATTCGATTCACGTTCGTGTTCACGGTCGGGCGACCCTCATGATGATTTCTAGCTCTTTCCTTTCCACCGAACGTCATCCAAACCCGATGAACGGAAATTAGCGGTGACTGCGGTGACAATTGTTAGTCGGACAGCCTTTCTCGATAGACAGTGATTGAAAAATTGAAAATCTTGGAAACGAATGTTGAAGATGGTCTGAAAGTATTGAAATAGAGTGATGAAAATAGTATTCGATCAAAAGCGGTATTGTGCAGCCAGAAAGCACCCGGGTTTCTATTTTCGAGCAGTAAAAAACTGACCCGAAAAGGATAAAAATCTTGTTACTACACGTCAGCGACAGTTTCCCAACATTGTTTGTCCATAGACTTATTATTAAATGATTCAATTATTATTAATATGTTACGGGTTATTCTCATTTTCTCTCTCTCTCTGTCTCAACCTCTTTCAGAGCCGGGTTATATTCTACAGTGTGTTATTTCTTAATTCCAATGTTGTCTCCTATGCAAATCTGATATTGCTGCTGAATTGCTGTGACACAAATAGGTGAAACGTGCTCGAAGAGCGATGCCTCTTAAATGTCTGGAACCTGATAAGTCTAGCAAAATCATCTTAATTATTTATGTTCCACAGTGTTAGATGCTGAGATGCTGGTATAGAATTTCTGTGGACGCTGAACGTTTTCATAGATGATTTTCTTCCAAGTTGGACATGCGTAAATTATAAAAAAAACTTGTGTAACAAAACACGGTAGGCGTGTGTGTGTGCTGTGTCCATAAATTCGTTCGGAGCATTCGTTAGGCGACGTCATTTACCACCGTCACCGGGTTATCGAACCGAACTAAGCAGCGTATGCAATGTATGATCTTTCCACTGGACTTCCCTCTGAGTGTAACGCCGGACCAGCATGATCGCCTGACCCTGACTGGGAGGATGGAGTTTAACGATCTACAGGAACTCCGAACGATCTGGAGCTGCCGTCTGCCGAGTGCCGATCGAATTGATTCGCTGCGCAGCACAATGCTCCAAACCGGCGTCAACACGCTGGGCTGGGGTGTTGGAGTTTGTCGCCAACAACATGGTGACCAACCCGGCGACGACCGTAACACTTCAGCTCATTCACCCTAGCACACACACACCGAGAGAGCCTACACATTTATTCGCCTGCTCATCTAGAATCATGGGTGGGGTGGGTGGAAGGCCTTGGGTGGAAGGCCTCGGGCCGGACATTCGAATTGACGTCTGACGTGATCGCTTCGCGTTGTGGTCGCTTCGGTGGCTGACATCAGCTCACTCACCAGGAGGAGCAACAGTAGGAGCAGAAAAAATCTATTCCACCCTCCCACACACTCTCGCGCTCATTCCCCTCCCCACAACCCCCCTCTCTCTCTCTCTGATTTTCTATCCCGTTCCCGGACATTTAAAAAGGCAGTTGTTCCCTTTAAAAAACGGTTTCGCAACTGTCACAAGTGTATTACACCAGGTGCTGGTTGGTAGGCGTTCATGGCGTTTTCACTTTTACCAGAAGGGACAAAGAGCCAAAAAAAGAAAAGAAAAAAACATAGTGCGAGAGAGCGAGCGAGCGAGAAAACGAAAACTTCTTTCCCGTTGTTGGTTGGCACCCTTTTTCGCCGCTTTCCGCCGCGTGATGCAGATGCTGGCTGCTGCACCGAAGGACAAAGGACTCTCCCGTGTGCCGGTGTGTGTGTGCCGTGGCCAAAACACGGTTCACGGTCAATTCGACGCTGATTTAATTCCCCTTCCGGCCAGGACCGACCGAGCGGCTTGAGTGAAACACGGCACGCCATACACATCACCAACCCCGGATGAGCAGTTAAGGTGTTGCACAGAGGGGGCAGACAAAAAAGGGAGGGAGACAGGGTGACGACGCGGGGTACGTGCACCTTCCGTAAGGGGACGCACGTGCGGACATCCTCGGGGCGCAGATCGCAGGTTTATCTGGGCGGCGACGGTAAACAACGGTAGCAAGCAGCTCTCCGGCATCGCGCATCCTTCGCGCAACCCCTAACCCCGCGGGTAAAGTCGACAATCGAGAGAGAGAGAGGGAGGGAGAGCGGGTGAGAGGGAGGAAGGGAGAGCGGGCGCTTTACACCGCCGAACGGGGGAAAGTAACAAATGAGGTCGGCACGGGTTGGCACGCGCGGCACGCGGGCGAGTTTTAAATTGGCGATAAATCGTGTCCTTGCCAGGATGCACCGGCGACCGGCGCGGTTGGCGACCCCCGCTCCCCGTATGCATAAGCGCATGAGGCGCGCCCTTCGAAACTTTCGAAGTTCGAGCAGCGCGATGTCCGGCGAATCCTCGGCCCTATCCTTTGAGGCTTTTGAAGCCTCCCAAGAAGTCTTGGGAGCATGGTGATCAATTTCTCCATCTCATCAGGATCTCAGGTGCCGGGGCCCGAGGATAATGGGCCCGACCTTCACACCGCGCGTTATAACCATTACACGTAAAACGGTGGCCCATCTAGGTTTCTTTTTTCCATTTTGTTAAAAAACAAAAATGGCTCTATATTTTTCGATGGTTGACCATTCATTCGAAAGGTTCATTCATTTCATTTTTTTATGTAAAACAATTTTGGTCAAATGTACACCACGGCTGGCTTAGCGGTAGCCCATTCGATCGTTCTATTTTTGAGTACATTTTCGACTATCTGTGGTCTTATCTCGGCAATGGCAATGTGAATTTCGGTCTGGAGGTCGTCAATAGTTGCTGGTTTGTTCACGTTACATAAATACCGATTGCGGCCGTCGCTGTATCGCACGTAGCGTCGTCCTGATGAAACCGGAAATGCCGTCCAAGTCCTTCAATTTCGCCGAGGAACCCAATCAGCCAAAATCGTATCGTTTGAGTTGCAGACCTACCCTCTTTGGAAATAAGTTTTTAATATTTCCCAATTTTCTGCAACCCAAAATGGTATTTTATACATAAATTCGGTGAATTAACGCTTCAAATAAATGTTCCAGCATTGAAAAATATTAATCCGTTTTTGTTTTAATAACCAAACGAAAAAAAAAGAACGCTAGATGGGACACCCTATATTAGGCCCCAGTTTCTGAACGATTCATTTGTTTCCGACACTCACCGGCCGAACCGAGCCGAGCACGTGCCAGCCGCGGGTCCACCGACCAACCTGGGCGCCAGCCTCTGCACCGCACCGCACCACCGCCGGTGACTCACCGCGGGCTTCCACCGACGAACTCGAGTTCGGTTCTCTGAGGGCCTTTTGTGTGTGCCGGCTGATCGCATTTCACGCCGTGCGCGATTGAATGGCGCGCGGCTTCGCGGTGATTTATGCCGGGTCCACGGAGGAGGAGGAGGAGGAGGAGGGGGTGCACACAAGGAGGGTGACCGCGAAAGAGTGCAGGGCGGTGCAAAAAGGGAGCGAGAGCGAGAGAGATAAGGTTAAAGTAAGCCGAGTCTGACCCGCGATGGGCCGAAGGTAGGATGGGAACACCACACCTTCCGGGACGAGGCCGGGCGCGGGCGGGGGTGGTTTGCTCCCGTGGACCATTGCCGGGGAGGGAGGAGGCTCAGCTTTCCAGCACAAAAAAGGGGCATTGGCCCATTGGGATGATGCATCATCAGCATCCGGCGGGCATCGGGCGTCGGGCGTCAAACGGGTGAGTCGGCGAGGACACCACCACCGTTCGCCATTTAATGCGCATAAATACGATTAAGTACAGCACCACCACCTTTGGTTCGCAGGGCTACACACCCGATCCCTCCCCTTCTCCGGCGGCGACGTCCTTGTTGTTACTTTACAGCTCTACCGAGCGATCTACCTTTTCGCCGGCCGTCCCGCACCAGGATGCGTTAGGTCAAGGTTTTCGTGTACATGTGTGTGTGTGTGTGTGTGTGTCTGAATGTGTGTGACGAAAGGGAGCAACTAACTCGTAAACGGGGGAAGGCGTAATGCCACACGTAAACAAAGCGTTTGGCACCCGCTTGATGTCTTTGCCTGCAATTGCCTTCCGTTTCGTTTGTTGGACGCCCACGTGTGTGTGTGTGAGTTTTAGTATTGTCCCACCCCCCCCAAAACACCCCCCCCCCACGTCTAGGCCCTCAAAGAGTTCGCCAGAGTGTCTCGTCACGTCACAGATCTGACTCAAGACTGGTCTGGAGGAGGTCAGTCAGGTTCGTGGCTCAAGGCTCCCGGACGAAACGATGGACGGGGGGGGGGGGGGGGGGGCCCCCGGGGCCCCCCCCGGGGGGGGGGCCTTCCCCACAGGGGGGGGGCGGGGGGGAAGAGAGTCGGTCTCGCCAGAGCGCACAGCCAATCATTTTATGTCTCTTATGTTTATGCTGCATGTTGAGTGCGCACCCATTGCTTTCGGTTATCAATCTTTTATTGCCCCTCCCGGCAGGGTGGTTCACCTTTTGGGTGGCCCCCATGGTGGGGTCCCCAACAAAGACGGGAGGGGAAGGGATGGGGAGGAATGAATCATTGCCGCCGCCGCCGCCGGTTGAATGGCACGCATCACAAGAGCTTGCGCCTTTCTTGGGTTCAACCGTCCTCGAAAAGACAGCGCCACTGCGATGTACCTTTCTCTTTCTCTCCTTTTTTTCCTTCTCTCTCTCTCTCGCTTTCTGTTGGGCGTCTCACACATTACGCGTCTCCTCTTCCCGCTAAAAGTCCGGTTCCGGTGAATGTGTTTACTATGAATCGTTCGCGCGTCTCTAATCTCGGCCCTCGAACCCGTAGACACACACACTCGCACACTCGCACACAAGCACACCGACCCACACACGTGCAAGCGGGCCAAGTCCCCTACGGCCAGGGCTACGTCACCTGTAAAAACAACCGAGAAACCCTCCCTAGGCGCGCGGGAAATCGGAAACCGCGACGATCGGCGTCCCCGTTTTCCAGCAGCAGCATCATTCATATCGCATTTCAGTGCGGGACTCGGGCCAGGGTGGGCCAGGGTGGGCCAGGGATGATGGCCCCCTCCACCGGGCGATGCAGTCCTCGCACACCTTGCACCAGCCGCCGACGCCGTTGGACGCGCAAAATACGAACAGATGATGTTTATGGACAACTGTTCGAGCCGACAACGCGAGGAGCGAGTCGGTCGGTTTGGTTGTCGCCCCTCGGCACGACCACCGGGACGGGACCATACTTACCTTCAAACACACGGGCACGGGCACACATGTACGCATTTTATGCTGATTAGGGATGGCTCGGTGCGCCGCCGCCACCCGACGGAGGCAATAAATGAATTTCCACGAAGATTTTATCCGCCGGCACCGGCCGATTTTCCGAAGACCCTCCCCGGAATCGGCCGGTTCGGGGCCGAGGGATTGATTAATCTGGCTACGGAGTGCAGACGGCCGGCCGCCTAGCCCACACACACACACCCACAGGGACGCACACATACACACTTTGGCGGGATAATGTGTTCCCAATTTTCACCGAAACCTTTAGCATTTTTCACGCAACATATCGCGCGCGCCCAACCCAAACCAACCGTAGGTAGATCCACTCCATAGGTCTGTGAGAGGCGAAGGCGTTGGAGTTGGCGTTTGGTTAACATAAGCGTGCACAATTATTGCGCTAGGTTTCGTAGGTGTGCTGAGATTCAGTCACATCCGATCGTAGGTTGCAGCTCGTAAATTCTGCAACCAATAAATGTGGCCGACGATCGACGAACCGTCCGTCATGATGACTGCTAATGCTATTAAGCTGACCGAATTGGACCAACTTATTACTCGCATCGCATCTTCAATCCCTTCTTAGCGTCCCTGCCTTAGCGGAGTTTAGCATAACTTTCGTTCAACGTCCACAGTAATTGTAATTGTAATTGTTTATTTCAATCTTGACGATCGTAGGAGCTTAATCAAGCACGGTTTCTTAGGATCAACTAACCAACCTTATTCTTAAATAATAACCCTGAACGTGGGCAAAGTTCAACATAAAATTAAGACTTACACGTATAAACATCGATTACTGACATGCGGAGACGTTGCCGGAAACTGGGTATGGAATTATTATATATAATCAAAATATTTAAAATTGGCGTTAAACTGTCTGATGGCGAAAGTCAACGGTTCAAACATTCCCGAATGAGTTTTGCGAAACGCAGTAACCGACCGCGCGAAAATTCGCCGCGTTCTGCCAAATCTGTTTGGAATTTTGGACCATAAAACTAACGTTCGCTACGGTCAATGGTTGTTTATGGTGTCGCCTTTAACGATCGACGACAGGAAATCTTTGAAAATCCATCGTCATCCGTTTTGGTAGTGAACTTGTAAACTATTATCTTGCTGCGGTGCGATGTGTACGACGTAAATATGTGATGTGGCTACTGTGGCCCAACGAGAATGTGACGGGAATTTGCTTATCAACTCTTTAGTTATCCTTCTACATTCATTTTATCCTCCCATTTATTCAAAACATCTTCCGTAAAGTCTTCTTTCGGTATAGCCTTCAATGTTTTTTTCTCTTTGAAGAACGGACCGGGCCGTATTTATTAAATGTACTTAATAGTTAACTTAATCTAACCTAACAAGATTATCTTAATCAATATGTGACATTTCCTCCTTATCCTCCTCCACTTGGTGCTAGGTCAGCTGAATACGGTGGTTGCGGAACGATATGGATATGGATTGCAGCGAAATGACCACGAATTACTTCAAAGATCCAAGAATTTACTATCCACAAAATTGGTCATTTTTAACGCACAGAAGCATGCAAACGCAGCATTAGACCTAAAGAGTATTTTTTGTTGAGTAGTAGTAGTAGTAGTAGTTTTTATTGTTGAATAGACTTATTTGAGTTTACCTCATTGTTTAACGTGATTGGTAACGGGTTCACAGTGTTTGTTTTCCTCATTATACTTAAGTTATTTGTGGCGTTGCTGTTTGGTAATTCCGTTTTATGTTTGTGTTCTATCGTATGGGAAAAAGGGGAAAAACCGTCGACAAAAAAAATGTTTATACATAATAGTACTTAATGTATACTAACCTATTTATTCCTATCTAATTGTGTACTAGTCTTCTATTTGTTGACAGTGTGTTGAGCTAATTTCGCTGTGTTCGCATTTATTGTGGTATTCTAGGTTTATTTTCCCTACCTTCCTTGATTGTTGGTACCTGGGTCCTATCATGTAGAGTTCTCGAGCTGTACCAATGAGGGAGATTTAAGATGTTATTATGCTTGATCTGAAGATTCTTTATGTGAGTCTGTGCGCCAGGTACCCCAGACTGGTGATGCATATTGCGCGTAAGCATGTTTTGTAAAGTAGCAGCTTGTTTTCTTCATTTCACTTTGATCTCCTGTTTATGAATGGATACAGAATTTTAATCAGTTTGTCTATTTTGATTATGGTGTTGGTAATGTGTTTATTGAATGTTAGTTGTCTTTCGAAAACAAATCCTAGATATTTAATTTGGTTTTTTCATTCTATTTCTGATAATCCTAGTTTTACTGAACTTTTTGGAAGTTTTTTAACGCTTCTGTTTCTTGTAAAGTATATGGCTTCTGATTTTTCGATATTAGTTTTTAGTTCTTAGTATTAGTTTTAGTTCTCGATATTAGTTCCACTGAACCTTATTGCCTTATTGATATTGCCTGTTGCAACAACGAAGGTCAAGAAAAATCTCGGACTATCAATCGACGATCTCGGAAGATCAATTTTATGCATTTTTTACGTGTAACTCATCAGTTAATGTTTATCCTGGTCGTCCTGGCCGACTCTTGTTTTCGATAGAGCTTGCTCACCTTCTGCAACCTTTTTCAACTTTTTTGGCAGCAGAAACTTCAACTTCGCACGCGAAATTTAAAAGAGCTGCGTTATTGAACTGTTTCAGACGTTAGAAGAAAAGAAAATTTTAGCACTTTTAGCTGTTCACGAAAGGACCCGTATCGAAAACACCAAATAGTGGTAGGAAAAAAAAAATATACCCCAATTGGAATCACGAACAAGTTCAGAAATTTTGAGCCTATTTCTATTTTGGCTACAGTGTTAAATCAGTTATTTAGACGATTTGATCGACGAACGATTTGCCACACCATTCCAGCAGTTGGGAGAGTTCGACAGCCAACAGCCTGATTGAGCTGGCTTCGACCAAGTTCGATGGCTGCTGCTGCTGTTCGGCATCAGGGTTTGGCTTGGTTGAAGGCGCGAAGTCGGACGACAGATCCAGTTTGGCAGAGATCAAACCCCTTCACCATCCTAGCTTCCATCGTCGCTCCATTCGCCCCTCCTTCGCTACGACTTCGACCGCCAGCATGATCGAGGCACGCCCGTTAATGGCACCGATGGGTGGCAGGACAGCAGGACGATTATTATGTGGTAGGTTATTATTATTGGAAGGAATAAGAAAATTACCCCTTTCTGCTCCCACCGTCTTCTGAAGGAAAGGGGGCCGGGGGGCACCACAAATCGGGGCTTTCCACGATGCCCTACGATGCCGTCAACCACCGACACAAACACCCCGAACGTCGTTGTTGTCGTTTGTCGCGCGGCGCTCTCTTGTAGTTATCCCCGGGGGCAATAAAAACTCAGCAAAACCACCCAAATTAAGAGACCGTCCCCCACCATACGCGACCGCCGCCGGTTCTGGAATCCTTGCCAAGGTTCGGGGTGTTTATAGCGTTGCATATTGCTGTTGTTACTATGCCAAGCCACACTCCACAAAGGCGCGCCCCCAATTTACAACCATCATAACGCTGGCTGGCGGACGTTTAGCGAAGTGCATTCAAGGTCCGAGGTAGGTCCGAGGTTCAGTTCCAGCCCGGTTTGGGCGCGCATTGTCTCCCGGGAGCATCAGGCATCAGGATCTCGGCAGAGAGTGGAGCTAACGGGCCACACTAATGGTGGAAAATAAATTAGTGCGGAGTAAATTGACCCCAGGCTGCGGAGGGGTGGGGGGTGGGGCGAACAAACACACCAAAACTAACCGAAGAAAGGGGGGGGGGGGGGGGGGGGGGCGTGCCAATTTGATGCGTGATAAATTCCGGGGGCCACGGGTGAGCCTGCCAAATAGTAGATTTTTATTGTTCTTCTAAATCCTTCACCATCGTCCTCTCGGTAGGGTGGCGGCGGCGACGGCGGCAGCGTCTTGAGCGCGCCAGCGCCATGTGGCCGTGCACTGTCCACCACCACCCACCCGAGAGCCGGATAATTCCTCAACCCCACCCCCCCTGAGGACGGCTGGGTGGGCTATTAAAATAATGATTTATTTTAATACTTTTATATTTGGTACGTTGCGCGTGGCGCGCGGTTTGTTAAAATGTGCTCCTTTTAGCAATAGGAACACCTCCTTCCCTCTCTCTCCCACTCTTCCTGCCCCTCTCTGTGTGTCTTTCTCTAGCGCGCTTTCTCTTTGTGGTACTGTTGGGTTGGTGGGTTGTAGCTGAGAGTGAAGATGAGCTTCATCTTGATTATCTTGGTCCGGGCCGAATAATGGGCCGAAGAAAGGAGGACGATGGAGGACCAATATTGTTTTGATCGCCAAATTTGTCCGGGTTATATTTCCGCTCATGTCTGCTTATTCGGATATTAAAACTGATTTATGGAAGAGAGAGAGAGTACAGGGAGTGGTGTGTACTCGTGTGCGGGTAATGTATTACAGTTCTAGAGTGGTAACGATGGAATTGCCACAATTTCTTGGACATCAAATAGGATCTTCGCGACCGAACGCCTTTCTGGAGCCACTGCAATGCTCGGTGGGTGCTGGACTAACTGCAATCCCAGGGCCCAGGATTGGTGGTGATGTCTAGCAAGGTATCTGGTGAAGGGGTTATTCTGTCAAGCAATTGGCCGGACGATTAGCAAGGGACCTGAATGCCACGATGCTCTCTTTCGGGCAGACAGACAGAGGCTGTTCAATAAGTTTTGCAATTCGCTAAAAGAAGCACAATTTAATGGTTCGAAATGAAGTGTATTATTATTCAAAGGTATAGTCTCCCGGAACATCAACATACTTGGTCCGATTTATAAATTCCCTTATCCCTGAAGCTTGGAAGGGCTGGACCTCATCAAAACGCCCTCCACGAACACATTTTTTTCAGGGTCTGGAAACAGATGGAAGTCGCTTGGGGGCCAAATCGGGTGAATACCGCTGGATGCGTTTCCAAAAATTCCAACTTTTTTTCGTGGATTTTGGCCTTTGTCAAAATGATTGCTTGTGACAAGGTGCATTGTTCTGATGATTACAGGATCTTCTACAAACCGGTTCTTTCCTCATGATTTTTTCCCTTCAACTGGTCTAAAAAATCAAAATAATATTCCGAATTTTGTGTTGTTTTTCCAGTTTGAATTTATTGTTTCTTTTTGCATCTTAAAAAAAACGAATGCTCGAATCAACCTTCTCGACCAACTTCTGGGACACAAACTCGTTTCGGTGTCGAAGAACCA
Organism: Anopheles cruzii; assembly: GCF_943734635.1. Classification (NCBI taxonomy): domain Eukaryota; kingdom Metazoa; phylum Arthropoda; class Insecta; order Diptera; family Culicidae; genus Anopheles; species Anopheles cruzii. The sequence continues at coordinate 6,594,104 of NC_069143.1, forward strand.
GGTTTAAACCATTGTTTAGCATTTTGTTTTGATTGAAATTTGATTAGCAGGTGTTGTTGCTGTTTTCGGACGTCCTTGGTGTGGATTGCTTCAAGGTCTGTGCGGCCACATACTCGTACATCAACCCATCTTACTACTGAACTAAATGAAGGCGAAGAATCCTTATATTCTTTTATCATAAATTTCTTTTGCTTTCAAACGGTCCAAAACATAAAAATTCAATCACTGCAGTGGTTTTTTCCATTGTAAAAAATACTGTGACGAAACTTCACACGTACGTTCATATGAAGAGTGTACCAACATGAACTGAACAATCTCTATAGTTCGCTCCCGGGCTATCGTTCTCCATCTCAGCTTGTGCCTTTTGTCTGTGATCAATGAACGAACTAATAAAACTCTCCGACTCCGGACGGTGGGTGGGTTGTGGGTGGGTGGTGGGCGGACGCTGACCGGCTGCGATTTCGCGCCCGATCTTGTTGTCAATCACGCGATCGACTCCAGCCAGTGGGCCAGTCCGCTACTCCAAATGTGGGTTGCCCGGCCACTGAGCCGCCTGGCCAACTACGGCCAGCATTAGCGTCCGTTGCATAGATGAGCGTGTAGACAGGGTGGTATGTACGTCCGTACACTACCAGCCGCCGTGTGCCGTGCAGCGCAGCGTAGAGCAGCGCGCGGCTCAGGAGGTAATAAATGTTATAAAAATAAATCAACGATGGACCGTGCTTTGCCGTGGACGGTGGCGGTGGTGGTGCCGAAGGAAGGTGGTGGCTACCGAGAACCGAGAACGGGGCGAGGCAATGTCCGGATGCTGGCTGACTGGCTGGCTGGCTGGCTCTCGGCGCGCCCCGCACGGTGGTGATCTCGGGTGTCGGAAAGTCAGACAGATGGTGTGTTGGAATTATTTTTAGAATTATTGTTACGGATCGGCAGCCCGCCCGAACCCGTACATCTCGCTTCCTGGCTCTTTCTTTCTCTCTCTCTCAGTGATCGAAGATCGATCTCTCTCTCTCGCTCGCTCTATCACTCTGCCCCTGCCTCGAGTGAATCATCCGGCGCGTATCAGCAGGACGCAGCAGCAGTCATCCTAGAGGTAGCCCGGCAAACTGGACGCCCGGGGCCAGGGCAGGACCCGAGAGCCGCCGCGCCCAAATCCATAATGAGGAGAATGGCAGGAGAATTTTCTTCCGGTGGTCCGGTCACATGTGTGTCACCGGCGGCGTATTCTAATGAGCGATCGGAAGACCTTCTTCTCCGTCGTTTCCGGGTACCGGGGTACCGGGGGTCCCGTTACCCCGTGGCGTTAGCCTACCCAGCCAGCCTCTATCCAGGCAAAGTACCGGGGCGTTAAACCATCATAAACACGATTTCAACGGCTCCTTGGCCTCGACCAGGACCTCTCCAGGAATGCTGGACTTATCTGGCGTCACAACTGGCGACCCTGGCCAAACTTTGCCTGCTCTCAAAAGGTACCATACACACACACTGGCTGGCTGGTTGGCTGGTTCCGGTACCCGGAACACGGGGCACCTTCACCGAGTTCATTCATTGTTTTCAACCCCGGCCCTGGCCCTGGCCCCGTCGCCCCCCGTGAACTGTTTCTTTGTTTTATTGGCGCTGAAGAGCTGTGCGTTGTTTGAGTTTTGGCACGTCACAAAGTCTCCCGAGTCGTCCCGCCCGTAGACGCCCCTCCTTTCTACCCGTTCCCCGGCCGGCTTTTTGGCCCGGGACTTCTATCAGCGCGACTTCTTACCCATAATTATTCATCTCCGGCCAGGCAGGCAGGCAGGCAGGCCTGGCGGAACAGCGGGAGTGAGAAGGGAAGAAACCGGAAAGAAGGACAGCGCCCACCCCACCCCACCCCGCCGCGCTGCCGGGAGTCGGCTGTGAAAAATCTGTTTGCAAGATGTTTTGTTATTCTTTCATTTCGGGCGCTCGGCGCTCGAATAATTAGATTTTTCACAGGAGTGCGCGCGCGAACGGGCGCTTCTCCGGGAAGTGACCGCCGCCGCCACGCCCGAGGTGGCCCGAGGACGCACACACCCGCATCGGGCACATCTTCGTCTTGCGGAGGCCGGAGAGAAAGCGGACGAACGGACGAACGGGTTTTGTTGATTGTTTCCCTATTTACTCAGTCTCCCGTCCGGGCTCTCGTCCGGGTGGTCCTGGTGGAGTCCTGTACTCCTTCCTGTCGGTTGATGCAAATTTCTTCGGCGCACACAGCCCACCCTTCGCCGCCGTCGTGGCGTCTAGTAGGTCGGCGCGTCAGAGGAACGTGAGTTGGAACTGCGAACCCCGCGCCGTAACTGCTCTTTATTGGCAGTAATGTAATTAGAATTGACAAATGTATTCTTTGAATTTTCGGTACCGTCTACGGTCGCACCCCCCCATCCTGTTCTTCGGTCCACCCTTCGGGCGAAGCGGGTCGAAAAATCAAAGTCACGCGCCCGGTATGGAGCCTGGCTGGCTCAACTCGCCACTCAATTGATCATTAGCTGTTATACAGACATGCAAATCACCGCCCGCCCGGGGGTTGACCAAGGAGTCACCTAGCAAACGGCGGTAAAGGGTTTTCCAGTCCACGGGAGTGCTTGGGATTTCCACCGGGCCCTGGTTCCGGTTTTCCGGGCCCGGAACTTTTGTGACATGCTTAGGTGTTTCGTTGACCGGTGACCAGTTCCAAACCTTCGGGGGTTCCTTAGGGATGCTCGAATTCCTTAATTGCCACATTCAGGCCGCGGCAAGACTAAAAGGCACCTCCCTGTGAGCGCTGAATGTATTGAATGTATTAGGTGTAATGTTTTTCAACAATCGAATTAAACGCTATGGAATCGGCAATTTTCGGCAACTTTGATGCCGGCATACACTCCGGAATGCTGGGAAGGGAACTTGGGAAGGTATGCGAAAGACTGAAGGAGATTGGAAACCTTCTACTCACCCATGTTGTAATTCTGAGTTTAAAATTTTCTTAATTTATTATTATTAGATGGGGCAATGGCCGTATCGGCCGTATTAAGCAATGTGTGTTTTTTTAATGGGATTCGGTGGGATACTGAACCGCAGTTTCAGAAACTTGACTTGGAAAGAGTTTCACCGAAAACCCACAGAAGCTCTTTTCACCGATGAAGTTACTACGAAATTTAATAAACGCATTCAAAAGGTAGTTGATGTTAAATGTTATTAGGCGGGCGGAAGTTGGTTAGCAAAAAAGTAATTGGTAACATTCCAAACATTCAAACAAATTTCTCTTGACCGAAATGCCGCTTCCTTACGCATTCTTGAACCACACGTGGACCAAACGAACCGAATGACAATGATAAGCAAGCTCCTGCAGATGGAAACCTGCAGGTACCGGTGAAGTTGGCCCGACCTGGAAACTATATTGCCGCACTGTGCAATAAAAAATGGATAGTCAAAAACAATTTCGACATTCTTACGACATTACTCGGTGAACCTCTTTATGTATTTATTTGTTTATTTCAGATTAAGTCAACTGGTCAAGAGGCGCAGTTGCCACCTAATGGCGACACGTTGACAGGTAGAAAAACCGAAAGTTGGTTACAAAAACATTTCAATATGACAGAGAGCAGAGCCTAATGTAACAAAACAATAAATCAAAAGCGCCAGCGTTAGAAAGAGAGAAAAAAGATGGCGTTCTTGGGCTGATTAATGGACATGTCAAAAGTTCAATATCGACGATAGACGCGATTATATGCTCGAGCAATGTTGAACTAAAGTGGGTCAAGACTAGAGGACCATTAATTCGGGTAGACCTTTAACTCCGACATAAGACACCCGCCTTTTAACCCGCTCAGGTGCGGACAAGTGAACATTAAGGAGGGGGCATCAGTTCGAGCAGTTAGAAGCTTGAAAATGAAAAGGTGCTTGACATTTCCTGCGCAAAAAGGATATCACGTTACAGTTGTTAGCATTGACAGACATTTCGTTATAGTTACAGACCATCGATCGAAAATGTATATGACTTCCTGAAGGTTGACTACAATCGGAAGAGTTATTAGAACAAAAAGACATCCTTCGCTTTCCTTTTATTCTGTACTCGGTATCTAGATCCACCTAGCGGTCACCTGGCCTGCTACAGATACACTATCCGCCGCCGTTTTTCCACCAACTCAGAATGGGCAGAATAGCTTCTTCAGGCAGATCTGTTGGGTGTTGAGCACTCTAGCGTCAATCGCCTGTGTTGGATCGTTGTTAGTGACTTCGAAGAGTCTGTCGCTCTATTAGATTCTGGTACTCTTAAGTGTACTTTAAAGTTGGGCTCCCCGTGACTTTGGTCTTATTCTCGGTTCGGATCTCCAGATTCCACAACGTGCTCAACTCGACTGACACAACCGGAGGTACATCGGAGATGCCTTCGACTTGTAGTGTCTTTGCCGTTGGCCCAGGATATGTGCCGGACTTGAAGTAGGTGGTCGCTGAGGCCGCTTCAACACCATGTGTGAACAGGAAACGTTGCCATAGGCGAGCTTGCGTCCCCCTCGGGACGCAATCGCTTGATGGCAGCGTGGCAGGGATTAGCGTAGAGCTCACCTTCGCATGGGACATGGGACGTCCGTGTTCGAGATTCTTCAATGTCCCGTGCATATGAAATTGAATTAACATTATAATACCATTCTATTGTACAACGCGTGAGAAATCATGCACCGTCATCATCGTCACCACCACCACCACCACTAGCACCCGCGTCATTATCGTTGGGACGCCGACCTAACCACCTCTCCCTCGCACCACTCTTCCCGTTGGCGGCGTGCTGCACGGTACAGTGCCCGTTGATGGCCCTGCCGCACGCCACCACGGTCAACTGACTTTAGCTTAACGGTAGCAGCATTTGCGATGCCAGAGAGCGTTTACCCACCGAATATCCGCATGCTATGAATGATCGCCAGGAACGTGCAAACATTGATTCACTGCACACACACACACACGGTTCGAGAAGGGGGCCGCAGGTTCGCCTGTGTCCGGAGTGCCCGTGTTTTTGTATCAGCTTGTGCCGTTCCGGAACCCGCGCGCATCCCCGCTGTGCCAGGGACAATCAAAGCGCAGGACCCTCTATTCCTTACAGCAGCACGCGCGCACGGCGGCGGCGGCGGCACACCTTTCCGGGAGACTCCCTCCCTCTCCCTCGTTGTGTAGTGGGAATCAGTGCAACGACCGTTTGGGATGTTATTTTTTGCCTTCCTTCCCTTCCCGCGACGCATTTCAACCTTCGCGGAACGTACGTTACAAAAAACTGCGGGATGGGAGTGAAAGTTCGACGGAAGCTAAACCGTTTACGTTTTACTCAAAGTTATCGTTTTTTTTTTGGGCGTGCAAATATTCGTTCGACATCACGCATTTGACATCAGCGTGCTGTTCACTTTCGAAGAACCTTATGGGAACCTTCCAAACGCCAGCCCATAAAAACAAACGGAAACAGCAAAATAAAAATTGACGAAAGCAACAGGCCACCCGGTGACCAATCGATTGCATACCTTACGGCGTCCGGCCGGAGTGACCGGAAAAATATAACGAAAAAATCAAACCGTGCACCGAGGCGAGTCTAATTTAACCGCACCGCGTCAACCAACCAACCCGGCTCGAAACGTTTCCTAATGAAACTTGATCTTAAACCACGGAAGAAAGAGAGCGAAAGGTAGAACAAAATGAGCGCGGGAGAGAGAGAGGGGACAAAGTGATGGCAAAAAACGGCCAGCAATCCAGGGCAGAAGCAATCCTTTGGCAGGAGGGTGCACTGATGCGTTAAACACCCTCGAGCGGCTCAATCCGTCACGCGCCACCTTCGGAGCCCCCGATGGTGCCCCCGGTGACGGTGCGCTGGATGATGGTTGCACACTGCACACATCGCGTATGCGCGTATCCTGGAAGCCGCCGCCCAGAGGCCCGCATATCGGATATCGAAGTACGCGACCTAACCCGACGTGGACCCGGCATGGCATCGGCACCCGTGGTCGTCCGGGACTGACGGAAGACAGATAAACCGTGGGACACCGTGACCAGGCTGGAAAGCGGGAACAAAGAGAGAGAGAGAGAGAGCGTAAAAGAGAGAGAGAGAGAGAGAGAGAGAGAGAGAAAAATTGAATGGCAACCTCATTACCCTAGGACCCCTTGTTCTCCCCTGGGTCATTGATGACCCCGGGCCTTACCGGGCGACACAACCTGGTGGCCAGAAAACCTGCGAGAAAGAGAGAGAGAGAGAGCAAGAGGGCGAAACAACAATTAACAAAAAAAGGCGAAACGCAACAATGGCATATACGTGGTCTGATCGAAATTTTTCGTGACATTTGGGTTTTTTCAAAAACTATTGGTTTATTTATGAATTATTTAGATTGTCCTTTTTAAAGTAATCCCCAATCAGATATCATCCCACTTGTGCCAGCGTTTTTTTCCAATCCTTGAAGCACTTCAAACAATCATTGTTGTGATCTCGTTCAACGCCTCCTACGATGTCGTCTTTATTTCCTAAATAGCGTAGTGTCGGCGTCGTCCTTTCATAAGGCTCTTCTTTTTTATGAACAAGAAAAAGTAAAAGAATTCGGATTCTCATAAATCCTGGCGTTTGTGACGGATTGTTTCGGGTAAATTGCGCATAACTTGCGCAGGTAATATTCGTTACTGACCGTTCTATCTTTTGGCAAATCCTCGTGACGCACCACGACCACGGCAATCGAAAAAAAACTGTAATCAAAACTGTTCACGTTCGACCAAACTTGGCTTCTCGGTCTTCTGAAAAAAATTTGAATCACCGATAAGCGCTGCTTTGGGTCATAATAGCTTCACCATAAGCCACTGTCAACATTTCGGTTGCGCCCGAGATCTTAATTTCATTTTCCACACAAAATTTGACAAAGATTCTTTGCTATCCATTTTTTGGGGCAGAGAAAAATCGATGATGAGCCAAAACTTGTCCAAGGTTGTCCAAGCTGTCAAAAATTGACCGATTACTTAAAATGATCGAACTCGCCACCACAAGTCACTGACATGTGTAGCAACATCGAAAAAATCGAAAATCGAAAACCGGATATACGTAGCCCGTAGCCGGAACATCAAATGTCGCGAAAATGTTTGATCAGACCACGTTAGGCGCGGGACGATTCGGGACGATCGGTGTCGCGCCGCCAGGGGCATTCGAAGCGCGTCTATTCCAAGGCTGTGTGCCGGTGCCGGTGCCAGTGTGTGTGTGTTCTTTTTTCAACGAAAACCACACAAAAAATCGGTAAACCGTAAACCAATACCCGAAGAGGCGCGAGGGACACAGATGTGATTTAACGTTGCAGGATTAAAAATAGAATCCAGTTCACTGAGGTGGGCCGTAATGGAAGCGTTTGTGAATGGTAACGCAGGTAACGCCGGCCGCCGGGGAAAGGCCGCCGATTGAAGGCATGTGACACCCGACACAACCCGACGACGCGCAGCCGACAATCGACCCGACCGGCAGATTGCGGAGTGAAGATGAGAACATTTGCGTAAAAAAAAAAAAAAAAACCCGAAACAGTAAGAGACGACGAAGCAGGCCAAACAAATCGGCTGGCAAATGCGAAACCACACTGGCACACACACACGCACGTCACGTCATAAATCCTGCAGATCCCACTTTAAAGCCGGCCGCAGGACGCAGGATTTGCTTGCTAGTGGAGGTTTTGTTGCTGCGTGTGTCGATTGAAAACCGATTATCGCTCGAAACCGCGAAACCCTTCCGCGAGCTAGCGAACGACTTGAACCCCCGCGCCAAACCCGGACGCCACACAAGGACTTGTTATACCTAGGGGAGGGGGGGGGGGGGCCTTCGCCCGGTAAGATGCAGTGGAACAGGTACAAAAAAGGGCCGGAACGGAAAATAACGAAAAACGGATCAACGAGTGAGCTAGTGCACCGTTTTTTGGGGGGGCCGAGTGTGAACATTTTGTTGCCTTCCGTTGAACGGAACGAATGATTGGCTGAGGTACTCTGGCTGTTCGCAGCGCGTATATTGGTTTTCGAATTCCATCCCTATTTTTTTTTTTGAGCTTCCATTCCAACGGCAGATCTGTATTTAAATCTCGTTTTGTGGTGGTGCGTGCGTCCCTGGTTTTTCGGCTTAATCGATTCCGGAACAGTTCCGGGCCGTCCTGCACGTTTCAACATTTCGGGATAACCGGGAGTGGATGGACCATCCTCTTCAAGTCCAGTCCTGGTCCAGCATGGCCGTTAGATATTCGACAGATCGAAGGCCCGATCGGATGTAGGTGGCGCAGTCGAGCTCGAGCTTCACCTAGCACCAGCGTCACAGTAACAGGATCGCACTATCAACGATCTATAAGGTCCGCAAATTAATTAGTTCGGTTTTACAATGGATGGCATGGTTTTTGCGATTTTTTGCGGAGTTTTTGCAAAAATCCTAAACGCAAAAGCCCTGGATACAACCTGGTGAACCAGGTCCATCGCAACCAAAGCGAAATATTTACAGCGCAAAGGTTATGCTGTGCATATGGTGGGATACGAAAGGTGTGGTGTACTGTGAGCTTTCAGAACCTAATGCAATTATTGATGGACAATCCCATCGACAACAATTAATGCATTTGAAGCAAAGCTTTGGCCATAAAACGACGAGAATGGGATAAAAGACATGATAAGCTAATTCTTCAAAATAACAACACTCGACGCCACAACGCAAAACCGGTCAAAACCTATCCCGAAAAGGTCGGATGGGAACTGTTAACTCCCGCCCGCTGTATTCACCAGATGTTGCTCTTTCGGACTACTATTTTTTCCGTTACATGAGTAATGGTTTGGAAGCACAGCGGTTCACTTCTTATAATATATTGAAAACTGGGTCTCTGATTGGATCGCTCCTAAAGATCAGGAGTTCTATCGACACGGAATCGAGGAGTTACCTGAAAGATGGCAGAAAGTAGTAGCTAACGACGGATAATATGTCGTTAAGGTAGTCATACGTTTTGTTGTTGTACTTAGCTCACAAATGTCGAATAAAAACCGAACTAATTAGTTTACAGACCTAATACCCAGACCAGATTGGGCGAGTTGCATATTCCAGAACCGCTCGGTGGTTGTAGCCGTCCAGATGACGATCGGTATCGGCTCATTCGGCTGAAGCCCTGAGTAACCTGGACGGTGATCTTCTGATTGTCTGAAGCAGCAACAGAACAAAAATATGGGTTCGGGCCATCTTATGCGTCGATTTTGCTCGTCATCCATAACTGTCACCGACAGTGCGCCCGAGGAGTGGAAGAATCACTACGTACTTGAGGAGTAGCGGAGCGTTCATTCATTATCCCTATCCCGTTCCGGTTCGTGCCCAGAACCGGCATGAGGCTAAGCTCAGGAAGAAGCAAAATCTGCTCGCAAAATCTGCTCGAATAGCGCTCGAAAGTGTTCGAGGAAATATGTCAAAACATAGACGGAACTCCGCGATGTCGGTGTCGTTTTTTGCTTCGGATCCAAAGACGAATATCCCAAACCGGGGATCCTGTTTGCTTCTTCCACGCTGCACACTTTCGCAATCTCCCTGTCTCTGTCCCTGTGTTCCCCGGTCCCCTTAAGTTGCTTGCTTGCTGCATGTGGCGGTTGCTAAACTGTCTGAAGAGCAGCAGCAGAGCGGTGTTTGAACCCTGTGCACCGCGCTCGAAAGCGCTTAATTTAATAATGATGCCACATCATCACGACCATCACCATCAGCAGCATCGGCATCGGCCAGCAGCAGTTTAGCAAATGAGGCCCTGGGCCCTTCCGTGTGGCCTTCATTGGGAAGCGGGGAAAAAAAAAACCGAAACGCAGTGGGCACAAATATTTAATTTAGTGAGCGAACGTGGCGAGAGCGAAACATAGCGGCTGGCGGCGGCGCAAAATGCTGGTCCATACTGGACTGGAACCCGCACCTGAAGGCAACACTGCTTGGGCTGCTGAAGTCCCGGTGACGGTAACGTCCCCCGTCGAACGCCCGCCCGCCACCAGCGAACCTCGGTGTTCCGTCACCGCCACTGCTGCTTTTAATCCTTGGCTCCCGGGCTCCGACTCCCGAGACGGCGCATCAGTGATCTGATGCGGGCCCGCTGCCCTGGGCCCTGGTTCTCTTTGTCACCGCTGTCACCCTCTCACCCCAGGGGGGGGGGGGGGGGGACACAACGGGAAAAAATTAATGAAAAAGAAACGAAACGGTAAAGGTTACTTAAATAGAACCGAATTAAGGGGCCCCCGGGTCCCCGGGCTTCAGGAGACCGGTGTTTCCCAGCGAGAGAGGGAGAGAGGTGGCAGGTAACACACGGCCACCCCGTCGGCCGGCCACCACCACCGAAAACTAAATTAACACAACTCTTGGTCTCAATTGGGCCTTGTTCCCTCTCTCTCTCTCTGTGTGACCAGCATCTTGAGCCGGTATGCGGGGTAGCGCGTATTCACGGGGTGGGAAGGAGGTGGTCTTGTTGCTTCATCTTGTAGGGAGGTGGGTTTTTTCTTCTTTTTTGTTAACCATTTGTTCAAGGTTGAACACCCATTCTGCACCGGCCAACACTACTGCTGCTGCTGCACTCCAGAAAATCTCCTGGCTCAATTCAAGCAGTTTTCGAGCAGAGCTACACGGGCGCGGATCGGGCGACCGTCGGAGTCGGGCTGGTGGGGCGAGGGGAATTACCGTTTGTTGTTGTCGCCGGCCGCCCGGGCCGCGGGAGCGAACGCGTCTCATCTTAAATACATTCAATTGATTTCAATTGGATTGGAACAGCCAACTGTGCGGCTGGGCGGGCTATGCGGGCGCTAAGGCGGGCGAATGTGGACGAGTGTGGACGATCCTCCACACGCACCCGTGGCCCGTGTGTGTCTCGTGTGTGACGCCTGACGGCGGTGACGAAGGCTTTGGGCTAAATTATATGAAACATATAAATTAATTACAATTTAAGGGCAGCCGCAGCCCTCGGGCTCGGGATTCCTGGGAGCCGCACCGAAACTCGTGGGATTAAACTATAGCGCCCCTTGCCCGGGCACCAGCACCAGCATCACACACCTTACCCCGACTCCCAGCGTCTGGGCCGACCCGACCAAAAAACCCGAGATAAATTATCGCCAACGACCACCACCGAACGGACGAAGTCAGCGCCATTCTGTTTTCGTCTCTCGTCCATTTCTGAGCTGAGTCTACTGAGGATCGTTTGCGGTTAGTCGTCAGCGGGTTCTTGGTGATTGGTCTCCCGGCCGGTATCAGGTTCCGGAACACCTTATCACCCCGAAGCCGGGGTGTTCTGGAAAGATATTCTCGAAGTCCGGGACTCGAACTGCAGATCGTTGGACTCGAACCCAGCATCAGAGGCTGATAAGTTGCGGGGTCGAGCCAGCCGGAGACGGAGCACCTTAATCTCTCACCCGATCAGCCTCACCATCAGCTTCGTCGCTCTGTGTGTGTGTGTGTGTGTGACGGAGCGCTACGTTTTGATTAGCCCTCAAACGATGGGAAAAAGAATTTAATTGATACCGCCACTCATACCGACGTGGGCCGGACACGCGGGCTGCGGGCATCCACCCCGAGATGCCATCGCGCGCACAGTCTCCTCCACATCCTCCCCCAGCTGCCCAGCTGCCTCCCCCCCCCTCCGCTAAGAGATGGAGATCTGAGAATTCACGCCACCAACACACACGCACACACATTACGCATTCCTCGGCCATTTGTGACGGACATTGGCGATGCTTCTGCTTCGTCGTTCGTTGCTTCGTACTTCACACACACACACGCATTCACACGCGATTCTACCAAGGGAGTGGGGGGGAGGGGGGACTGCGTTTTGCGGAAACGGAAGCGAGCCGACCCGCCGCCGCCAGCAGCATCGGAGTTGTTGCTGGCTTCCGGACCAACGGAGAGAGTGACACGTGGCTCTTGACTGACCGGGCCACCGGGAAGAAGAAAAACGGAATACTTTTTGCACAGCGCAAGCGAGCGAGCTAGCGAGCGGAAGCCCGGCCACATTACCATACCTCCACCCAATCACCTCACCCCCCGCTGGGGACTATACTATCTCATCTCTCAGGTCGGCTGGCACGGACACGGACCAGAACGGATTGATTTGTTTTCCTGTATGTGTCCCGTTCGGCCAGCAGCAGCTCGTTTCGCTCGCAGTAATGGTGGTTCGATTGTGTGTGTGTGTGTGTTGTTGCTGCTTCGATTTCCGGCCCATGCCAAAAGGGGACCTAGGCGTTCCCTTCCTTCAGCGACCGACTCTTTAATGCGCCGCGAGGAAGGGAGGAAGATTCGCTCTATGCAAGTCGCTCTCGTCGCCTACTTCCGCTTCTTGCCGATCTAAAGACCGAGGAAGACCCTGTGACTGTTGAGTAAACAAAATGGACCCACCTCAGCCACCGGCGTTCGAGAAGTTCGGATAGGAGGATAGGAAGGGGTCCGTGGGGTCCTCGGAGTCACGTAGGCCCCTGGTGGAGAATAGAGCCACCTGAGCCACCTGCTCAAGCGCCCCTTGTTTCGAGTAGTTTCGGGCCTTCATATGAACGTATGTGAAGTTTCATTTCAATCTGTTAGTGCATTCTTTGTTTACAAACCATTTAGTATCTAGGACTTGTCATCATATTTTTTGCAATGGAAAAAGTCAAGTGTCCTTCAGTGATTGAATTTTTATTTTTGGAAGCTTCAAAAACAAAGGAAATTTATGAACGAATGATGAAAGTATATAAGGGACCCTTCGCCAGGATTTAGTACAGTAGAAAGATAGGTTGCTGTATGTGACCATACAAACCTTGAAGATGATCCACGCCAAGGACGTCCGAAAACAGCAACAACACCTGCTAATCAAGTTAAATTAAAAGAATCAATTAGTCGGTCGAGAAGGTGTTCGAGCATCAGTGTTTTTGGGATGCAAAGTGAACAATAAATTCATTCTGGTAAAACAACATAAATTCTGAATATTATTTTGATTTTTTAGACCAGTTGAAGGAAGAACCGGTTTGTATAAGAAACAATCCTGTCATCATCAGAACAATGCACCTTGTCACAAGCACGCATTTTGACAATGGCCAAAATCCATGGCTTAATGTTCGAATTGTTGGAAACGCATCCACCGGTATTCACCCAATTTGGCTCCTCCGCGACTTCCATCTGTTTCGGGAGCCGTAAACAGATTCATGCGAGGAAATCGTTTTTCATCAAATGATGACGTCATAACAGTTCCCAGATTCCACTTCAGGGATGGAATTCTTAAATTGGAGTCTCGTTGGATCAAGTGCATTGATGTTCCGGAAGGCTATACTGAGCAATAAAGTGAATTTCGAACCATAAAAATGTGTTGCTCTTATCGAGGCAAAGAACTTATTGAACCGCCTGGTAGTAATGGTAGCAGACCACACCTTTCTACGGCCACACCACATTCCCGGGGTCCGGCAAGACCTGTGGAGCCCACCAGCTGCAGGAAGGCGGACTGTAATTCTCGGCCGGTCATCCGAGACCCCAAGATGGCCGCCTGAAGAAGCCATACCACAAAGCTGCAATTGCGAGTCCACAGAGGGTCCACTCCAGGGTTTTCTCTCGCCCATCTTTCTCGCTTTCTGCCTAAAAAACTAACAGAACCCTCCACGTGTGTGTGTACATCGTCGTCCCCTGGTCCTGGCCGGTTGACAGATGTCGATGATGCAGATGGCTTCTTCCAGCCCGCGACGACGACGACGACGACGATGACCTCTTTGTTAGTAGCCTAAGGTACCCCGCACACACACACACATCCCCCGTGTCTGTGTGAGTGCGTAAGAGCAAACAAAGAAACAAATAATGAACGGCAGGCAGATCGACCGACCGACCGGGCTCAGCCTTGTTAATCGACTCTTTTGGCCTGGGACGGACAGGGTAGATGGGTACTACTACCTGACAGTGGAGGCCTCGAGAGAAGATTGGTTTCCGACGGAGTGAAGCAAACGACTGTATGTAGTCAACATCCGGAGGAATCTCACTAGCGGGATCAAACGGTCCAAGAGTAAAATACTTAAGACCAGAGCGTTCCGTAGTCTAATGATATCTTATTTTATTTCACAATTTCTTCGCCTTATATACGTGTAGTACTTTTTCTTATGATCAAACCATCCTTGTCTCTTTCGATGCATCGCTTATCTGTGCTGGTTGAGCTTTGGTAAAACCACTCGGCTGATCGTGTTCTCCGGCTTGGACTTAACGTTTTTAGAATTCGTAGAACTATCTTATCTTTATTTAGTGATGCAATTCGTTGGCAATCGTCTGGAATTCGTCGCGTTCTCACCACGCATGTTTGATTGTTTTTATTTTTCCCCTTGATTTCTCCGTTGCTTTTTAGGTATAAATAACTTGAAATTTAATAAATACGGCCCGGTCCGTTCTTGTAAGATCAAAAATAAACTTGAAATTTTTATAAATGTATAAAACTAGCTGTTCCCGACGCGAGTCGCCGCGCTTCATTTCTCGATTATCCGGAGTTTCAGAGGATCAGACGTCCTGGTGACGTTTTTGATCAGCTTACCTTCCCGCTTCCCGATGGATACATGTCAAAACTGGCACCAGCTGTTTTTGACTCCAATTGCTTGAAAACTATCCGAGTATCCGAATTATAACGTTAAATTTAACTGTTCCATTAAATGTACAAGTTTCAGCTTATGTAGAGACATTACTTCATATTTACTCATTTATCTTACATCGAAGTCGCACTGTTACGGAGTGGACCTAACGCACGAAGGAGCGTGGTTCGGAATGATCTCGCGTTCACTTACCAGTTCTGATCTTTTTGTCAACGCCTTAAAATCGCCTGGCGGCCCCCGGGGTTGGTGGTGGTGGGTGGGTGGGTGGTGATCGTAAGACATACAATGCCGCACAATATGCCGGACCACAACCGGACGCAAACGGGTGGAAGAGACTGTTCGACGTGGTCGACCCGGCGACCGGCACGTTGCATAACGGGGCTCTTTGTTTTCCACCACGTCTTGGACTCCAAGGGCTCCAAGAAAGGGCGGAAGGGTGAAAGAAGTGGCTTCGATTGCAACATTGATATTACGGTGCTGGTGTGTTATGGCAGGGGCTGGGGCTAGCAGATCACGGACCGCTAACGGCGGCAGGAGCCTAACAAAGAACGAAGCAGAAGCAGAAGGGCACCACCGACCGATCGACTACCACGAGGAGGAGGAAGGAGAGAACCAAGAAACAGAAACATCCCGTGGTGTGCGTGTGCATTTTTCCCACCCCCTCCCCGTGCCAGTCCATAAGGTTCTACCAATCGGCTGATGGCGTTCACTTTTTGATCTCTTTGTTGCCTGGCCTGGGCGCTGCTGAGGTTGGCTCTGAAGCTGGCCGTGAGTGTTGTTTGGCTTGAGTGCTCGAAAAAAAAAGGTACAAAGTAATGCTGGGATGCTGGGGGTGGGTGGCTGGCTAGCGACGAAATGGAGGCTGAGGTGGTTTGGTTTGATCGTGTGTGATCGACGGAATCTCTTTGTTTCGCCCTCTTCTTTCGTTTTTCGGCTCTCCCTCCGGGATCGTTCGTTTTGTCCAAATATGTTAATTAGAATTGCAGAGAGCGTACCACAAAGTAGCAGAGTATCGCTCTCTTTTTCTAGCTGGCGGAGACAGCAGCAGCCAGCAGGAGCTACAATGTTGTGGAGGAAATACAGTCAAGTGTTAAGTGGATTGTGTGTGAGAGTTTTGGTTAATTTTTCTCGATTCACGGCTCGGCACGGCATAACGCCGAGTCGAGTCCACCCGAGAGAGCTCGAGTGCCGAGTTCTGGCGCATGAGTGCATAATTCATGACAATCACGACGACGGCTTTGCCAGTTGCGATTGCAACAGCGTGCAACAATGCAACCAGAGCCCGATGCAATCTCTTTCTCCCTTTCTCGTTCTGTTTGAGCCTTCTGTGCTCAAAAAAAAAATGTTGGCTCAATGTTGAACTTCAGAAATAAAGCAACCGTTTTAGAAGAATCAACATGTTTACTGTAAATAACTGAAGTCAGTTCGCTACGTACCATCCCGACGATAGACGTTGGGTTTTTCTGTTCGGTGAATAACAATTAACAACATAAACAGCTGGCTTCACCGTCACCGCCAACATAACTGGAAGGGGCCCGTTAAGCTATGAATGTATCATCCGAAGTTAACATAGTAAAACTTTGACTTAAATCGTACGATGACTGATAAATCGGCGAAAATGAGAGGCCGGTAATGGAATATTTTAAATGACCACTAAGAACATGTATAAATCACGTTCGAAGGCGCATTTTTCATCAATGTATTAGTAACATAGTTTTTTCTATCGGTTTTCAGCGAAATTTAACCCTAATTACAGCAGATGGCGCTCGGTGTGCTCTCTGCCACATGTATTTTTATTATATTGTACTATATATATATTTTGTAATTGATGAACGATTTGACGCACGGCAATTTTCGGAAGCAATTCGGTCTTACATGTATTTGTGGAAGATTCACCTTTTTTGTTTCATCCAGCGCCTAACAACCACCGGTCGACTGTGGCCTTCAGCATAAGATGATGATGAAGATGGCTACGGTGAGACACGGCTCTCGGTTTGGCTCGGATGGCCCTTAGCACACTGGCAGAGCTCTTTTCCAGCCGTTCCACACAACACACCGGCCGGCCATATGTGCAACGGATGGTGTGTGCTCGGGATCGGGACGCGGTGGTTGAGGCCGGCGCAAACTCAAAGCTAAGAATGGGAAACCATAGGCATAAAACTGACAGCCAACATTCAAATAAAGTTATTTTGGAAATCATTAAAAATTCAGCATCAAAAGGTAACATCATCCTTTCTTAAACCGTCCTACAATCGTATTATCGAGTTTTAAGTGGATTTTATAATGTTTTGCTTTGCTCGATAAACCCAAAAATAATACAATCAGATCGGAGAATTGGTCAATGAATCATCTTAACCAGTAAGCTACTTCAGGGCGATGACGCTGATTTCTTCACTTTTCTTTAACATAGGCTCCGGAACGAGCAGCGTTTATAGTCGATCCGTTATGACAGTTCGCAATGTTATAAAGCGAGACATTCTCACACTTTTCTGCAGGTTTTTTTGTTTCCTGTACAACACGTACGATGCTTCGCCCATTTGCAAACAACCATCTGCAAATACGAACATCACGTAACACGACGTTACGGCATCGGGTTTAATTATAGGCATCTTTTAGTACTGTACTTTCGACAAACATAAACGTTGCAGTCCATTTAATGAGCAGCTGAATTTTGCAGTTCCCATCGTCCCCTTAGATTGACTGTGCAACTCATGTCAGGGTCATCGCTTCAAACAGATCGCACTTCCGTTGGAAGATCGGACTGGAATTTCTACGGACGGACGATACCACGATACGGATAGCGCAGTGGCAAGCAAAGCGCATCTTTTTAATGTGCCAATAATGTGTGAAAATGTGAGAGAACAACCATGTGGTGAGAAAGTAACGGGCATTTTGATTTTGTTTCTTTAAATCTGAGGTTGGATTCGAACTTTGAACCTGTTGCACGTCAAATTGTTGTGAATTTTTAGTTTCTTCTAATGTCTAAAACTATTCAATAACGCAGTTCCATTAAGTTCCATTAGTCCGTGTGCGGGGTGAAGTTTCTGCTGCCAAAACTGGTTGAAAATATGGCAGAAGGCCTTGTAGAAGGTGAGCAAGCTCTATCAAAAATAAAAAAATTATAAGTGGTATGAAATGCTTTTTACGAGGGTCGGCTCGGAGACAATTCTAGGTTTTTGCATCACGATAATGCACACCGTCTAAGACGTGATTCATGATCATTTCTGGCACCAACTGACTCCCGGGGCTATTCGCGTTAACTCAAGAGGCGGCTCCGTGGACACCTTTTTGAACAGATGCAGGATGGTCCATCACGATCCAACTATTAAATATCCAACTATTAGCGGAGTTATTCAACATTTAAATAGTTGGATCGTGATGGAACACCCTGTCTGGACTGTAGGAGAAATAGAAACCGAAATGAAAAACGCAGTGAAAGCTATAATACCGAAAGAGGACTTTACGGAAGATGTTTTGAAAATTGGTGCCAGTGTATTCCATCCGATGGGGACCTTTTTGAGAGGGATGTAATGAATTTAGAATTAGAAATTAGAGAATAAATTAGAAGTTTTTTTATGCTTAATGTTAGTGTAAGGTAAATTTGAGCAATGTTGCAAGACAAAGTTGAAGGTTGGAGTCATCAGCTTTTCATATCTCGTTTGTCTATATTGCTAGGTATTAGCAACTAGAGCAGATTGCAGTTATTTACGAGCAATAATTACTTACGTATGTTTGTGTGTTTGGATATTAAAAATGCAGAATTAAGGGTTTGCAGGGAAACGGGCGATAAAGAATTCACAAGACATTACTTGGTTTCTTAACTTGAAAGGCGGCGAAAACCTCGAGCTAGTGTACACTAGACGATGAAGACCATAACTATTGGTACAACTATTCGATTTCATAACAAAATTAACAAGGATATTGCCACAATACGTTCGACAAAAGCAGGGCAGCAGCAGCAGACGACTAAATAATCAAGTGTCATGAAAAGACCTGTAATCGGAATAACCGAAGTTGACACCGAAACAAATTGATATACACGCGTATTAGTCAGCATCTCCACTACAGGCTTCTACAGGCCACGTACTCCGTACATAACAAGAGAACTTCAATCACTATTGGCTCGGTTTCTTCGGCGAATCAACGTCGGTCTTGGAGTCGATCGTGATCGAGATCGTGATTTGCACGCGAACCTGAGCACACCGGCAGCAACAGTGGCGGGGTTTCTTCGCACCTCGCCGACGAAACACGAGTGCACTTGCCATGTAGTTGTTGTTGTTGTTGTTGTTGCGGTGGTGGTCGTTATGGTGGAGGTTGAATGTCCCGGGGGCGACTTTGTTTTGTCTACGGCTCGCGCGCTCCGGGAAAACACCTCCGGGTGCTGGCTCGTGCCGCGCTGTCGGGTGGGTTTAATTCCCTCCCCCCCCTCCCACCCCCCTCCCCCCCCTTACAGCACTCCCACCACCCCCTCCCTCCTGCCAAATGCCACCCGGTTTGGAGGGGCGATCGCCAACACACCGTCGATTGCCTTCTTCTGGCGAGTGCATTCACCAGCGCTGCTTCACCAGCGCACTCAAAACAATGATCGAGCCGCGGGCGACCCACCTCCCACCACCTACAGTTTCCCGCCCACCGCCCGCCCCTCCCAAACCATCCATCTGCACCCTTCACCGCGCTCCACACTGGCCGGCAGAACTGGTGGGGTGCGTCCAAATCTGGTAATTATTCTAACAAATTGAAGTATTTGTCACGTTTTTGCGCTCACGACTCTTCCGGTTTCAGTACCCTCCGCCTTCCCCCCGCCCCCCCCCCCCCCGCTCTGGGGTGCCCGATATCATAAGTCGGTCGGCTTCACACCAAGCCGCAGCTTTAGCCCGCAGCTCCTTCCGAAACCGACCGGCCAGGGCCTCAAGTTTTCCATTTCATTCACAATTCCCTCGCACTCGGTCCTTTCTGTTTTGCGGTCTTCATCTTTCGCCGACCGCCGCCCGCCCGCCTTTTTTTACTACTGTTTGGGGGTTTGGGGTCGGGGGGATTTCCCCGCCAGGACGCAGGAATGGGGGCAGCTGATTCATCTGTCAGGGAGTGGTCCTATAATCAAGCAGAACGCAGCAGAAAAAGGAAAAGACCCAAATCTTGGAGCATCAAATTTCCCTCGCCAGCGAAACCGAAAGGAAGAAGTATCCTTTTCTTTACTCTCTCTCTTTCTCTCTCTGGTGTGGATGGACCTCCACGAGAGACCAACCAAAGCAACTCCGGCGACCGGCGACGGAAGAGATTCATCGTTATCATCGTCGTCGTCGTCGTCGGTGTTGGAGGTGATGGAGAGATTTCCACGGTTACGTATTTTTTCCCCACCCTCCCATCACGGAGGAAGGGGCGGGGGGTGTTGAAGAAATTAGGTGCAATAAACCCCTCACCCTCCGAGCGCCCGCCTGGTTGGGCGCATTAATTTTAAGTTTTACTTTTTAGGATTTTTTTCCCCCGTCGTGCCTTCGTCCAGGAGACAAAAAGGTGACAAAGAGATAAAGAGCGGCGGGGGGGGGGGGGGGCGGGCAACAGGAGACAGTAATCAAACTAATGAAAAAATGGCCCCAAAGACCGCCCCCCTCCCCCCGTTCCCGAAAACGACGACGAAAATGACACAATGCCCGAAAACGAAAACCAGAAAAATCCAAACGTCCCACTCATCATCATCCTCCCGGTTTTGTCGTACGGATCCTGTGCTGCCATCGAAGAGGCCGACAGAGAAAAAAAAAACGGTGGACACACACACACACACACACACACACACACAGCAGCGAAAGTGAACAAGGAAAGGCTTAATGCAATTTGATGTTTCTCAAATTATTTTATTATTTAATTCCATTCGGACCCCCCCCCCTTCACCCCAGCGGCCCCCCCCGGGCCCCCCTTTCTTCCAGGCAATCCCCCCCCCACCCCCCCTCCTCCCCACCCCCCTACCCTTTCGACTTCGGCCAAGGATTTCGGATTCACTCCTGCCGCTTTCGTTTCTTTCGGGTGGCTTTTAATTTGATGGACCCCGCGACCAAAGTCTTCATCCCCGCACTTCCTGGTCGGAGGCCGTGGCCCGCTGCGTAAGGATGTGTTCGTCGGTGTGTGTGTGTCCGTGGGGCGGGGACCTGTGTAGAAAAATATATATTTTATTGTTTTTGTTTTCTTTTCGCTCCTTGCTCCTTTCTTTTTTCGCGTTGCACTCGTAAAATGTTATTATTTGCGACACACACACACACACACACGCACACAAACCGGACGGGATAGTCTGGAATAAACATTCATTTTTCTTCACCCCACTTTCGGCCCCCCCCACCCCGCAATCTTTCTCCCTCCCTCTGTCGATGGCATCTTGGATTTGGTTTATTTGTTTTGCGGCGGCGACGACGGCGGCATTTTAAGACACTCGGAAAGTGGGTGTACCGTGGTGCACGTCATCGCACCGCAATTTTTACCATCATCCCCCCCGCACCCACTTGTCGCCACTCAACATCTTCCAACGATCCATCCCACTCGGGCACGGAACGGAACGCAGGCGGAAGTGCCGAAGCGAAGCCGAAGTAATTGTAGCAAAATAAGTCACACTGTGTGGGTGTGTGTGTGTGCATGTCGCCTTAAGATTCTGTGGGGTTTCTGCCGTAATCTGCCGCGCCGCCACCGCGCCACCCTACACACGTCAGGACGGTCCCCCCGGCCTCGTGGAGCCCGTTTTATTGTTTATTGCTTTGAACCGTCTTTGAAGCAATGCTGATGGGCCGGGGTGGATGGCCGGCAAAAGGGTAGAGGTGGCATTTTGGGAAGCGCTCGTGTGGAAAATTTGTAGCCCCCCCCCCCCCCCCGTCCCCGTCCCCCGTCCCCCTCCACTCCCTGACACCGAATGCCTTGATCCGGGAACGCCGGGTTTGGGGTTTCGATCAAGGCGCACTGATATCTGATTCAACTTTCCTCAGGCTTGGTTGGGGCAGAGGAGGGAAGGAGCGACGGAGATGGAGTAATGAACGGGGAAACGGAGAGAGAGAGAGAAAGAGAGAGGGAATCAAATTAGCCCGCCGGCTTCGGGCGAAAGTTGGATACATCCGGCTCCGTCTTCGATGACGACGACGACGACGAGGCCGCCTTCGAAGCCTGCGGGGTCGATGATGCGGGTAGTGTAGGGCATAAGGTGGAGGACGAGGGTGTGGAGGGGAGGGGGATGATCGCACCGAACTGATTAACTGACATTCCTGCCGCCGTCGTCGCCACCGCCGCCGCCACCGGGTGGTCTCCTTCATGGCCATGGGCCATGGGCTTGGGAACTGAATGCAGGGCAGAAGGGCAGCACGACAGAAGTGGACGGGGTGGGGCGCTCGGTGGGCAGTGAGTGGGTGGCCGGCTGAATCCTTTTTGCCAAATCCTCCCACGGAAGGCTGCCGAAGCCTTCCCTCTCCCAAGATCCGCGAATGATGTGATCCTTACCGGGTCTTGGTCCTGTTTGTTTTACCGCTATGCCTCTCCGCTCCGCTCAGAGAGCATTTATGGAACCGGGCGCCAATTGTGTTATAAACCACCCTCCACCCGAACACCCACAAAGTCCTTTCGTCGTCGTCGTCGGAATGTCGCCTCCTTTTTGGTCAGCAGTTTTCAAAATTAAAATTCTCATTATTTTTATTCAACCACCCCCCCCCCCCCCCCCCGTGCTCTGGGTGGGTGGCTGGTGGTCAGTCCGGTCCAGTGCGCGGTGAGGGGGGGGTGGTGGTCAAGGGGTCCGGTCTGCAATTAGAAGCAAATATAAATTAATTCGATCCCTTTTTCCCGTTCGCAATCCGCTCATGTTTCGGTCCGGGTTGGGCCGGGGTTTCTTGAAACACTTAAATTGAAATCCTCAATCCTCACCGGGGCGGTGCCAGCGGCGAAAAGAAGACGACGAAGAAGAAGCATTAGGAAGGCCAAAGGAAGCCCGGAGTGTTTTGAGTGTTCGGGGCCATCGCCACTGCCATCGTCGTCGACCGGTTCAATTTCTGGCGCAATTACGATTGTGATTAAATTGTTTCAGCTGCGCTCCACCCCTCCCCCCCTCGACGAAAGGAGGTGGTAGGGTGGAAGAGGAGAGGCTTGGGTTTCGAGAGTGGGTGGTTGGTGGAAGGAATTTGATACGATACGATGCGAGGGTGAAGTGGGTTTTCGGACGGACTCTCGGCGGTGCTTCGGAAGTGTAATGTCTTTGACGCCACTAAACGAACAGCACCGGCCGCATTGTGTGTGTGTGTGTGTCCGCTTCCTTCTGTACCACCCGTTCCCCCCCACCCCCCCACAATGGCAGAGTAAAGCGAGTGTGAAAACACACCCAATTATTAATGTCTATTACTTTGCGCGCGTTAACAATTCACGTTCCCACGGGCATCGGTCCGCGGGACCCCAGCACCAGCAGCAGCAGCAGCCCAGCATAGCGCAGCATAAACATATGTCACTTCAATTTTCTCGCCGCACCGCATCGATGCTCATCGACGAACCCCTTGTTCCAAGGCTGCTTTCTTCGCACGCCAGCTACAGGGCTTCCGTCACATAACCCGTTAACGCATAAATGCTGCATGTTGCAATGCATCGCCTGCCTGCCTGCCTGCGTCGTCGTCGCCAAGTGCAGCATTTATTTTTAATTCCCCCAATGGCTTCTGGATCTGGAGCGCGCGGGAGGAAATCGTTTTTCCGACAACGACGCCGATGCCGAAATGCGGAACTGCGATTTCCCAGGCAACCCCCGGGAGACCGGGCGTGGGACCCTTGGTTTAATGATCGTTCCTTCCTGCTTCCCTCGCGCTTTCCCGCTCCTTCTGCCCCCCCCCCCCCCCTCTCTATGTGCACTCGACGCACTTACCACGCACAGTGCGCGATCGTAAAACAGAAACCCGGTTCGCTCGAGAGCATGATCTCGGAGCATGGTCCACGGCCACATTGTGTGTCAACATCAACACGGTCCTCGGCCCCCTCCACGGGAAAGTTACCAGGCGGTTGGTGGGCATCGGATAACCCGGGGGGTGTGGGTCATCGGGGATCCCACGCAGTAGCAGTCTCGGGGACCAACCTCACGGGGCGCGTTGGAGCAACTCGCAGAGATGACGAGCGATTGAAAAAACACCGCAAGCATTGCCGGTTTCGTTTCGGTTGTTTATGCTTCGAGGGCAAGGACGGAACAGTGGGCGGTGGGTTTGCAAGTGGCTACGCTGTGCACCTGTGCAACTGCAAGGAAACAAAGGTATTTTCGTACCCAACATTCCAGGCTGCTCAATCACTTTTGAGTTTCCAGAGGGTGCTGCTGCTAACCTAATTTTTTTCTGTTACGTGTTCGTACACTCTTCATGTGAACGTGTATTTGAAGTTTCATTTAAGATATTTGATATCGACGTGCTATAGTATTTTTTACAATGGAAAAAATCAAGTATCGTGCGCAGCGATTGAATTTTAATTTATGGAAAGTTTTGGAAAGCAAAGGAAATTTATAAACGAATGTTTAAAGTGTACACACAGTCTGAATCAAAGTAAACCGGACTTTTTCACTGGTGGCGCCATTAAGCCGAAATCGTCGTTGCGTTTTATGGAAATGGAATTGGGAATTTCCAGAGATTCGATTCTGATGGCGCCAAAAATCGCATTTTATCGATAAATCATTCCCCGTATTCACCTGATCTGGCACCCTGTGACTTTTAATCTGTTCGGAAAACTTCATTTGCCGATGACAGGAAAACATTATGCTGACATTTTGGCAATTCAGAAGGCTTGTACCGACATACTCCGAGCCATGCCGGTCAACGACCTAAACTCGTCATTCGAAAAGTTGTTAAGGTCGTGCAAAACAGTGTATCGAAGGGGAAGGAAACTAGTTTGAATAGAATAGAACGATTTTGCAGAAAAAACCATTTGTTGTTTGTATTTTGAAAAAGTACTTTTTTTTTAAATAACGGACTGGGCCCCATTTTTTTAAGTCCTGTTTGCTTTGAGACAGACTGTGTAAGTACTCTTTGGCTTCAATTAATACAGTAGAAAGATGGGTTGCTGAGTTTAAACGTGGTCGTACAGGGTTTGAGAACGATCCACGTCAATGACGTCCAAAAATAGCAAAAACACCTGAAATCGTAGAAAAAATACAGGATATCGTATTGGAAAATTTAGTACAAGGCCTAGCCATCTCAATGAGCAGTATAACCAATATTTTGACTGAAGTATTGAGTTTCAGAAAGCGGCACAATGCACAATGAATGCCGCATTCGCTGACCGGCCACATTTGGAGCGTTTTCGAAAGGATAAACTGGATTCTGAGCGTCGCGATTTATCACTATGGATGAGACTTGGGTCCTGAACAATGATCCTGAATCAAAACAGGAGACTAAAGAGTGGTCTGTGCCTGGTTTTTTGTCTCCGAAACGTTTCCGTGTCCAGAAGTCGGCCGAACAGGTGTTAGAATCAGGTTTTTGGGATGCGGAAGGAATTTTGTTTGTGGATTACTTGCAGACGGGTGCAAATAATAAATTCTGAATATTATTCTAATCGTTTAGACCAGCTGAAGGCAAAGTTCGTGAAAAAAGATCCGGTTTGCAGCAGAAAAAAAATGCTTTTTCATCAAGACACCATGCACCGTGACTTGACAGCATTTTTAAGATGGCAAACATCCATGAGTTGACCATGGGCATTCGAATTGTTGGAAACGCATCCACCGCACATTCACCAGATGTTTGGTCCCTAGCGACTTTCATCTCCATCTCCAGCTACCAGACCTTAAAAAAATGTGTGCGTGGAAAGCGTTTTGATGAGGCCATAACGGCGGCCGTGGGAGTTTATTTTGCAGCCCTTCCAGATTCCCACTTCAGGGATCAAGGAATTCATTAATTGAAATCTCGTTGGAAGCAAGTGTACTGATGATGTTCAGGGAGACCATCCCGACCATACTTGTGTTTTTCACTCACTCTCCGAGGTCCTACTCGGTGCCTCGGTGATCGACTGGACCACAATGGCGGACTGGCACGCACCTGTGTTCCGCCATCACTGTTGTCGGCCGTACCTGTTTGCCATCTTCCAACCTGCGATCTCACGTGACTCGTCTTGCTTCGCTTAGCCCACACACACACACGTAGGCACGAACACCGTCCATCCATCTTCGCCGCCGCCGGTGATCTCTCGTTACCCACGAACCCGTTACCGAAACTCACCGATGGCCGACTTCGTTGGGCCGTCGGTGGCGTCGTCGTCGTCGTCGTCGAGTTCTCTCGCTCTGTCCTGCCCCGTGGACCGGTGCCAGGTGCCAGAGCGTAGAGCCAGGTGTGCGCCAAGGTGCGAGCGAGATGTGGGACGACAGGTTATCCTCGTTGATTGGCTGGTCCGGGCCACACGGTGTGTGGAACCCGATGTGGCGGCCTTCGGTCGCCATTTCTCTCTCTCTCTCTCTCTCGCTCAAAGGACCCGTGGGGGGGATTGTCTGGTTGGTCGGGCTCGGTCGGTTCCGTGTTTATATGCGGATGCGAATAATATACGGTGGTTCCAGCAAAACCCGCGATGAAACATTTATTTAAGTCAGGTGAATAATATTTCTGCCTTGTCTAGGGATCCCTGGCTGGCCATGCAATCCCTGTTTTGAAGTATTATTGCTGACCAGAAGGCCGCTAACTAATCAGGGCTAGCTCTGTTAACCTACGTGGGGTCCCCATCATGCCAGGATCCTCGGAGATCCGATGCTTTGTCATGGAAAAAATGCATCTTCAGACCATCGTTATAGTCGTTATAGGTTAAAAGATCAACTCTTCATAACTATAGTTGAATCTTGAAATAAGGGACGGTTCCGACGGTGGGTCCGAACTGTTCGTCATGTCGCAAGGCCTTATTTGCCCCAAGGCATCATACTGTCTATAGGGTGTTTCATCACGGCCCATACTATTTAAATGTTAAATAACTCCGCTATTTGACAGTCGATTTTGCCAAATCAGCCAAATTCTCAAACGTCAGTCTATGCCGTTTTAGTCATGGATCAATTTTTGGGAAAACAGGGGGCTAAAATTGTAGTGCTCTACATTGAAAATAATCGTTCAGCTGTGAAAACTGTGCGTGCTGATTGTTGCCGAATTTCTTCTGACTTCCTTCTGTGGCTACTTGAAGAGTAAGGTGTAAGCCAACCGAAGACCATTGGAGCATCGATCAAGCTAACATCACAGCGGAATTTGCTGCTATCACGGTGTCTATTACCGAAATGTTGTCAAATATTTAAATAAATGCCCAAAAATAGGGACGCTTTTTGTGTGTCTAATGGAGGCGGTTATTTGATCGATATTGTATTCTGAGAGAATTGTCAATAAACGGCATTCTATACCCTAAATAAATCTTGTTCGTTTGTCAAAATCGACTAACAAATAGAGGAGTTATTCAACATTTAAATAGTATGGGTCGTGATGAAACACCCTGTACATTGAGTGATACGCACAGAAATTGCATTTCTATACCTTCCGTTTGCAGTGTTTCTTACAAACATTTGGCGGCTGGCGGGAAGAGAACTTGAAGCTGAGATGATAGGACTATACTATAGTTTACGTCTTCATCGTTTAGTGTACACTATTTCAAGGCTTTGTACCGTCTTGCAAGCTGAGCAACAAAGTAGTCTCTGGTGCAATGGCTACTCATGGCCCTTAATTCTGCATTTTCAATATACGAGGTCTGATCAAACAATTTCGCGCTGGGCTACGAATATCGATTTTCGTTTTGTTTTTTGTTGCGTTAGGTTGCTACACGTGTCAGTGACTTATGGTGAAATGTTCGGCCATTATGAGTAATCAGTCAATTTTGACAGCTTTATGGCTGGGACAAGATTTGGCTCATCGGCGATTTTAGTGTACTGCAAAACAAATTTTCCAAACCAATTCCAAAACACTGCCATCTGGAACACTGAAAACGCTCAATCGATTGAAGAGGGGCCGTCCAGGTATGTCCAGAAAAGGTGACTCTAGAATCATAGAACCATATTTTTCCGAAAATGACGAAAATGGGAAGACCACTACGGTCAATTCCGAGCGATACCGTCAGACGATAAAAACAATTTTTAGGCCCGCAATTGAAGACTATGGACTGGCGATGACCATGCACCAAGACCATGCGATTTGGACATCGTTGGGCTTTTGTCTTGAGTTTATGCCGAACAACCTGCAACTTTGGAGCATTTGCAAAATAACATTCGCCAAGAGATGGACGATGGACGAACATCCGAAATGTGGCACAAAGACATTGAAAATTATCTTATCAGAATCGACTGTTGCCATAGATCCCATCGAGATCCGGCCATCTGAACGATATTGTGTTCCACGCAAAATGGCAAAGTACAAACTTTATGACAAGTAAAATACTAGGCTGCTCATTAAATTCGGAGCCTCGACAAGAAAGAGCGCTGCTACGAGCCTGATTTTTTTTTGTGATATTGGTACACTCTTCAAATGAACGTATGTGAAGTTTCATTTCAATCGGTCACTTAATTCTTTTTTCACAAGCCATTTAGTATCGACATGTCACAGTATTTTTTACAATGGAAAAAATCAAGTATGTGCAGTGATTTAATTTTTATTTTTGAAAGGTTTAAAAGCCAAGGAAAATTATGAACGAATATTAAAAGTGTATAAGGACTCTTCACCTTTAATTAGGGGGTTAAAAGAGGGTTTTCTGAGTTTAAACATGGTCGTAGTAGCCTTTAAGACGAACCATGTCAAAAACGTGAAAAAAAGGCACAACACCTCAAATCGTAGAACAAATACAGGATATCGTTTTCAAAAATCGTCGAACCACTGAAAGAGATTTAATATAAAGCCTAGCCATCTCATTGAGCAGTATAACCAGTATTTTAACTGAAGTTTTGGGTTCTTAAAATATTTTTGCAAAATGGGTGCCGCATTCGCTAAAAATGGAACAATGCGCCCAGTGCAACAAATGGCAAAAATCCATGAGTTAAAGTTCAAATTGTTGGAGTATCCACCCTATTCATCAGATTTGGCCCTTAGCGACTTCTATCTGTTTTCAAACCTAAAAAAAATCCTGCGCGGAAAGCGGTTTTCATCAAATGATGACGTCATAGCAGCTCTAAGGAATACTGTGACGTGACAAAAATACTGTCGATACTAAAAGGCTTGTAAAAAAAAGTAAGTGACCGATTGAAATGAAACTTTCCATACGTTCATTTGGATAGTGTTCCAATATGACAAAAAAAATTAGACTCGTAGCAGTTATCGTATCGTAGCCCTCTGTTATCGAGGCTCCGAATTTAATGAGCAGCCTAGTATTTCATCAAAAACATTAATTTTTCATGTGTTCTTTTTTAAGTTTGTTGCCCGTTGCAGTTGATTTGGCCACCGTTGGCCGTGATAAGTGATTCTTCTTGCCTTATCTCTACAACCACCGCAGTTGACTCATAATTACTAGTACTGCTTTAATACCATGGGGTCAAAAAAAAAAATAGATCTCGAGCAACAGAAAATCTCCTAGGCGCCGAAACTTGAAACGAACGTTCTTCGCACCGCTCAAATTCACAAATATACAGTACACCAGAGGAGCTGACGAATGTTGCTCTTAGAACCGTAAGCTAACATTCAACATCCAAGAGCTATTGCAAAAATAGTGCATTCGCTTTGTTTCGCCACCGCCACCCGTTTGTCAGCTGCCAAAGCATCTGCGAACCGCGCTCGGGTCGCGATAGATGAAGCTCACTCTCACCTATAGCCCACCCGTCGCTCGGTTCCGTGGATATCCCGTGGAAAGCCGGCTTAGGGCCAAGGGTAAGAAAAGGGTTTTGCACTGCATTTGGCGGTCGGGACCTTCAAAAGGGTCAAAATCAAAGGCATCGAAATCAAAGGGCGCTCGGGGCGAGGCTGTCAGGTTTATTCGCCCGTGAAATGTTTATTTCACGGCTCTAAGGCTAAGGACAACACAAGTTCTAAGGCTGTTACTTATTGCGCCATATGGATCAGCAGCGCAGTAGTAGCAGTCAAAGCGAGCGCGAAGCAACTCCTCAGAGTTGCTTACCTCCACGTGCACAAGACCACGTGACCACGTGACTCATGCTGTCAACACACACACAAACTATTAGCACTACTGAAACCCCCCCCCGATAGCGGAGAAAAAAAAACAGAAAGAGAGATTTTCACCAACGGCCCGTTTCGGTTCGATTCGTCAACGACTTCTGACCCGACTTCTGTCAACTGTTCGCCCACCACCCACCGCTCTCGCAAGCATTATGCTACATTGTTTCGAGGAGTCCCCGGTGTGTGTGGGGGGGTGCCACTCCTACTGTTCTTTTACCGCCACCGTTCGCGCTCTTTTGCTATTCATAGCCTTTATTCCTGATTTGTTTTCATTCAAATTCAATTGGGGTTTTATTCATGAATCGGCAGCGCATACCACCTCCTCCTCTTTCTCGTACACAGCCCATTTCATCCGCTAATAAAGTGACGTAGACCACCACCCGCCTGACTGGCCCTCCTGTGTGTGTGTGTGTGTGTGTGCTTTCATACGGGTCACTGATAAAGAGAGGCCCGAAATGCCTCCATCGGAAATGCCTGGTGGCCACCGCCGAAAAAATCGAGACTCCACTTGAGAAAATCTCGGCTCGGCACTCCACGAGCCTTCAGATAATAAATGATCCATCTCTCCTCCTCTCTCTGGCTCCCTCTCTCCCTCTCCCTCTGCCGGGTGAGTTGGCCCTGAAGCTGGTCGTCTGAAAATGTTTTACATATGCGTGCCTTGCGCTGCGTGCCGTGTGCGCGACACCCGTTTTATGGGAACTTTTTTCTCACTACTTCACAGTCGTCACATCTTCCTCCTGTTTTCCTCCTTCATTAGCCGCTGCCTGTATGGCCACCCAAGTCACACACACACACACAGCAAAGTGCGCCATCAAACATTGTAGTGTAGTGCTGCCGCCGCCGCCGAAATGTATCGTCCCGCCGTGAGAGCAGGCCGCTCCAAAGTGATTGGAAACAATTTACATACACATTAAATTACCCGCACCCCCACCCACACCCTGGACCCCACTCCCCCCCTCCCCTGCAAGTCAGTGGATTAGTTTTGTTACTCCGCCACACCACACCAAACGGCACCCGGGGCCGGACCGGAATGCCACGCGGGGCACGTACCATTTCGGGGGCGGGAGGGGGTGGGGTGGTACAAAATGGTTCCTACCCCCGACTCTTACCCCCCCCCCCCCCCCCCCCCGCGCTCCCGGAAAGATTAAAACCAAGAAAAAAAAAACAAAAAAAAAAAAAAGGGATAAGCCGGGGGGTGGGGGGGGGGGGGGGGGGGGGGGAAGGGCTGGGCGTAAGTGATGCGAAGCGATGCCTCGGAAGTAGTACTGCTGTCGGGCTGTCGGTGTCACCCTGTCGGTCCCTCCTCGCTGCCCTACCGTGGGGTATTCACTTTTAGTAAATCGAATAGACTTAGCCTTAGCGGCTCCTGCCCGCCTCCTGACCACCGTCGTCGTCGTCGTCGCCGTTCGCGCAATTGGTCCCCTCAACAACAGCAGAGAGAGAGAAAAGAAGAAAAAATGCCCTATAAGAGCAAAAAGTCCAAGCAAATAAACGACAATGATCCAAAAGGAAAACCAAAACTGCAGCGAAAGAAGTCAACGACGTCGTCGTCGTCGTCGTCGGTGGCGTCGTCGTGGCATAATCCGAATATTAAATCTTGTACACTCCGCTGGCCACGCACCACGCTATCGTGCGTTACAAGACCACGCCGAGGGCGGTAAGGCAAAGAGTTACTGCCCTGACGGACGGGATAGGTGACGGTAGCGACTCCACGAAGCCGAACTGTAAGCGAATGCCTGAGAACGACTTCAAGGTTGTTCAGTAAGTTCAGAGGGCACTGCTACCAACCCAAATTCAGTTTGTTATCTTGGTACACTCTTCATGTGAACGTGTATGTGAAGTTTCATTTTAATCCTTCAATTTGTTCTTTATCACTTCGACGTTTGTTCGACGATGTTATCTTTATTTTTTAAAAGCAAAGAAGCTTTATGAAGTACTAGGCTGTTCAATAAGTTCTTTGCCTTTGTGATATGAAAAACACATTTCTATGGTTTGAAATTCACTTTATTGAATCTCAGTATAGCCTTCCTGAACATCAATACACTTGATCGAACGAGACTTTAATTTAAGAATTCCGTCCCTGGAGCAAGGTTCAAAAAAACGTTTTCACAGCTGCTGTGACGTCAATATGTGAGGAAAAACCCTTTTCTCGCATGATTTATTTGGGTCTGAAAACAGATGCATGTCGTTAAGGGCCAAACCTGGTGAGTACAGTGGATACTACAACAATTCGAACCTTAATTCATGGATTTCTTCCATTTTGAAAATGCTCTAGTGAACAGGTGCATTGTTCCCTTTTTTAGCGAATGCGGCACCCATTTTGTACAGAGCTTTCTGAAACCCAATACTTCAGTCAAAATATTGTGTATACTGCTCAACGAGATGGCTAGGCCTTATACTAAATCTCTTTCAGTGATTCAATGATTTTCCAATACGATATTCTGTATTTTTTCTACGATTTCCTTGAAGGCTACTACGAACTGCCTTGAAGGCTACTACGACCGCGTTTAACGACTCAGAAACCCTCTTTTTAATGTACTAACTGAAGGCGAAGAGTCTTTATACACTTTCAACATTCGTTCATAAATCTCCTTTGCTTTTCAACTATTCAAAAATAAAAAATTAATCACTGTACGGTACTTGGGGTTTTGGAAAGGTTTTAAAAGGTGAAAAGGGAAAATACTGTGACATGTCGATACTAAATGGTTTGTAAAAAATAAATTAAGCGACCGATTGAAATGAAACTTCACATACGTTCATGTGAAGAGTGTACCAATACACAAAAAAAAAAAAAAAATTAGGCTCGTAGCAGCGCCCTTTGTTATCAAGCCAAATAACTTATTGAACACACTAGTATATAAGGACTCTCGCCTTCAATGCCATCGATTTTAAACATCGTTATACAAGCCTTATAGACGATCCACGTCAAGGACGTCCAAAAACACCAACAACACCGGCTAATCAAATAAAACCAATCAACAAGAGGCTAAAGAGTGGTGTGAACCTGGTTCTTGAGCTCCGAAACCAGCCGAAAGCCGTGTTAGCATCAGTTTTTTTTTGCTATGCGAAAGGAAATGTTGTAAAAAAAGTCCCGGTTTACTGAAGAATAAAATCCTTTTCCACCAGAACAATGCCGAACCAAATCGGGCCGAAGTTTGAATTGTTCGAAGCATTCCAACCGGATTTGGGCGTCCAGCGACTTCCATCTGTTTCCAGACCCAAACAGATTCATGCGTAATTTAAAACCCTCACTCAGATTCTCACTGCTGGGGATGGAATTGGAATCACGTATTCTGGTATTTCAAACCATAAAATGTTGTTTTTTTTTCTTATCGAACCACAAAACTTATTGAACAACCCGGTACTGCTACTGCCGGTACGTGGGATAGACGTGCTGTTTTGACGTGCTCTCACCTTGGGATGGTTGTAAATTATTTGCGGTCCGATTGATAGATACATTTGCTGGAACTTCGGAACTTTAATTAATTGTTAGCTCATTGAATTGTGTTCATTTTTGGGTGTTCGGTTTCGGCAACTGTTTCCCCACTGACTACCCCCAATCGACTACTGATCCGTGTGTTTCATCGTTTCACTTAATTCTTTTCTATTGTCACCTCGTATGTGCGGGATTGCGTGAGGTAACGAAAGGAGCCACCGGAAGGAAATGTGTGTGTAGTTGTAAAGTAGTTAGGCGTAGCGTAAAGTTAGGTGAGGAGAGCCGTAGTGGCCTAATGCGTTTACCCACCAGGGTTGGAAGTTTGAGTAGACAGAGAGAGACAGAGAGAAGTGGTGTGATTTATGACCGGTTTTACAAACGGTTCGAAGCGTAGTCGCAAGTCTCGGTTGCATTACTCGGTCTCGGGTGCTGGGTTGTTTCGTCTCTCCTGATTATGTACCATTCTGTTTTACGCGGCCCCGTGAGCCCCGTGTCCAGGTCCTGTTCCGGCCGATTCGCTCCGCCCGGACGGACGATCCCGGGCGCGCGCGGAAGTGTTGCCACCGTTATGATACTTCCGGCTCCCTGCTCCAGCTCCAGCTTCGGCTTCGGCTCCGTTGCTAATTGTTGTCTTTTCGGTGGACCGTCGCCACCGGGCCCCAACCCCGGCGGGCGCAGGGATGTCGGGCTAGGGAAGCTATTGGAAATCAGGAAAGTCAGGAAGAAACGCTCGCGTGTCGGAAGCAGGCTTAACTTAGGCCAGGTCGTTCGCCGTTCGCCGGTTCCTTCCTTCCGTAGTACCCTTGCCTTGCCGTACGCACTTCACTTCCGCCGTGGCCGCCGCCGCCGCGCTGCAGAATTGTTTCCGGCAATTTACCCCTGCGACCGGAACCGTCGGCGGAATCCTGCATTCATTCCCGATTGCGGGGTGGGGTGTGGGCGCATTGGCGGAGGGCGCAGTGAGGCGGAACGCGCACCGTCAACTTTGTTGCTGTCAAGCCAGCAAGTGACAGATTTTGTGCCGCTTCCGTGACTTCCGGCCCCGGCCGGGCGCACCGTAGCGCACCGCGGTTCAGTGCATTGTTGACATCCGCCGCCTCTGGTCGGCCGCGCGGCCCCGCGCCTAATGCCGGAACCTAAGGCTACCCCTATCGTCTGCGCTTTTCGCAAACCAAATCCGGGGTGAAGAAAAAAGGAGATGGAATGGAATAAAAATATATAAATATGTGTGTGCGATAATAAATTCACATGGAGCGCCGAGCGAGGAAGGGCCGAAGGCGACCTCTCCTGGAGGCGAGGGTCGCCGGCAAAAGGACTCGTGGCCGCGGGAAGTCGTCGGAAGGAAGATTCGTTCGGAAGGAACCCAGGGCGGATGTCTGTCATCTGCAAGCGAACAGGACGGATGATGATGCGGCAGAAAGAAGCGTACCCAACTGACGTTGCTCGATTGAATGGTTGGGGGGGGGGGGGGGCGTGGGGGATGTGGGTGCTGGTCGGCAAAGGGAGCGGGCTAGGAAAAGGCAACCGAATCCTACCTATCTACCTTGGAACTTGACAGTTTTTCTTCCGCTTTTCTTCAACTCAACACGCACTCCATAGTTGGTCCTTTTATGGTCCGGTTCTTCTTCCTGTCATGTTGTGTGCCATCCGACATTGGGCATTTGGGCATTGGAATTAAATGGTTTTGTTCGAATTCGAGCAGTCTAGACGAGCGATCAACGACCACAACATACCAACCATTTCGTAGTTTCAAAAACAAACTTAAAAAAAACTCATGAAAAATTAAGTTTTCAAATAAATATATTTTTTTATAATGAAATTTGTACTTTGTTATTTTGCGTGGAACAAAATACCGTTCAGATGGTCACCCCGATGGGATCTATGGCAACAGTAGATTCTGTTAAGATAATTTTCAATATCTTTGTGCCACATTTCGGGTGTTACCATAGACCATCTCTTGGCGAATGTTATTTTGTAAATGCTCCAAAGTTGCAAGCTTCTCAGCATAAACACAAGACAAAAGTCCATCGATTTTATCGTCAATTTTAGTCATTTTCGAAAAAATGAGGTCCTATGACGCCTCCGGCCTATAGAGTCACCTTTTCTGGACATAACGGCCCCTCTTCAATCGATTTAAGAGGTTTTCAGTGTCCCAGATGCGGCAATTTCGCTTCTTGACGTAGCCGCCATGTGAACAATGTGCCTCATCGCAGAAAAACGAGCGTTTGTAGTAAGTTTTAATAATTTTAACACGTTGTTCTGTTGATTGCTTTTCTAAAATGAAAGACATTCAGCTACTGGGTTGCTGTTATGACGTCATCATTTGATGAAAAACGCTTCTTACGCATGATTTTTTTTAGGGTCTGAAAACAGATGGAAGTCGCCAGGGGCCAAATCTGACGAATACGGTGGATACTCCAACAGCTCGAAGTTTAATTCATGGATTTTTGCCATTTGTTGCATTGGGTGCATCGTTCCTTTTCAAGCAAATGCGGCACCCATTTTGCACACAGCTTTCTGAAACACAATACTTCAATATGGGTTATGCTGCTCAATGAGATGGCTAGACCTTGTAATAAATTTCTTTCAGTGATTCAATGAATTTCCAATACGATATTGTGTATTTTTCTACGATTTCAGGTGTTGTGTCTGTCTGTCGACATTTTTTCGATCGTCTTGAAGGCTAGTACGACCACGTTTAAACTCAGAAACCGACCGTTTAACCCTCCAATTGAAGGCGAAGAGTCCTTATAAACTTTCAACATTCGTTCATAATTTTTGCTTGCTTTTAAACCTTTCAAAAATAAAAATTCAATCACTGCACGATGCTTGCTTGTTTCCGTTGCGAAAAATACTCTGATACGTCGATACTAAATCGATTCATGCTTACGTTCATATGAAGAGTGTACCAATATAACAAAATAAAATTAGGCTCATAGCAGCCCCCTTTCTTATCGAGGCTCCTAATTTATTTGAACAACCCAGTAAAAGCAAGCCACAATGGGTTGACAAATATGAATTTCGAAACCTGTAAAATGCCTGCCTGCAAGTGGCGGTCAGCGCTCTGGAACCGCGGAAATGGGAGTCATCCCGCAGCTCGCACGTACGTGACGACGTCCATTGCCCCCCTTTCCGCCCACCCGCGCCACACGTGATGATTGCGCATTAAACCACATGTTCATTGTTTCACCGTTCCGTCCGCGGCACATTTCCGCGTTGTAGTAGTTGCATCACCGTTCGTTCGTTCGAGGAAGTCTCGTCCGTCGCGTGCACTTTGTGTCCGTCTAGGAACACGTTTCGCGTTCATATTCGAAGAATCGGGTCGTCGGTTTGAACGCGGCGCTGACTACGGGCCGTTCGGATCGGGAGGGTGACTCATCGTTCGGCGGGACCTAGGGCGCACCCTTTCGAGAGAGAGAGAGAGAGAGAGAGGTACGCAGCAGCCGCTTTGTCTCGGCGCCGAGGTTGTTGCCGCGGGCCGGGTCCGGGAAGTGCGATAAATCAAAGGGCGATTTGACACGTTAATCATTGTGCGCAGCGCTCGTGCGGGGGGGAGGGGGGGGGGGGGGGGGTACTTTATCCGCCGCCGTCGCCGCCACCGCCAGAGAGAGTCCTGGAACACCTGGCCGATATTGTCAAACGCCCGGCGTCCCGGTTTCGCCCGGTTCTGTGAGCTGTGGGCAGGTTTTTTCCGGCTCTTCCTTTCCAACGACATCCGCCAGCACTCCTTCTCGCTCTCGCTCATCTCCTGCGGAGGGTTGAAGTACCCTGCCCACGGTCGTTTCCGTCGTCGTCAGGTCGATGGGGATGTACGGACGTGAACGATTATGCACGTGTCGGAAAAGCCGCACTTGGCTGGGTTCGGGTTTTTTTTTTCTTTCCGTGTGAGGTACGCTTCTCTATAAGAAAGGATTTCTCCTCCTCCCCCCACCTCCCTCTCTATGAAATTGAAAATATAAAATCGCTTCCTTGTTCCTTGGCCATACGAAGCACGTCCCGGACCCAGCGAAGGACTTACGGGCGTTACACTCCACGTGTAACTGCTGGTCAACGAACGGTTCCTCTTCTTCCGTTTCGTCATCACCGGGGGGGGGGGGGCGCGTTACGACGTGTCGCGCGAGTCCCTCGAGCTCCCCAAAAGGACATGATTGAATTTGGTAGTTCCACCGTTCCGGCACCGCACATACACAAACGGATGTAAAAAAAGGAAAACCGAAACGAAAACGATGGCAAAAGAAGAACCGGGCCGAACCGAAAAAAGGAGAAAAGAGAAAATAATAGAGAGAAGAAAGGAGAGCAGAAATAAAAAGAAACGACGAACCGACAAAGGCAAAAGAAGAGAAAAGAAAATGTCGTAGAAAGGAAAGGAAACGATGGACAGTTTGGAAGGGTGGAGGAGGGGGTGGGGGGGATGGGTGCACGTAATTGTTTATCACCCAGGACTCGACCTCGGCCACTCGTCGGAACTGGCCATTAAAAATTAGTCACCACAACAGCATCCCAGCATCCAACAGCAACATCCTGTTGTTGGTCTGCTTTTAATTCGAGCTTCCTCCCGTCGGCGTCTCCCACTCCCCCCCCCCTGCTCAGTTCGAGAATCCGTTCACCCCACCGGCGCGACCGCCACGCACCGTCAATCCATTCGCTAAATTGGAAATCCTGCAAGCGATCCTTGCCCAGCGGCGGCGGCTGTCATACGCGAAAACGTGGTGTTGGCTTGAACGACGACGTCAACCCTCGCGCTCGCGCTGGCACTATTTGCAGTTGACAGATAGATCATGGGCCGCTCGCACCCCAACCCCGACCCCGTCATCCACCAAATCTGTTCACTTTGACGGAAATTGGCTATTGGGAAAAATGGCTATTGCCATCATTATCATCGTCGTTGGCGTCGTCGTTGGCGTCGTCGTTGTCCTTGGCGCGGAACGTAATGATGACAACAACCAGCGGCGGCTTGCGGCTTTCGACCGGAGAACGCGGCGTAGGCCGGCGGCAGTCGCTTTCCCCTGCCGTTTCCCTGTGCCGGGGAAGGTAAACACAGATATGCTTATGAGTCCCCCGAGCGAGCCTTGGTTCACCCGTTCTCGGCTGACGTAGACTACAACGAATATGATTTTTTCGTGTTTTCTCTCTCTCTCAAATGGCTGCTACCCGGTGAGTCGCGGATCGCATTATGGACCGTGTTTCATTCAGGGCACTGAGTTGCAGGTGATGTTGGATATTGGTACTGGCTATCGAGAACATTGCTCCTTGAAGTTCACAAAATCCACTGGAAGATTCAATCCTATCCAGTGAGGGATCGGCTTGGGGATTGACACTGTTGGTGTCGACAATTGCAGTGTCAATCTAGAAAGATAGCAAAAAACAAAGATAGGTCTACTCAGAAGTGAAGTCAATGAACATGATTCTGAAACTTGGTCGCTCCATTGACTTGACTTGACTTGAAGACTTGATGCAGTGGCATCTTCACCCCAGAATCCTGGCACCTGAGCCCCGAAAAAGTTGATCCACCAGGGGAATTTCTTTACCAGTTGCGAAACAAGCCGGTTGTCGGACCAGACTCCTAAAAGCCCTACCTACTCGGTGATTTCTATTCTCGACTTTGTAAAGGAGCAGATCGAACCGGGGGCGGTATAATTCTGACAGTATATGATTGAATGTCGGGCGATGTAGCTGCCACTGTAGCTGCTCGTGGCTCCTTAGGGTACTCTGTTTTCCTCAACTTCCAGGGAGATCTGGTCTGTCCACGTCCACAATCCCAAGACTTCTAGGACTTCAGCGATTCTTCGTGTTGGGCGAGCGATTCTTCATCGAATCGACGACTCCAACCACGCCTGAGTCGATGCTGCACGTTGGATGTCCATCTACATGCCCTGCTTGGTCGAGTGGTCTCGATGATCAGTCAATGCGTGATCTCCAGGAGTTTGGGAGCCCACGTATCCAGGAGCTTCAGGAGGCGTCGCTTCCTAACCCATTACAGCAATTGTTGCAACTGCCAGAAATGATGTCGGTTCGCGATTTACTGTGTTTGGGGTTTTTTGGACAGACAAAGAAAGAAAGCCGAGAGATCCAACAGAGCGTACCCTACAGGTGAGTGCCCAGACTGGACGGCGCCAAAGACCTAGTAGGCCCACTTGGGCACTGGAAAAGCCACGCATCCACGCATCAGTCCTTCATCGCCGGAAGGCCTTCATGTCCGCCACATGGTGCTGAGCGGCGAGGGGATGGAAATATGGAATGCAATAAATTTACAGCATACGTGACTTCCGGGTTGGCGGGGCGGGCCCCGTCGCGCTCCCGCTCGCGTTCTGCGGCCAAAAGAATTTGTCGTGCCCCTGCCGCGGCGCTGGCAGGCAGGGCGCAATCTTGAGAG
Source organism: Anopheles cruzii (assembly GCF_943734635.1). Lineage (NCBI taxonomy): Eukaryota > Metazoa > Arthropoda > Insecta > Diptera > Culicidae > Anopheles > Anopheles cruzii. The sequence continues at coordinate 6,633,543 of NC_069143.1, forward strand.
GGCACCGCGCCCCGGACCGCTGCTACCCGGCCCCCGGGGCTACAGTAGATTCATTAGCAAATTGACAGGTTAGATGAAGCCCGGCTTTATCTTCGTCCCCTTCGACGCACGGCGAAAGCAGGGCAGGTTTGAGCCGTGCTTGCCGCGGGGGCCGGGGAGGAAAGTTAATGGAGTGGTAGTAGGTGGCGGTGGTAATGTTTGGCAAGAGTAAAGAGCCACCACCAGCACCACGCGTGCCGCACGGCCCTCTGCTCTGAGGCAGCAGAGTGACTTTTGAGGTTTTTTCCTGCATTCCCGCTTTGCTGCTGGAAGCTTCCGACCGGACCCAGGACGTTCCGACATTGCGAACTCCGGAGCGCACACACACACACGCGCACATTATAAGATGCCGCACGCGAGATAGCTAAGGGTTGCCCGGGTGAGTGGTGAGTGTTTCCTCCGCAAAACGATTCTTCTCTAGCACAGTATTACGTCACGCCAAGCCGGAATCTGAACGGAAAAGACACGCAAAAACAAGAAATGGGTCGTCGAATCGGTACTTGGCCCTTCCATGCAGCAATACGCGCTATTACGCTGCCTGTCAATTGGGCCGTTAGCCGATGTATAGGGTAGTCCATCTAGGGTTTTGGATTCCGGGAAGTCCAAGGGCGTCCAAGGGTCCAATTCTTCGTTGCGGGTGCATTGGCTTCTCTTGCACGACGTGTAGCCGAACCCAAAATACAATAATTGTGCTTATTACCCCGGGAAGAAATGAGCTTTTCCAATTACGTACAGTCTGAGTTGAAGACTCACCACTTTGAAAATAAGTTTTAAATATTTGCCAATTTTCGGCGAGCGTTTAGCGTCCCATTTCCCGTAGATGTCAAAGTGTTTACAATTACGATGAAGTTTGTCGTTTTAAAAGTCAACCAATAGGTAGTTTAATATTCAAACACTTGATGGATCACACCACACCGGGTTGGCACTCCCGGGTCCTGGCTGACGTCCGAGCCAGTGTCGGGCACTTGGGCATAGAGCAGTTGTCAGCAACGTCACCCACAGGGAGAGAGAGAGAGAGAGAGAGAGAAAGCACTCCATATAATAAGCGACTCCGGTTTTCGCATCTTTGTAGCGCGTCACGATGGTGGCTGAAGGACACCTATGGATGGTGACACTTCGACACTTCTCGACGCCACTTGACGACGACGCCCCGACGATGACGGCGCACTGGGCTCGGGGCTCTGGCTCGCTCAGGGTTTCGGTTGGGTTTGGGCCCAAGGGTCCAAAAGCTGTACCGGTGTCGGAAAAATCACGTACCGCTTCTTTGCTTTATTAATTACTTGGCTTTGTATGTTTAATTTCTGCGAGACTGTCCGCAGCCGGCCGCAGCTTTCCCGTCCGACTACTTCCCGGGTGCTACTACTGTATTTGCCCTTCGTGGGAAACGGTCGAGCCGAGAGATTCCCGGCCCGACTGCGTTGGACCTGTCCGCCGTTGGAAGCGCAATCAAATACAATCAACTTTACAATTAATGCCGCGTCACCGGCGGGCCCTCGAGGGCCCGGGAAAATTACGCAGCCAGCCAGCCAGCCTCGGCGTTGGCGCAGCCACTCGGCCTCGGACTCGGCCTCGGCCAATAAGTGCGCCTTCCTTGCGCCTTCCTTAATCCCATTTTAAAAGGAAACGTTTTACTGTCTTCAATTGCCGCTGCCATTTCAGGCTGATTAATAGGGAACTAGACACCCGGACACCCGACACGCGCGCGCACGCCCGAAGGGAGCAGTGTGCGGTCGTGCGGTGTCCTCGGTGAGGCTAGCAGGTTGGTCCGTAAGTTCTAGCGGCTTCAGCTTGATCCCTTCCACACGCATCACATGCTCAGTGTGACCAAAAAATATCGGGAATGGTCTTATCCCTTGAAAAATCTTTCTTCATTCCTCTAAATCTATGCCGTTACCTTTAAAATTGATGTCTGCCTATGTCTATGTTGGTTCCAATTTCAATTCCAGTAAAACGGTGCGAAATGTTCGTCTTAGGATTTTTTTCGGATTGCCAGAAGTCAGCTGGTGCTAAGTCCCGGTGAGGTACGATGGTTGCGGAACACTAAAATGTCATGCAACGACATCACGTTTTTTGGCACCAATCGACACTACAGTTTTCTGATGCCGAAATGGTTACTCAAAATGGTTCCCACTAGCCTTTTTGATATTGCAACAAGGGCAGCAACATCTAGGACTGTCAATCGACGATTTTGGAGCAACAATTCATTGATTTTATTGACGCTTTAGAGCTCATCACTTGTTGTTGATCCTGTCGTCCTGGCCGTGTCTCCTTCTTTAATGCAATATTTTCAACCATTTTGTCAGCCGAAATTTTATTGGACAACTGGAAAGCTTCGAGTAAAGGCTGCCTAAAATTGACTGTTCCAATGTCAAATGTTCCCTGAAACCAAATGTGTCCGTCGCTGTTGGCGATATCCTGGCACGGTTCGATCCCACCCAATCCCAAATTCCCCGTATATCGTTCAGTTCCCCAACAGTAATACTTTGCGGTGGGAGGGTTTCCCTGGGGGAAACTCGGGAAAACTCGGGACAACGAAACACCTGGCAGGCAGCCCGGAACTTTCGGATCAACCCATCATTTTTTTTTTCTTCTTTTTCTGTGGCACTTAATCCACTCGTGTACGAAAGGGGACCGGCCCAGGCAAGAAGCGGCCGGGAACGGGGAACGGGGAACGGTGGGTGTTCTGATATGGCCTTCCCTTCTCCACAACCCCACCCCGCCCTCCCATGGGGCGTGCCCCCTTCGGAGTGCACGGATCACGGAAAAGAAAACGGGAGAATGTGGCGATTTTTCAGACGATTGTGCGGCTTTTACGTGAGCACACACACACGTGCCGCACGGATTGTCGCACACATCATAAAAGTCCGAAAGGCCGAAGCGCCCGGGCCGGGGAGGGAAGGTCCTGCGAAAGCGATCCGGTTCGAAGGAAGGAAATTTATGTGCTTATCGTTATCTTTATTGCCTTGTCGGTGGGATTTCTAGCTTTCTACCGCGTCCCCTCCACCAGCAGCCCACCCTTGGCTCGGTCGCTGTCTTCCTTCGCAGTCTTCGGTGTCTTTGTCTTGTCTGCGTCCCACCGTGTCCGAAGCAGCAGCGGCAGCAGCCGCAGCCGCAGCCCGCAGTATCGGCGAGATCGGCCGGCGAGAAGCCCGAGAGTCGAGCCGAGGATGACGGACGCATGATTGTCCACCCTTGCCCCTTCCGGGGGGGTGGGGTCGAAAAGGCCGCCCGGAGAAAAAATCGAAACGAGGAAAAACGGTGCGCCAAAGGGTGGTGGTGGTGGTGGTTCGTGGCGTGGTTCGCACAACCTTCCGTTCCGCTTCGAATGATCATAATTCATGCTCAACTCGGTGCGCGCCCCGTAGCCGGCAATAGGGGTCGTGGCCGGCCGTTTCTGATTTCCACACATATGCGTGTGTGTGTGTGTGTGTGTGTGGTGGCACTCGGTCCAGCAAGGAAAGACAGAAAGAGAGAGACAGAGACAGCGATGTCATGACTCCTGACTGATGAGTTTCGATGCGGGCCCGATCCGAGGAGGGATGTGGCTGAAAGGAGTAATGGGAGGGGGTGGTAGGGGGCGGTAGGGGGGGGGGTGGTCAAAATTGGTTTGACTTATTCAGCAAACCACCTCCTCACACCGGATTGCAACTGATAATTCCACACACTCGACCACTTTCAGGTCCGGCTTCGCCAGAAGTCGCCGGAAAATCCCGGAAGTTCCGGCCAAAAGGAAGCCACCGACACGGGCGCGCCAAGACCTGGTTGGTGGCAAGGACGTGGTGGTGGTGGCGTGTAACGGGTGCGTGGTTCCACTGATTAACTGAAGGGAACTGACCGGAACAAACCGACCCTCCCTCATTCGTGAGCAGGAGCGTGATTCATATTTTGGTCACAGAGACACACAGATACGCTGTCACATCGATATTGTCACCGCATGCCTTAAAGGCAGCACAGGCAGGTTTACCTTGTAAAAAGAATCCACGACAAGCCTGGGGGCTAATTTTCCTTACCCTATGATTTAGTTATTTATTTGTTTATCACAAGAAATAGTCAACGGGCAACGTAGCTGTCGATTGACAGCTTCATATAGCACAGAACTAGAACTAACACTGACACTAATCACAAACTGGCCAAACGAGCGCAGAAGCTAGTAGACATGAAAGAGAAATGAAAGTGACATGTCAAAAAGTCAAGAAGTGCCGAAAACTTGTTCCCAACTTTATTTCTTTCTGAGTTCCACGTCAGTTCGTAGCCTCAAACATGCTTGGGCAGAAGCAGAAAAGCAGAGAAAGAAGCGTCGGCGAGTCGGGATTCGGGAAGTCAAGATCTTGGGTGCGAAAACAGCTTGAACCGGCCGACTACGATGCTCGAGTGATTGAAGCCCAATCCTAGTGAACGATCCTAGAACCTAGAACCACAACGATCCTAGTGAACCTGCTTTGTAAGGCCTCAATGCGATCATTTCTCACGCTGATACTGCGAATGCCACACAACACAAGCGCATAACTTTTAGACACATAACATTCCGGAACTCAGAACTCATGTGAATAACAAAACCTAGCCTAACCTAAGTCACAGAAGAACCAGTGCGGTAAGATAATAGGAGTGAGGTCTTCCTGTTTGAAATATGACGCTACACTTACTGACATCAAGAAACATATTGCTACAGGCACACCGCTGAACTGAAAGCGATCAAGTAATGCTTGCAAATGAAGACAGACGGGGTATGTACTACAGACACAAACAACTTGAGATCGTCAGCATGAAGTACTTCAGACTCGGGCAGAATCCTAAGTGTTAGATCCTAGACGAACAGCAAAAACAAGACCAGCAAGACCTTGCTTGGGGAACGCCCGAGACATTTGAGGATATGCTCTGATTAATCGACCAACACGAATGACACCCATTGTGTGGGTTTCAAGGTCAATCTCTGATGTGAAACTGATGTTCTGAGCGGGACGAAGCCGTGTTGCTCGGTCAAAGATGTAAGATTTAGACCGCACTACCGCAGGTGTCACAACTATTAACTTTGACACAGAGACAAAACCTTTGCGACATGATTTGCTCAGCAACATTGTACCAAGACAGCATTCTGTCTAGGATTAGAGTCTGGGTGAAATGCCCGGCAATGAGCACCTGGACCCAGGAATCTTTCTCGATTTACGAGGAGCTCTGTAGTTGGTGAAGTCCTGCCCAAACAGGGTTCACGGCCGCCAATGTCCCACGTACGTCAGTCAAGTCTCACGGTGCTTTGTGTAGCCAACTTCGATGGTTGCAATTCTTCACAGTGTCCGGTGTACCTCTAGGCATCCGGCGTCCCGCTTTCTCCCCCGCCACCTAGTAGGTCGGATAGCTGTTCGGTGTGGCCAAAGTGATCTCGTCGTCGTCGTCGGACGTGTGCAGTCCGCAATTCTTCCTCCTCTACCTAGGGCGGCCGCGAGTGGCCGCGGCCTCGGGGTGTAATAGACGCCACCTAATCGGCGTCTACGCTATGCGCGGTGAGTAGAGCGCGGAATGTGGGTGGTATGGTGGGTGGGTGGGTGCAGGGAACGGGAGGAGTGCGCGAGGCGCCCACCAGCGCTCAAGTAGCCGCAGCCACGTTTCGGGGAGCGTCATCATCCGCGTGAGGGAGACACCGAGGGTGGGCGGAGAAAGTGGTGTGGGGTTGAGGGGGCAGTTAACGAGATTTGTGTCGCACCCGTGATGGTGGTGGGGGGGGGGGGGGGGGGGGTAGTCGCACCCCCCCGCCCTCTCTCTCTCGCACTCTCGCGCGCGTCGTTGTCGCCGATTAATTAGTCAAAATGATCCGTCAACCACCGGCCGGCGCCGCCCGGTGTTGCCGAGTGGGTGGCAAGGGAGGTGGGCGCTTTGGGCGGTTTTGTCGGCGGCTCACACACACACGCACACACACGGAGGCACGCGCACATGGCGACATGGCGACGGCCGCGGAATGCGCGTGTGAACCTCTGCCTACTGCCGATTACCTTACTCTATATATTTCGCGCTCGACCTTAACCACTCTCCCCTCCCCCTCCACCGGCCCCGCGTCTACTCCCCCAGACCTAGCTCCTCGCTCTTGCGGCCAGAAAAATCGCACGGTGGCCAGCCGGTCGGTCGGTTGGCGCCAAGTGTCAATCACGGGCCGACGACGGTTGACAAGCGGCGCCCGCGCGGTTGCGTGAAAGGAGGTCGTACCGTGGGAAGGTGTGAAATTGCTGGTGGGTGGGGGGGGGGGCGACACCGTGCACCGTGTTTTGAGAGGATCTCGGATCTACCTGAGGTGCGATGTGATCGGTGGTCTCGGGGCTAGCTGTTGTGTTAGGGTTTTCGGGTGAGTTTGAGGTGGGGCCGATTGCTAACTGGCTGCCAACAACACGCTTGACATCCCCCCCCCCCCCCACCACGACCCCTACCCCCTGCGTAGTACTTCCGTTGCGGCGCGTGGGGTCGTCTTGATTGCGCGGCTTTTAAACCTCGGTCGTCTCAGGATGTCAGCGCGAGCGACCTAATTATTGAGCGACGGAGCCACGGGAACCGGACCTTACCTTACTTCGCTGATTTCATTATTATCACTAGGTCGGACTATAAAGGGTAGCTACATGATAACACACACTATGATGAGTAGGGTGGTAAGCAAAATGCCACAAACGAATGAGGGACCCGTTTTAGTCCGATGTGCTCATTGCGTATTGCAACATTTTGTGGACATGTACAGTGGATAGCGAGTAGAAGTTTAGCTACTGAACTTTTGAATAATATGTGAAAATACGAGAATACGTTGAAGTTGGAAGCTTGAAGTTTTCAAATTTTCACCCCAATTTCCTTCGTTTTGCTCGCTGATAAAGCAACGAGAGTAAGTTTGCTTATTTATGAGCAATGATAACGTGATTTTTTGACATGTTTTCATATTAAAAATGCAAAATTATTGCTGAGAAATGCACGGTAAAAAGCTACAAATATTGTTAACTAACCGATGAAGAAAGTCGAATGGTAATTAATATGATTGTTGTGAGTGAGGCAGCAGTCGGTTAAATAATCGAGGGTTGTAGAAAACTGAAGGTCGCGTTCATCGTATTAAATCTCGGGTGTTTAAGAAATCAATACCGAAACGATTTGGCAGACGTATAATGATATCTTCTCCATAAACCCTTTTCAAAAATCCGCCAAAACTATTCGACGAAAACAAAAATCAAAATCTGATACTAGTTCCGTCAGATCTGCATGTCTCTCGACGTAGTCTATAGGATGCAGACAAACCTTGTCTTGTTTCCAAAACAATCCGCACCCATAACTAAGGCCAATTTAAAAAAAAAAAATTTTTATTATTCTTGGTAATTTAATGATACTTTTTTGTATAACTCAACTATCGTTATAAATACGGCCTGGTCCGTGCTTCTAAGATTAAAAAGAAAAAAAAACTATCGTTATGAGGAGTTGGTATCAACATTAGGAAACCAATTCCAGGGATGCTTTATTTACATGAAGCCTACAAGTTGGTGACCTTTCCTGTTCGTGGTGAGTCGAACCCTGGCTAAAACTTGAGGAAAGCATAAATCGATCATGAATGAACATGTCTTATTGGTGAAGATTTCACCCTACAACAGGATAGTGCAATAGGCGGATAGGCGGATAAGTGGAATTTAGCTTGTTCTAAAAATGTACTTCAGCTTGATGTAAAAACGTACTATAAATAATTTCCAAATATAGCAAAACTATCATTTACACTTTTTATATCACGTTTTTGATTGATTTTTGATTGACTAAAGTAAATTTAACATCCTAGTTTTTCGTAAAATCATTTGTGCTTTTGAACTAAACTTCTTTTCGCTATCCACTCGTATCTCTTTACGTTCGGTCGATTCAGTTCGATCCAACTAATTTTTTACGTCTTAAAGGCCCGGCAAATAATCTTTCTCTCTCTCTCTCTCTCTCTCTCTCTTGCTCACACCCTTATCTAACTGGCGCCGGAGATCGAAGGAATTGAAATACTGATCTGGTAAAGTTCCAACCTAAAGTAAGGTGGCTGTTCCGGTCCGGGACTCTGCACCTAGAATGTCGCTGCGATTGGGCGCCGATGGACCCGATATTTGACGTCCGATGGCCTATCCCTAGCCTGAGGAGGCCTAGCGTACCACCATTCCCACCTACGGAAGGCAAAAGAGGTCCCCCCCCCACCGTGCAAGTATATCGCACTCTTCACTGGTTGGGAAAGTAAAAATTCAATTCAATTAAACATCTCACACCGAATTGGCACGTGACAAACAAGCACGCGCGATGAAGATCTGTGTGTGCGTGTGTATGTGTGTGTGTGTGTGTGTGTGTGTGTGTGTGTGTGTCGAAGAACGGCACGCCATTCAGACGACGTCCTGAATGCGCTTTAAGGGGACGCGAGCTCAATAGCGCTACAGGTCCTTCGGTGGAATGAGTTAAAATCTATTTTGTTACATCACAACCCTGGCCGTGAGCTGCAGCTGGCTGGTGTGGGATGTACTTGTTGTACCACGGACGAGCTTACACGGCATTCCCCAGGCCCCTGCAACTAATGCTATCAAAACCGCGCCGTTCCATTGTCACACACTGTCGTCAGGGAAGGTTGGAAAGGTTGCTAGATGGAGGCCCCTTCCACAAGACTATTCCAACCTTGACTCAGGTTGCAAGTGCCGGTGAACTCACGAAAACCGGGGATCGTCCGTCAAACGGTTCCCGGGTATCCAACAACCTAACCGTTTAGAGCGAGTGACCATTTTGTTTTGTTTTCGACGAATCTTCGACGACCGAACATCAGTTCCGCCGAAAAGGGGAAAATACGAGGGCTGGGCTGGGGCGTTGGCTGACATTTTCGAGCAGTTCGAAAGCCGGACACTCGCCGGACGCTAAGCTCCACGAAGGGAGCCGATAATTGGTGTGCCGTCGAATCTCTGTCCTTCCGCGAACCGGTCGGTCGGTCACCGGTGGTCACCGGTTTATGGTTATTGGCAAATCTAGATAAATCAACTAGCCAGCTGCAAGCATGGTACTTATTCGCTTCGTGCGCCTTCTCCGGCGAGCAGATGCTCTCCGGTTACTTTTTGGTGCAGGCTACGAAAGTCAATGGAGAACACGGAAAACCGATTACCACCACTATTTATTCCCCGTCTCTTGGTTTGGTCTCTTCTTTCTGCTTCCTCGGCTTCTGTTCTTTCATTATTCTGCTCTTGTTCCCTTTGGCTCACTTGACAGCGAACGGGTTGTGTGTTGGAGTTGAAAAACCCGCACCTTGCGCGCTCGTGTGTGTTGGTGTATTGGCAGCTGAAGCACGAAGTAGTCTCCCCCGTGGGGGGGCAACTGTTTGAAGATGGAAGATCGTTTAAAACGTAACTTCAGACATCGCCTTCAGACACATAAATGAACGGCATCATATGCATAATACGCTTGCAAGACATACAGGATTCATTCATTACATTTTTTATGATAAACAATTTTGATCAAATGTCCACCATGGCTGGCTTAGCGGTAGCCAATTCGATCGATCTATTTTTGAGTAGATTTTCGACTATTTGTGGTCTTATCTCGGCAATGGAAACGTGAAGTTCTGTGTTGAAGTCGTCAATAGTTGTTGGTTTGTTCACGAAACATAAAAACCGATTGTGGCTGTCACTGTATCGCTTATTAATATAGCCACTCCAAATATCGTATCGTTCGAGTTGAAGACCTACCCTCTTTGGAAATAAGTTTTTACTTCGGATGTTTCCCAATTTTCTGCAACCAAAATTGTATTTTATACAACTAAAAAAATTAACTTGATAAAATCCTAAACCTGCTTACTTATTAGAGACGAATGTTAAGCTATTGCAGCTCAAAGTCTCTATAATCGACAAGAAAAAAAAAAAAAAAATCTTACTTATTGCCTTTTGGGCGGAACAAAGTTCGCCGGGTCTGCTAGTAAATGTAATGAATGAACCTTTCGAATGAATGTTCAAGCATCGAAAACTATTAAGCCGTTTTTGTTTTATAACACAATGAAAAAAAAAACTTATATGGATCACCCTGTAGAAGTCTACTGATTGACGATTGAGCAATTTGGCCACAGTAACGAACCATCTTATTCACTCATTATCCGTTGGCTACTGGTCGTTGTCCTGCGCCATTCTCATGACATGACCAACCCACCGGAGTCTGGCGATGTGTATAAGCTGCACGGCAGTCAGGTCGTCGTACGCTCCCAAAAGGGTTTCATCAGGTTTGGACAAACTGAAACTGAAATGATAAAGGTTCTCGACAGCGAAATGCGAGCGAAATGGTTTGCGAACTCTAAATAGGTGAGGCTTGAGTCAAAAGTCTTGACGCCCTTTCTGGTAGCGAAGCGATCAGATACCTTGCCATCCATTTCCATTCTTGGCTTGTGACGCCGTCCGAAACTAGTCAGTTAGTAACGTACAAGTTTACTCTGGTTATTCGGAGCGGCTAAGATCCCTTAGACCCGCTACAACGACGCCTACATATGGCCCAGCGGCAAATTGTCACGGAAACCCATGCCCATGCACCTTGTTTCGTGAGAACCATTTCGAACGAGCTACGGGCAACGCAATACTCCACGGTGCTACGAATCGGTCACGCTCGATTAGTGGAAAAAGGGGTATGGTGGTGAGGAGCGGGTGTCGGGATGTTGTAAACGAGCTGCCGAGAGTCGTGTCCCACCCCCAAGGCGTCCACCCCCGGACGGCGCGACGTCGAAGGACTTGGCGCAGCGCGATGTGATTAGCATAAACATTTATTTATCTGAATTTATTTTTATCTATAGATTAAATTCCAGCGTATCGTCGCTGCGGCGCTCGTGTGTGCGAATCCGCCCCGGCCAGGGTAGGTTTTATCACTGACCCCACGGCAGGGGCGCTGTTTGCAACGGGAAGAGTGATGACAGGGCCGAGCGGAGTCAGCGGACCAGCGTTGCTCAGGCGTCCGGATATGGCGACCGTGATATTTCTTCTTCTATCACTTCCCGCTGGTTTACATACGCGCGTGTTGGGAGCAGCGACGGGGCGGTCACACACACACACGTAAGTGGAAAAAATTTGAAAGTTATTGCATATTCAATTGACAGGTTTGTTGTTCCTAGGATCAGGGGTAGTTTTTTTAAATTTCGGTCGTAATTTTCGGGTTGTCTCCGCGGTGCGCTCGGGGCACGCTTTCGGTTGGGGTGACCTCAGAGGTTGGAGGTAGTATTGGTATCCCCCGCTACGATACGGTGTGTGTGTGTGTGGAGGGAGGCATCGCATTACTATGCATGATATTTTGCAATCAATCGTAAGGACGCCGTTTGAACAGATTTTGGCGCCGGTGAAGATACTTTAGGTTGCTAACAAATAACCGAGACGCTTCTTCTTGGAAACGCGAGACAGTGAAAGAGAGTGTGAGAGCATGAGCGAAAGGAAAAAGCGTTACTGAGCCCGCCGTGATCCGGGATGAAATTGAAGGGAATCGCGCTAGTTGACACATCTGTTAGATACGGCCTACCACCTCCTTGTTGGCGAATCGTCGGCGAAAATCGATCATGACGCTCGATACAATACCACTGGTAGTACTGGAACAGCTCCGTTTCGCTTTGGTAGAAGCAGATAGAAATTAGTTGAAAAATTTGGATTTTTAAATATAGTATAATTTTTGTGAAAAGTTTACTTGGAATCTTTTAGCGCTAATGCCATTTCATCCAAGGACCAACCGCCGCTTCGTCATTGCCATGGTTTATTGCCAATTATGATGTATTTATTCCGGATTGGTTAATCAGCAGAAATGGTGATATGAATTGGCCTCCAAGAAGCTGCGATTTGACACCATTAAACTACTTTCTTTGAGGAGCGGTCAAAGATAAATGTAACGCGAACAATCCAGGAACCCTTGACGACCTCAAGACCCAAATTCAAAATGGCTATTAACGAGATAGAAGCACCAATAATCGAAAATGTGCGAAGCCAGCCGTGGTGGACATTTGACAGAAAGTATGTTTCACAAATAAATTTCCTCGATGAACCTTTCAAATAAAAGTTCAAGCATCGGAAACTATTAAGCCAAATGAAAAAAACAAATCCTATATGGACCATCCTGTATATTTGTCCGCTCGTCTTACATACTGTATAGCGTGATATTTCCACTGTGACTGGCATACTTATTGTAACTATACTTACCGATTGCCATTTAAAACCCACACTTCATGGGATATTGATATTGAATGTTAGAATAAAATACTATATCCCCACGGGGTTAGTCAGAGTTACTTTATTGTCTAAATTAATTTAAGTAATTTTAGTTTTCTCAATCCAAGCACACCATGCAGTAATGTGATCTTGGTGCCACGGCTACTAATCGCGCTCGTCGAATGTTTCCTTTTTATCTTTTTAGCTTAAAGTAAGTTTTGCCGCGAAACCAGCGAAGGCCAGGAAAAGCCTAGCTTAAGGTCTGAAATCTGGGAAAATAAGTGATTATTTACTGATTCTGGAATACCTGGAATTAACCAGGATCGCCTCGTATTCTATCCGCCGAAATTTGGCAACGCTACTTGGCTCATCATTGGCTAGCTTATCAAACCTCGGATCAAAAAGTCCTCGGAATTTATCAGTAAAAGTCAGTATGGTCTCCATGAAAGCAGTCCCTATCGACTGCAACGCACTTATGCCAACGCTTGTTCCAGACCTCAAAACAAACGTTTTTAAACTCTGTGTTCTCCATTTGGGCCATCTTTGAATTTCTCTCGGTTGCTGAATCCACGCTGATCCACGGATTAATTCATGCAAACGTCTCAAAACACCCAAATAGTGCTCCTTCTAGACCGTCTTATTTTGTGGCAAGAATTCACTATGCACCACGCCGTAGTGATCCATGGAAGCCGTGAGCAATCCCTTCTGTTTCGACTGGAACGGTGTGCTGTTGCGATGTGGATTTATCCTAGTTAATGGATTGTTTCTTTCACGGTCAGTTGTATGTCGTCTGTTATGTCGAGTTGGAGAACCGTCAGATTTGTCTGACTGTCCCCAGCTGCAGGAAAACCCCAAAAATAAATGCCAATGAAATGAACATAGATCAAGGATTTTCCTAATAAACTTTCCTGTTCAATGGAACCAAAAGAAAATCGCCCAATTCTTTGACGAAACTTCTTAAAATCGGGACCTGAACCTGGTTTTTTTTCTCCTCTGTTGCGCACAGCAATTTGGCGACCCTCGCAATCGAAGCGAACGGTTTACGGGGTTTGGCCGTTTGATAATGGCCTCCACAATGTACCCCACCTGCCCCTCGCTCTTCGGCAGTCCCCTCCCGAACCCCCTCCCCGAATGAAGGGGGGTTTCATTAACGACGCAAAATGGGTCAACGGGCCGGTTGATTAGCCTAACAAAGTTTCGTTCGTTTTGTCGTCCACCGGCGCGGCGCGCGCGGTTAAGGGGGCGTTAATAATTTGTAACCCACCGGCGGGCGGCGGGACCAGACCACCCCCCCTCATCCGCGCAAACCTAGGCACCGCGGCGTGGAGTGAGGCTAAGTGACATTCTGCGTCGCGTGGAGTTTCCTGGTTTCCGGGCCGAGTTAATGCTGTGCAAATTAACTTGAACCCCTTTTTTCCGCGGCGGCGGCGGCGGAAGGAAGTACACTCTTAGCCCTAACTACCCTTTTTCTTTGATCTTGCTACCCACAGGCGACGGTGGCGACGGCGGCGGGATGGTGGTGCAGTTGCAGTCCAGCACGCATGCGGTTTTCCCCCGATTTTTATTGGGGTTCTCGTTTTTGTCTTAGTTTTCTTACAAAATTTGGCTTCAAGCAACCGCTCTTTGGAGAGGGGGGAGGGAGGGAGGAGGAAAGAAAGGAGAGTGAGGAACCGAGCCTAGGGGAAAAAGTTTTCAACGCCGAGCTGAGTACTGAGCCCAAAATGTGAGACGCTAAAAGAGAAGCTGTAATCTAATTCCGGGTGCTCCCGATTGAAGGGTGAAGGAAAGGGGATAGGGGGAAGGATTTTGAACCGGGTTTTTTGGAAGACCAAGAAGGCCAATAATCGAGGCGCGAGGCTAGACGCAAACGCAAACAACCTTTAATCAGACCGGGACGCGGAAAACTCAATTGGGCGTCCACAATCGTTTGGTTTGGTGTGATTGAGGAGTGAGTGATGAAGCGTGGTGTGGGGAGGGGAGGAAGAGAAGGGGGTGGGGAATCCTCTTCCTGGAGCACGAAAACCGTAGCATCCGGGCGGGACACTCTGGAGTGTAGTCCTGGAGGTACTCCATGTTACTTCAAGTCCAGCTCCAGCGCCTGGCGCATAGACATTGTAGGTCGAATGCTTTCCGATCAAGGATCAAACGCATACATAGCGGTGGGGGAATCTCGGTCTGCGGTTTGAAGTCGTCTCTAGGTTCCCCCCCTATCTAGGGTCAAAGGTACCAAGAAGGAACCATAACTGAAGAGATTCGCGCTAGCAGCCATCAGGTCTACATCTACATCAGGTCTACATCAGCTCACATCTCGTGTCAAAGTTGGGATTATATAGAACTTTCATCATGCCAGTCGCCTCGCCACGCTCCGGTGGTGAGCTGGTCATGTCATGAGACAACAAATCGTCCCACAAAATCTTCAAAAAACAGGATGGCATCAGGGTGCGATGCGATTGCCCTTCAAACAAACGGTCCCAAGGACACAGGGTAAATTAATAGTAGAGTATAAAAAGTAAGCCAAACCACTCTGCTGGCTGCTGTCTGGAACTGCTCGAATCTGCCCGAACCCCGGGCCGGGTTTACGAATCGCGCAGAAAGAGCATAATTGATTAGAGCGCGCGCGCCTCTCGCGGTTTGATCGTTCTACCAGTAGGGGGAGGTGGGGGGGAGTGCGGTTGGGTATAGTAGGACGGTTGGTGCCACACCTTTCACCGTGGCGGTGGGGCGGGTGCCACCCCCCCCCCCCGCGCTGAAGTGCTGCCGGCAATTAAACGCTGAAAAGCCTGCGTCGGAAAATTTATGTAAATCCCTTTGATTACTGTGTACCGCGGTCCGGTACGGCGGGGAGGTGGGGTCGGAGTGGCCGGAAGGATGCGGGGTGGTAGGATTCTGCTACTTTTTTCCTTCCTTCCTTTCGGGGGAGAGTTAATCTTGGCGGAAAAGGCGCGCGGTGGTGGTGGTTGATAGCGAGATAATTACGAGCTTGCGTTCATAATTGATTAGAAAGTGAAAAGTTTTTGTACTTCCCCCCACCCGCCGCCGCCGCCGGGGCACAGTCACCACAGCCAAGTGCCTCTGCTCCCACCGACACACACAAGCTCGTTATTTTTCCGCGTTTTCCGCGGTAAACCACGCGCCTTCTCATTGTAAATTCTCTTTGCTGGTTTCTGGTTGTTGGTTTCTAGTCTTTTGGTGTTTCGGAGATTTAATAAACGGGTGGAGAGGGTGGTTGGGGAGGGCGGGGGGGGGGGGGAGTAAAAGAAGGTTAAGGTGGCTATGGGCTGTGATTGCGCGGGGAACCCACGTTGCGTTTCGCAAAGAAAAGTAAAGTTTTGGGCGGCCAGAGAGCCGGCCGTTGATTGAAGGCCGCGCGCATCAAACTTCGCAATCTTTGGCCCTTTTCCGGCCCTTTTTGGGCCGGTTGCTGGAAGTGGAAGTCGCAGGTCGTGGCTGGAAGGCTGCTATGCTCTCCGGCTCGGCGCCGGAGCCGGAGTTTTGCCGGAGTTTTTCGCCTTTGGCCGACTAACCGACCCACTCGAGCGTTTAGATTTTTTTGCATCGCTTCCCCCTCCCTCCCACCTATCACTACCCCCTTCCCCCTTTCTCTTCCGGTCTCTCTCTTTTTCTGATCGGATTTTTTGTTGCTGTTCTAGACCAAGCCCTTAACACCGCAATGTGCCGCGAATGCGTGCCTAATGATCTGTCCCCAAAAGTGATCCGGTCGCGCGCTTATGTATGTTTGAAGAGTGTGTGTGTGTGTGTGCTGAAACTGGGAGACTGAATGGTCAACCTCCACCAGGACATCTCAGCCCGACGCACCCCGGAGCCTCGGAGATGGTTGTTGTGCGTAAATCGTCCCGATCATTGATTTGCTGCCGCATCTACCCACGGACGGTGGGAAGTGTCCGGGAGGTGTGGCCCGGAAGGTGTGGTCGAGGAGGAGCAGGCGACGATAGGTTTTTGTTTCCTCGCGTAAGTATGCTTGCCGATGGATTACAAGAGACACCCGGAGACACCGGAAGTGCCCGGCCTTAGTTCGGGGTTCGGGGGTTGGTATGTAATTTTCAGATTTAAATTCGTGGTCACGTTTCAATTTTGTGCCACACCACCGGTGGCGGGGGAGGGGGTGGAAGGGACATCTCCCGAGCGACCATAAGTGAGACCGAGACCGGTTCACCATCTTCACACGTCCCGTCCCCCGACAGGACGACGATGGGGAACGACGAGTATATTATAATATTTGACCAGAGCTCAATTTTCCGTTCATAAATTGCCGGAAAAAATGGGGAACCATTTCTGGCCCCGGGAGGGGG